>NW_009242975.1:1028813-1038619 GCF_000388065.1 Fonticula alba
AGGGGGGGGGGAGGGAGGGGGCGGGGCGATGGGGATACCTTTCGAGCGTGGGGGGAGGAGGGTCTTGGTGGCGAGGGGGCCGGCGAGCCTGACCGGGGAGATGGCTCGAGTTGTACCCTCCGCGCGTCTGTCCTCCGCCCCCCCCCCCCCCCGCCCTTCCCCCAAGTCCCGGCGGTGGGTCCTTCAGCCGGCTGCTCGATGTCGGCGGTGTGTGGGCGCCACAGTGCCGAGCCTGACGCTCGAGTCGTGGTGGGGCGCCGGCGTCCGGCAGCCGGTGCGGGCCGCGCGGTGCGCGACAGGGCATGCATTCCCCCGGTGCGTCCGTGCATGATGCGAGTGTGTCTTCCCTGCGGGGGGGGGGGGATCACCCTCAGCGCCGGGTCCGAGGACACACCAGCGCCCTGGCGCGGCCGTGCTCGGGAGGGGGGGGGGGAGGCAGGCGGCGCCGAGGGACTGGGCCTCGGGCCGGCCGAATGACCTGATACCGGTCGCTCCGGTCCGGAGGGAGCCGGAGAAATGGCGGGAGATCGCATGGCCAACCCGCGCGGGCGGCTCGGGCGGTGCTTCCATTGAAGAACGGTTCTCTTATTCGTGCTGAATAGTATTCCGCCCATGTGATACACCCCTACGAGCATCCCCGTGCTCCGGGGCCCTCGTACCGTCGGGGTCCGAGACTCCGTCGGGGCCGGCCGCGGGGGAACGAGGGGCGCGCCCCGATCGGGGCATCCCGCCACCCGCGCCCCGAAGGCCGGCCAGGGGGCCCGCGACGATCTGCACTGCGTGCGGGTTTGTTTACTCCCGCGGGTATTAGTAGAGGCCCACGGCCCCGGGCGCGTCTCTGTCAGTAGACGCGGCAGGAATGCGCGCGGGCGGCCTCGGTCTGTTGTTTTTGATGCCTGCAATCGGCCAGAGTTGGGTGGATGCCTGCTTGTATGTGTGCGTGGTTGCCAGGGCGGGGGGGGGGGGGGGGCCTTTGGCCAGATCTCGTAGATCGCGGGTGAGGACCCCCGTGGCAGGGGATGGTTCCTTTTTTTTTCTCCCGCGTCCCTTCTCCTCCTGCGGGGCCGAAAGACGCGAGGCCGGTGCTCGAGATCGCCGAGCCGGGCGCGGGCAATCATTTGCCAAGGCGGTGCCCGGGGGGCATGCTCCGTGGTTTTTGCCTGCCGGTGCCCTTTGGCGGTGGCCCAGACTCCATCACCTTTGGATCGGACCTGCGACGGCAGCCCCCGGGGAATGGACCCGCTTGCGCTTTTGCCCGCGGTCGGAAAGGTCGCTGCCCGACACACAGCACAGCCTCCCGGCTGAGGCCGGCGGCCATGGTGGTGTTCCCCGCGAAGGCCTTCGACGGAGGGGACGAGGGCCGGACCGAAGATAGCGGCAGAAGAGGGAGCCCGTGGGCGCCTCCTCGCCCCGGGCAGGCAATACCCCTCCCTCTGTTGCATCTCCGCACACACACACACACACACACACACACACACACCACCTTCTGACAGAGCCGCCTTTCTCATCCCACACTCCTTGACTTGGGCCCTCGCCCCTTGCCTCCGCCCCGCTGTCCCGCCTCTCGCGACCCCTTCTCTCCGACCCGATTGCCGACGCCGTGCGACGAGTCATCTGGCCAGAAGAGGTCCCGCGCGCCGCGAGCTCGCCCCGCACCATCGATACACACACAAACAAGGACACGCACACACACACACACACAAGGACACACACAGATACGCCCACCCCTTCGACAGTCAAGGATGGGCCAAAAGCAAGCCTGTACGTGCCGCCAAAAGGACGGCCCCCGGCCGGCGGCTTGAAGATGCCTCGCCCCTGCCCCCAACTAACGCGGTGGTTTTGCTTTCGCTCTTTTTTTTTTGCACCCCTCCCGGCGCGCGGGGCAGACAAACGGTCCAAGACCTCCCGGCTGGCGGGGCTGATCATCTTCTTCCGCGCGGCCTTCTGCCTGACGGTCTTGGGGCTCGGCATCGCCGCCAGCTATACCTACTCCCTGAGCGGGTACCTGGAGCAGATGCACGAACGAACGCGCTCCGCCGCGCACGGGGCATGCATGCTGGCGGAGGACACCCTGCGCGGGGCGGTGGCCCTGCCGGAGCGCGCGGCCCAGGCCATCGACGAGGCCCTGGTGTCGGCCACCAATGCCGGGGCCGGGCTGCTGGAGGCCGCGGCAGCCGGGGCCACCTCCGGGGCGGTCGACGCGCTGGAAGCCTCCACCGAGATGCTGGTCCGGGGGATGACCTGCTCGGTGGACCAGCAGCTGGAGAGCCTGCTGACCCTGGCAGCCGGCCAGGCGGATGCCGCGCAGCTGGTGGCCGACGGGTCGGTGCTGCTGGCACGCAGTGCCCTTCGAGCCGCGGAAAACATCACCTCCAGCATCCTGTCGGCCTTCGACCAGTTGACCCAGGGCGTGGTGCGCCAGTGGAATGACCTGCTGGATGGCCTGGCGCGGACCTTCCCCGGGCTGAATGCCCCGGCGCTGATGCTGCCGCCGGCCCCCCGGCGACCGACCTTCCCCCAATTGGAGGATGTGGATGTGCGAGGCCCGGTGCTGGCGGCCCTGGCCCAGGTCCCGGCCCCGGGGTCGCTGGTGGGCGACACCGTCCAGCGGCAAATCACCCGCGGGATGGAGGCCCTGCGCGAGGTGGCCGCCGGGGCGCGGCCCACATTGGATCACCTCCGGCTGCCGGCCGGGTCTCGGCCGCTGGACGCGGCGGCCAGCATGCGCGAGGCCCTGGCCCGGGCCGACGACGTGTTGAGCTTCTGCGCGCGGGTGGACTACCGGCCCCTGGACGAGGTGTTCCGCTTTGCGCGCATGGTGGTGGACATCGGCACCGCGGTGCTCATCTGCCTGGCGGTCATGTACGCCACCGGGGCCGGGCTCAGTGCCTACTCTTCCTACCGGTGGAATCGCGTTCTCTGGCTGAGTGCCCTTCGTGGCCGGGGCCGGGATGGCGACCGGCCGGCCGGCCAGCCGGGCCCATGGCCCGACAAGAGCTGGTGGTCGCGCGCCATCGCCGCCACTTGGACCTGGATCCGGCACTTCCTGGCCGTGGCCCATCACCCCCCCTCGCTGACCATGCTGCTGATCGGCCTCATCGGGGTGGTCATCTGTGCGCTGGTGCTCTTCGGCCTGCACCGGGCCGAGGATAGCTTCATCGAGCAGGTGGTCCCGGCCATGACCGCCTCGCTGGAGGCCGCGTCGCAGGGGCTGCTACAGGTGACCATGGAGGCGTCGGCCGCGGCCGCCGGCCGGGCCAATGCCCAAATCGCCGGCATCGAGAATGCCCTGGCAGCGTACACCCGGCTGAGCAATGCCGGCCCGGTGGAGCTGTCCCCGGGCCCGGTGCTGGATGCCCTGGACCTGATCGACAAGACGTGGAAGCAAAATGGCGCGTCGGTCTTCCTGCCGATCTCCTGCACCATCGACACCATCAAGCGGGTCCTGGCCGGCCTGAGTCAGGTGGACTTCGCGGCGCTCCTGCCGCGGCTGGCCTTCCCGCGCGTGCCGGAGGACATCCTGGCCTTGGATGCGTCGGCCGTGCCGCGCCTGGCGGGTGATGGCATTGCCACGGCCGCCAGCGCCTCGATCGAGGCCTGCCGGCGGTACATCCGCCAAACGCGCAACGGCTTCATTGTCATGCTCATCTTCGGGGCATGTGTCCCGGCGGCGGCCATCATCTACGCCACGGTCATGGTGGTCCAGGGCCAGGGGCCGGCCGATGACCCGGTGGCCGCCCACCGGCGCGCTCGCCAATCGGCCAGCGGCCAGGAGCAGCAGCAGCAGCAGCAGGCCCCCCTGGAGAAGGAGGGCGCTGTCGCCGCATCGCCGCCCATCCCACCGCGCGGCAACGCCGGTCTGACCCACCGCGGCCCGGCGCCGGCTGCCGGGGCCACCGCCATGGCCACGAACATCCCGCCGCGGCCGCCCCGATCCACGGACGGCTTCATCGTCCGGCCGCCGCTCGGGGGAGGGGTCAGCCCACTCACGCATGGGGGGTTCTGCCCGCCGCCCCCGGGACCATCATCCTTCTAGTGCGCCCCCCGTGGAGGGGGGACCCCCGATGTGCGCCGCCGGGGCCCGGAGGCGATGGGGCCCGAGCCATGTGCCGGCGCCACCCAATATAGACAACACATACACCCGCCTGAAGGGGACATCCGGGGCTGTGAAAGGCCGGGGCAGACCAAGGGCGAGGGCGAGGGCGAGGGCGAGGGCGAGGGCGAGGTCGTGAGCGAGACAAGGACAAGGACAAGGGCAGCATCATGACACAATCACCCAAAAGTTGCCCCGCTCTTCCCCCTAGATGGGGCCACCACCGCCACCCCACGCATGCGGCGCGGGCCCGGGCGTTCCACCGGGCGGCAACGGCGGCCCGCCCCCCCGTCCCGCCTACCTCGCCCCCGACGGGGACCCCGGCCGATCCATGGCGATGGTGGCGCCCCTCGTCTCACACGTCCGTGGGCACATCCCCCACCTGGCCCGCCCCGCGGCACAGCGCGTCCCGCCTCTTTCGTGCGGTGGAGGGCGGGGGGGGGGGGGGGGACGCCCGGCTCGGACGCCGGGCCCCTGCGATCGTTCGAGGCGAGTCTGCCGTCCGTTTTGAACCCCAGAGACAGGCCGGGGGGGGACGAGGCCGGGGCGTGTTCGCCGGGCCAACGGCCATAAGGCGCGGCGCGTCCCGGCCTCGGGGAGCCTCTGCTCGAGCGGCGACATCGCTCTCCAACCACCTCCCCCCCCCCTCCCTCCCCCCGCCCCTGTCCTGTGCCCTCTCCCCCTCCTCTCTCCCCTCTCCGCCCTACCTGCGCCATTTCCCGAACGAAAGCGATGCCTCCGTCGTCATGACGGACAGCCTGCCCGCAACGCGGATTGTTGTCTCGACCACGGGGTTCTCGCGGGCTGAGCGTGAGCTGCTCACACGGCGCCTGCAGCGCCTTGGGATTGGCGTCACTCCGCACTTCAACCCCCTGGAGGCGGGGTTCCTGATCGCCGCCGGCCCGGGCCCCGGCGATCCGGATGGCGGGTATTCGCAATCCCAGCGCCCGGGGCCGGCCGGCGCCGACGGCCCAGGCGCGGCCCCTGCCCCCGGGCCTCCGCTCAAGCTCCTGACCGCGCACCGGTGGAACATCCCGATCGTCACCATTCAGTACGCTGCCGATGGCCATGCTTTCCTCCCTCCCTCCCTCTCTCCCCCCCCCCCCCCCCCCCCTCCCCTCCGCCTGTCCCACTTGTGCCGGACTCCCCTCCCCCTCTTCTGACGCTTTGACCCTGGGATTGCTCGTGGAATCGCCCATCTGGTCAGCCGTCCAAATGGCCGGAAAAGAAGGGGGTCCTTAGGTCCTGCCTGGTGTTGGGGCCTTCCCCCTGCCATGTGCCCGTTTGCTTGCCTTCCGTGCGAACTTGTACCCCCTCCGCCTCATGGCGCCCAGGCGGCATCTCAAGCGAGCGCCTTTCCGCTGACCTCCAAGCAGAGTGTGAACTCGATGCTGACCCAGCAGCGCGAGAGCGCCCTGGACCTGCCTAGCCCTCCCCGCGGTCGCCGGCCTGTGGGCGCCCCTCCCCGGCTCCATTTCATCTCTCGGGGCCCCTCGGTGTCCCGCTCGCTGACCCGCGCCCTGCCCGCCCCCCCCCCCCCCCCCCCCCCCCCCGGCCCTCCCTGCCGGGTCTTGCTGTCGGTTGGATTCTGACCCGCTCGGCCTGCTGCGTGGCCCAGGTGGGTTGACCACCTGGAAAAGACCATGGCCCTGGAGTGCAAGTCCCACAATGTCACCCCGCCGCTGTTCGGGCCGGAGGCCACGACCGCCGACCAGATGGCCTTCCCCCTGGCGGCCGGGCTTTCGACCCCGCCGCCGGAGCTGCTGCGCCTGCAGCGTGTGCGCCAGGCAGTGGCCCCCCGCCTGGCGGATATGGCCGTGGCCTCGGCCCGGCGCTTTTTGGCGCCGGCTCCCCTGCCACCGCCGGGGGCCGGGGCCATCGATTGGCGCAGCTCCATCGGCCTGGTGTCTTTCGTCGCCGGGGAGGCGGCCCCCGGCCAGGGCACCGGCGCCGTGGATGCCGGCGCGATCCCCGGGCTCGGGGCCGACAAGGTCGCGCGGCTTGCCCGCTTCCGCCACTCGGTGGAGCGGCACATCCGGGCCTTGGGCAGGGCCCTCCACGGGCCGGGGGCCCCGGCCGCCGGGGGGCTGGTCCAGGCGCCGGCTCTCTGCTCGGTGGACTCGACAATCCGGCTGCTGGCCCAGCTGGACCGGGGGACCCTGGCCTCGGCGGCCGCCACCCTGGCCCGGCTCCGGGGGCACCTTTTCGAGGAGTATGCCCGGCGCATGGACGAGGTGAACCTCGGCCAGGCGGTGCTCTGCCCGGCGTACCTGGTGGTCCTGCACCGGCTGGACAGCCGCGACGCGGCCGGCGGCAGTCAAGCCCCCGGCAGCCCCGGCGGCCCGGGCAGCGAGGACCTTGGCCGCCTGCGCCTGCGCCGCCTGTGGGAAGCCTTCCCATATGCGCGGCTGGTGAGCCGCAAGTGGGCCATCGAGCTGTGCGGCCTGCCTGTCGGGGACTTTGCCATGCGCTTCCCGGCGGCGGTTTTCCGCGCCCTGCCGCAGCAGCTGCCCATGTCGCTGCTGGTGGATGACAGCCAGCACATGCTGCGTGTTCCCCAGCCCGGCCGGGGGCCGGACCACCAGTCGTCCTCCGGCCGGACACCCGGATCGCGCCGGGCCCGGGCCCAGCCCGTGCCCCCCTCGGTGCCAGGCTTGTCCAACTCGGCCGGCTCGCCGGTGGCCATGCCACCGGCCATGACGGCGGGGGGCCTGCCATCGGCCGGGCCGCGCGTCGCCGCCCCGGCCCCGGCCCCGGCCCCGGCCCCGGCCCCGGCCCCCGCCGCCGCCGTGGCATCCGGACCGGGGCCGGATGCCCCGGCGGCCGGCTCCCCGGCGGCCGACATGGCGGATCTCCCACGCCCGGAGGCCATTGCCCCGGCGGATTGTGCCTTTCTCTCGGGCGACCCCGGGTCATGGGTGCTCGGGATGCTGGAGGGCGCGCGGGTGCTCCTGTCGGAGGGCTTTTCCTCGGCCGAGCGTAATCTCCTGGTGCAGGGGCTGAATGCCTCGTCGGCGGTTCGCTGCCAGGCCCCGGGCCAACGCCCGACGCACATCCTCGTGCCGGAGGCCCGGCTGCCCGGGGCCGCGACCGCCGACGGCGGGCTCTCCTCGGGTGCGGCCGGTGCCGGGCCCTTTGGCCGGTCGGTGGTTCGCCTGTCCGACGCGGCGGTCGGGCATCTGCTGCTGGGCCCGACCGATGTGGAGACCCTGGCCAGTGCGCGCGAGGCGGCCGGTCTGCCGGCCGTCGGGCCGGAGGCCGGGGAGCTCTTCGACGACCTGTATGACGCCTTCCCCCATGGGCAGTCGGTGCTGACCGGGTCGATGATGCTCTCCTCCGGGGCGTCCTTCGGGTCGTTGGAGGAGCTCGCGGCTTTGGGGGCCGGTGCCGGGGGTCGGGGATCCTTGGGCCCCGGGCGCGCGGCCGGCGCAACGGACGGCCCGGTGTGCGTGGCCCCCGGCTGGCTGGTGTGTGTCCTGCAGGGGGGCGACCCGGATCCCGGGGACTGGAATGACGCCTCCGGCCGGCACATTCGTCGGTATGGGCATGCCGGGGCCGTGCCGCCGGCCGCTCGGGCCGCGGCCGAGGCCGCACGACGCGAGCGCGCCGATGCCGAGGTCCAGGCGGCCGCCGCCGCCGTGAATGCCACCGCATCGTCTCTCATGCTGATGGCCGACGAGGGCCCGGCAACCCCGGGCGGCGGCGGTCCAGCCGGGCGCCTGCGCGTCCGAGCGGCGGGGTCTTCGTTGCGGGCGCGGCGTCTTCCGGCCGGGGCCCGCGGCGTGCCGACTACCCCGACGGGCGGCGCCGGGCCGGCATCCCTGCTGGCCCCCACCTTCGACCTGGGTGCCGGGGATTTGGGGCTCCTCTCGCGGTCGCTGCTGTCGCCCACGCCGGGGCCCGGCGATCTGGACATGCCGCCGGTGCCCCGGGGCGTGGGCATGTCCCTGGGCGACCAGCCGGCGGGGGGGCCCCTGCGTGGCGTGGGCCTGG
Source organism: Fonticula alba (assembly GCF_000388065.1). Lineage (NCBI taxonomy): Eukaryota > Rotosphaerida > Fonticulaceae > Fonticula > Fonticula alba. The sequence continues at coordinate 1,036,900 of NW_009242975.1, forward strand.
TTTTGGGCCCGCGCTTGCGCCCGGCGGCCGATGTGCTGCGCGAGCTGGCCACCGACCTCGGGGCCACGATCCTCCCCTCGGCCACCGCGGCCCAGGCCACGCACTACCTGCACTTTGACCTGTCGGTCTTCAAGGGGCCCGTGCGGCCGGAGGATGTGGCACACCGGTCGGCCCTCTTTGGGCTGGTGCTGCGGGCGGCGGCCAGCGCCGCGGCGCCCGGCCCGCAGCGTGCCAGCACCGTCGCCGGGGCCAGCCCCGGCCTCACGGAGGTCGATCTGCGCCGGGCCTGGCGCGATCAGGAGGCCTTGGCCGAGGCCCGGCGCCGGCGCCTGACCCTGGTCCACCCCTGCTGGCTGGAGGCCTGTGAGCAGCGGGGCCGGCGCCTGGCGGACCTCTCCTTTCCGGCTGGCTTTGATCCGCGGCAGTCGCTGTCGGGCTACGAGCCGGCCGGGGCGCTGTCGGCCGCCGGTTCGGCGGTCTCCTCCCTGCTGCTGACGCCGACATCCTCCAAGGCGGCCACTTCGCTGTCTTCTCCCTCGGCTGCGCCGTTGCCGGCGCCCTTGACGGCCCTCGGGCACCACGACCATTGGGAGGGGGGGCTGCTGCCTCCGACGCCACGCCTTGGGCGGTCGCGCTCGGTCGCCGGCGCCGACGAGGACCAGGACGACATTCGCGACTCCACGCAGTACTATGAGGAGCTTCATCGCGATGACATCATCCTCCGACCGGCCTTCGCTTCGACCCAGGAGCAGACCTTCTTCCAGGCGGCCCTTGGCCGGCCACTGAACCCGGGTCCCCAGCATTGGGCCGGCCTTTCGAGCGCCGAGCCCCGGGGGTCGGCCTTTCCCCCGGCCACCGACACGGCCGAGGTGGATCGGGCCCTGAATGAGATGCTGGCCCTGGGGCCGGAGCCTGCGGCCGGCCCGGAGGAGGACACCGCGCCGCTGGCGCTGTCGGCGCTGGTTCGGCGACAGCCGGCGGGCTCGGCCGGGCGCCGGGCGCCATCGCACCTGGGTGCCAGCAGCGCCGGGGCGTCTCCCCCTGCCGGGGGCGGGTCCTCCGACTCGCTGGCCGGCCTGTTGGACTCGGATTCCGACTACTCGACGCACCTGGCGGAGGATGATTTCGATTTCCTCGACCCGATCCCCTCGTCGCAGTTTGCCTTCACCCAGGCGGTGTCGCGATCGGGCCCGGCCAGCGGCCACCACGGCTCATCCTCCTCCCTGGCTCCGACACCGGCGGCTCGAGGGAATGGCCATGCGGAGCACTCCCCCGGCGGGCATGCGTACCAGTCGCCGGCGGCCGGGCCGGGCGGAGCCCTGCAACAGGTGTCCTACGACGACACCATGGCCAAGCTCCGTGCTCGTTCTCTCATCAAAGACCTGTATGTCGTGCTGGTGTCGGCTTTGTGCCGACTGCTCTCCCTCCCAGTCGCTTTCTTTCTTCTTTCCTTTTCCCTCTCCCTCTCTTTCTCTCTCCTGTCTGACACCTGACCTTCACCGGTGCAGGCCGCGGTACTTTTACTGTAGCTCCTCCCTTAGCAGCGCTGCCAAAGGCGATCTCCGCAAAAGTGCGCATCTTTTCTCCTTCTCTCTTTTCTCTCTTTTCTCTCTCTTCTCTCTCTTTTCTCTCTTTTCTCTCTCTTCTCTCTCTTTTCTCTCTCCTCTCTCTTCTCTCTCTTTTCTCTCTCTCCTCTCTCTTCTCTCTTTTCTCTCTCTTC
>NW_009242975.1:1038629-1046131 GCF_000388065.1 Fonticula alba
TTCTCTCTTTTCTCTCTCTTCTCTCTCTTTTCTCTCTCCTCTCTCTTCTCTCTCTTTTCTCTCTCTCCTCTCTCTTCTCTCTTTTCTCTCTCTTCTCTCTCTTTTCTCTCTTCTCTCTCCCCTCTCTCCCCTCTCTCCCTCCCACTCGCTCCATACACGCCGCCTCTGCTGACCCATCCGCTGGCCACACAGTGATCCAGCAACTTGGCGGAAACGACGCCATCGAGCCGATCGGCGCGCGTCGCGACCCAAGAGCCTCCCTCTCCGACAGCCCCTTTGGCCGATGCACACATATGATTGTCAACAGCTTCGTGGCCAGCGAGCGCTTCCTGCGCGCCATCGCCGGGGGGAGCTGGTTCCTCCCGCCAGCCTATGTGGCTGATAGCTTCGCGTCGAATGTCTTTTTGGAGGAGTCGGCATACGACCTGGCCGGCGAGGCCGAGGCCGAGGCCGACACCGGCGATGGTCCGCAACTGGCCACAGCCGATGACCCCTCGTCGGGGCTCATGGGTCTGCCCAAATTGACTGGCATCACAAATACCGATCGGCTGATTGCCCTGTCCAGCCGGTATTGGCGTCTGCGCTTGACCGTGGTCCGGCAGGTGTGGCAAACGGTGATCAAGTCGCCTGAGCTGACCGGCAGCGCCGGCTTCCAGGCCTTCCTGCGGGGCCTGGTGCCGGAGCCCTTCCGTGACCGGACCCCCGTGCATGGGGCCTTCACCACCTGGAGGGTGCACATCTGGCGCAAGCGCACCGTCCCAACATGGACACGCGTCGAGGGAGTAGCAAGGCTGCTACAAGCCGGCGGTGCCTTCTCCGTGGCTGTGCTCGACAGTGAGCACATCGCCAAGTTGAATGGCGGCAGCGCGACTTTGGTCGACTGTGATGGCCAACCTTTGGATGCCGTACGTCTTCTTTGCCAGCTCCCCCTATGTCTTTTCCTCTCCCTTCCTCTTTTCCTCTCTCTCTCTCTCTCTCTCTCTCTCTCTCTTTCTCTTTCTCTCTCTCTCTCTCTTTCTCTTTCTCTCTCTCTTTCTCTTTCTCTTTCTCTCTCTTTCTTTCCCTCTCTTTCTCTCTCTTTCTTTCCCTCTCTTTCTCTCTCTTTCTTTCCCTCTCTCTCTCTCTTTCTCTCCCTTTCTCCTTCTTCTCCCCCCTCCCCCCTCCCCCCTCCCACTCCTCCTGACTCCATCCCCCATCCGTGCACATGCATGTAGACCCCTCCGACCCATGTGTTCTTGGACTTTGCCCCCTCGCTCGAGGAGTACACGTCCCTGCTGAATCACTACCAGCGGCACTTTGCCAACATGGCTGCCAGCTGGCACAGCCTGCTGCTTTTTTTGCACCTTATCGACCGTCTGGTCCGCCGATCGCCCAGCCTGGCGCCGGCCGAGTTTTCGCCCTTCCGCCGGCACAGCTCCATGGAGGCCACAATTGCCGAGGAATTCTGCCACGCCGCGCTGGCCGAGCTCCGGATCATCTTCCATCCATCGGCCGACCGGCCGCCTGGCCTCGATGAGCCGGACGATGCCGGGCGCCTGGCTGGGATTCTGGCCGAGCTGGCGGCCAAGGGCGGGGAGCTTGGCAGCCCGCTGGCTGCCTTCGCCCCGGTGGCCGACCGCGACCTCCCGGCCCTCTGCCTGACCGACTTGTCATACGTATACCAGTATCTGCTGCACCCGGGCGGGCTGCCACCCTCGCGGGCCAACTACCCGGCACTGTCGGCCACGGCCGCCGCCACCACCACCACCACCACCGGTGCCTCTCCTCCGCCAGCGCCCACGGCCAAACGAGCCACATCGGCCGGCTCCACCGCGTCGGAGCCCAAGACGACCGGGGCCAAGCGCCAACGGACGTCCTCTGCCGCCGGTCACGCCTCGGCTGGCAGTCGCCGCGGGAGTGGTGCCACCGCTTGATAATCTGCTGATGTAGAACCGTCAATATATCGCGTCCCGTGATTTCCCCGTCTCCCCGTTTGCTCGGCCCTCCCCCGGGTGTGTGTTCCCTTGTCTTTTCTCTTTTTTCGGCCTCTCCCCTTCGGTTGTCTGGGGATGCGTGTGTGTGTGTGTGTGTGTGTGTGTGTGTGTGTGTGTGTGCGTGTATGTGTGGGGGTGATGTCGGGCCTACGCCGGTCCCAGGGGTGTCTGTTAGGATGCTTGTTTGTGTGGGCATGCGGCAAAGGCCGGCGGTGGGGCCCGCCTCTGGGCCCCCCGAGATTGAAGGGGTGCTTGCCCGCCAGGCCGGAGGTCAGCTCGTCTTGACCACTCCACCCCGTAGCACTCTTGTTCTTCCTCCTTCCCCCCCCCCCCCCCTCCCCCCTGCACCCCTGCACACACGCAGAGATACCTCCTGTTGTCCCGCACTCTGCTCCTCGCTCCTCCTGTCCTGTAGCATTCTCGCCCTGCCGACCGCGCCGCGCAACCTCTTGCCGCAAAGCAGCCACCCCGCGACCCGATCGGCCCCACCCCCTCGGAAAGAAACGCCTCCGCCTTCTCCCCCCCCCCCCCTCCCTTGCGCACATATTCTCCTCCGTCACTCTTGCATCCCCGTGAATACGCCCGCACAGACGCCCCCTGCCCCATAGCGCCTGAAAGATGCAGCCCTTCCCCAACCGGTCACCCCCGCCCATGGGGATGCCCTACGGCGCGTACCCGATGCAGGTGCCCCCCGGCGGACACATGCCACCTCCGCACATGCCGCCCCCCCACATGCACGGCATGCCCGGCGTCCCGCCGCCGCACAGTGCGTATTCGCTTGCCTTCCCTTGCCGTGTCTTTTCTTCTTTCTCCTCCCCCCCCCCGTACCTCGCCCTCCGCCCTCTTGGGGGGTTCCTTCTTTTTTTTTCCCCCTCTTCTTCCTCTTCTCGCCCCTCCCCCCTCTCTCGGTCGCACGCCGCTGAGCCATGCTGACATCACCGGACGCTCTCTGGCATGTGCCACAGTGTATGGCATGGGCGTGCCGCCGCCAATGCACCCAATGGGCATGATGCACCATCCCCCGCACATGGGGCACCATGTGCCGCACCCGGGGCTGGCTCCGCCGCCGATGGCCGCGGGCCACCTGCCCTCCGGGCACTCGCGACCGGCGCCTTCGCGCTCTGCCGCGTCCTCCGGGTCACGCGGCGGTGGCCGGGCCGCGCTCGCCCGTGCCGGAGTCATTTCCGGCGGCGACATCATTTCCCTCTTCGTCGGGTCAATCTCGCCGAGGCTGGATGACCGATCCCTCGAGGCCATGTTCCGCGTGCGTCCGGCCTTTCCTCTTCTCTTTCTCCCTTTTTCCGGCCCGCATCTTGCCCCTCTCGGCCCCTCGGCCCCTCGGCCCCCCCCCCCCCTTGGGTTGGCCCCTTTCGCTGACTTGCCTGCCACCATATGCACCGGCCCATGTAGACCGTCGGCTCCTTCGTCAAGTGGGAGCGCGTGCGCGGCTTTGGCTATGCCTCGTTCGGGAATCTGGTCGGCGTCAAGCGGGCGCTGGTCCTGATGAATGGCCTGCTGATCGGCGGCCAGGCACTCAAGGTCACCGCCGACAAGACGGTCACGGCCAAGCTGGTGGCCGAGCGCGAGGATCGTCTGTCTGGCATGAAACAGGCGCGCGAGAAGGTGGACGCCGCGCGCGAGGCACTCGCCGCCCATCCCCCTGCTTCGGAGGCCGAGATCGAGGAGGAGGTGGCCGCGGCGGCGGCCCTGAACGCGCCCGCGGCCCCGGCCCCGGCCTCCGCCCCGTCGGAGGGTCAGGACCCCCCGCCTGAGGATGCGGCCGAAGTGCCGGCCCTCAGCCCGCGCGCGGCCGCTCGTGCGGCCGTCGCCCAGGCCGAGGCCGATCTCCAGGAACTGGAAGAGTGGACCACGCGCGAAACCGAGGCCGAAACCCGCCAGCGCTGCCACGCCTACACCCTGACCATCAACCTCCTGTCAAACCTGGGGCTGGCCCATCCGGATGCCGAGCAGGCGGTCACCTCCGGGACTTTCCCGGACTTTGAGCAGATTCTGACCACGCTGCTGGCCCCGGCCGGGAGTTCGACCCCGGCCGCGGGCTCCGGCTCCGGCTCCGGCTCCGGCTCGACAGCAGCCCCGGCCGCGGCTCCGGTGGCTGACTCGACGCCGGCGACCAAAACAAGCGCCCCTGGGCCCGGCGCCACCGACTCCGCGAATGCCGAGACCACCTCCTCCCCGGGGGATATTCCCCTGTCGGCGGTCCCCGGCGGGGTGGGCAGCCCCATCGAGGTGACTTCCTCCACGGTGGAGAAGGCGGTGGCCTCCTTCCGTGATCGGGCGCGCGAGGATGACCGCCGGCGTTTGGAGATGGCCGAGCGCCGGCGCCAGCAGGAGCTGGAATTCCGCCAGAAGGAGCAGGAGAATCTCTTCCGCTCGGTACGCTTTCCGCCGTTTGTCGCCTGTGGGCCTGTGCTTTGGCGCTCCCATTCTGACTGCCGTCCTTGCCGGGCTCTTCCCTTGCCCTTGCCCGCTCCCCTCTCGGGATATGTGCCACGCGCTGCAGTCGCAACTCCGCTGGAAGGATCTGGAGGGGGCATACCTGAAGTCCCTGGCCAATGGCCGGAACTTCCTGGCCGCGCGCCAACGCTTCCAGGAGATTGACGTGCCGGAGATGCTTCGGCTACTGGACGACCCGGCGGCCATCCGTGCGCTGCCCTTTTATACCAACCGGTGCGCTGGCCCTGTGGTCGCCTCTGTCCCGCTGCCGCTGCTCGCTTTCCCTGCTTCCTTCCCCCGCCCCCCCCCCCTCCGGACTCACCGTTGCTGCCTGCTTTTCTTTCCTGCCTTTATTCCTGGTCCCTCGGCTCTTGGCGGGGCAGTGAGCGGTACTTCGCCGCACGCGAGCGTGATCGTGCGCGCGAGGAGGCCGCCGACCTTCGCGATCGGGAAAAGGAGGAGGCCGAGCTTCAGCAGGACCGCCACACCCGGGACCGGCAGGCTGATGCCGGGACCACTGCCGGGCGGCCGGCCTCCGGTCACCAGTCGCAACAGCTCACGGACGCTGAGATCGAGGTGCGAGCGTGATTCCGCCTTCTGACCTTCCTTCTTTTTTTGCATCGACCTGTCGTTGCCAGGGCGCGACATTTGTGTCCGGCTTACCACTGGTCCCTGATTGTGATCGCTGACGTGTATGTCCGCCTCCCTGGTGGCCATCCTTCCCTCGCGCTCGCGCGCGCTCTCTCTCTCTCTCTCTCTCCCTGCATCCTTCTCCTCTCTCCTCCCGCCGCTCCAGCGCCGCGCTCGCGAGGACCTGCGTGCTGCCCTGAACAACCTCCCGCGGGATCCCCTGTTCGCCGGGGCAGATGGCCAGGCGGCGGCCAACATTGTGCCCACCGCCGCCCCGACGGCTGGTGTCGGTGTGGTTCTGGCCGCGGCGCCGACCAGCACGGACGCCGGTGCCAAGCGCCCGGCCGCGGCCGCTGTCGAGGACGATGTTGCCCCTGCGGCCAAGCGTCACCAGCCGCCGTCCTCGGCCACGGATGTGCTGGCCTCGCTGACGGCCCTGCTGAATGCCGGTCCCCTGTCGGTGGAGGAGTTCCGCACGCGTCTGGAGCAGGTCCTCCCCACTGGGCATGCCATTCTCATGCAGCTGCCGGTCGAGTGGCCGCTGGTCACGCCGGAGCTGCTGGATGCGTATGTCCGCCCGTGGGCTGATACCGCGGTCCAGCAGTCCCTCGGGGCTCGCGACCCGGAGCTTGTCTCCTACTTGGTGGATATGCTCGGGTCGTCGCCCTCTGCAAAGTGCGTACCTCTCCATCCGCTTTTGGTGGCATGATCGCGCGCGCGCGCGCGCGCGTGCGTGTGTATGTATGTCCATGCATTCTGACCACTTTTTCGCCTTTCACCTTTCCTGTGCGCCGACCGGGGTCTTGTTGGCTTTCTCCTCCTCTTCCTCCTCCTCCTCCTCCTCTTCTTCTTCTTCTTCTCTCCTTCCCTCCCTCTCCTGTGTGTTCAATTGCACAGCAACCTGCACGAGCAGTTGGCGCCACTGTTCGACGTGGCCACCGACAGCTTCTTTGCGGGCATCTGGCGGAATCTGCTCATTGGCACATGGACCGCAAAGCGGGCACTCCGCTAATGTGTAGGCGTGGCCAATTCCCTGCCCCGATGGCACTTGCCCCCTCTTCTTTTCTTTTTTTTTCTCAGGACTGAAAATGTGCCGCTCGTGCTTGCGACAGCAGCTTCCCCTGCCCTCATTCCATGACCAACACCATTGCCTTCCGCCATGCACACGCCGATGAACAGGAACAGAATATAGACCTTGTGGTACTGTGTGTCCTCCTTTCGGAAAGGGGCGGGGAGGGCGGGGACAAAAGAGGCCTGTGGGGCAGAGAGGGGGAGGGGTGGCCTAACAACCGCGAAAGCAACAGAGAAACAGTGAATTTCCATCGAAAGGGGAGTAAAACCCGACGGTCAAAGAAAAAAAAAAGCAACGACAGGGGAAGAGGCCCATGGGCTTCGCTTATCCCCCGGGCTTGGGAGCCGGGGATGTGGCGAGGGTGGGCCCAGTGCCGGCCGAAGAGCCGGGCCCGCCGAAAACGCCAGCAATCTGGGTATCAGCAATCAGCCGGCTGGAGGTGCGAATAGCGGCCAGTGTGGCGGAGGCCTTGCCAGCAGCGCGTCTCAGGTGACGGCCCCCCTGGTGATTGGCGCGCACAAGACCAGCCAGGCGGCGCTCGAAGGAGGCCGGCCCGGCGTCGGCCGGCCCGGCAGAGGTGGCCAAGTCGGCCGAGCTGGCCGGGCTGGCCGGTGTCCCTGAGCCATCGGACCGCTCGGGGCCGCCGGTCCCCGTGGCTGATGGCGCCGGGTGTCGGTCCTCCAGCTGGGGAAACTCGTCCAACAGCGAATCAAAGTACCGGCAAAACTGCGCAATATCGGTGGCATAGCCATGGAGGCGCGCGCGCGTGTCCAGCAGGTGCGGCGCCGACAGGTCACCCGGGATCGGCCGAGCCCCGGTGCTCGGGCCAGTGCGGGCGTTCCCCGACGGTGCGCGGCCCGGGGGCGGCGGCAGCGCGGCAATCTCACTGACGGCCACGGCAAAGGCATGGGCCAGCTGGCAGGGCGAGGCAGGGACAAGGGAAGGCAGGGAGTCAGAAAGTCACCCGGAGAGGAGGACAGGCCGGCGAAGGGACCACGACGGATGCCAAATGTGCAGGAGGCGCACATCTTGCAAAACCAGCTGCGCGGCGGTGATCTTGTCGATGCTATCTTGCGCCTGGGGCATCAGAGCATCTGGCGAGGCGGCATCGGCCTTGGTCTCGGCCGTGACCCCGGGCTCGGCTTCGGGATGGGATTCACCGGCGACCGGGGGAGCCAGACTCGCAGGGCTGTCGCCACGCGGCGACGCGGGCCCGGTGCCGACGGCGGCCACCCCCGGCGTGAGGGGCGCCGATCCTCCGGGGGTCGCTTCGACTGGCCGGGCAATGCCCATCGTTGCGGGCATTAGGGCGGGGCGGGGCGGGGGGGGTGCGGAGAGCGTGCGCAGCAGGAGTGCGCACAAGGGGAATGGGG
>NW_009242975.1:1047025-1052787 GCF_000388065.1 Fonticula alba
CTCCTCCGCCCCATGCGCACGCCCACACACACACATATATATATGCACCCTCTTCCCACCGCACTTCGAGCTGCTTTGTTCCCTGCTGGTGGCTAACCTTCGCGCCATCCTTTGCCATGTGCCCTCTGGCCACAGAGAAGGAGATTCGTGACAAGGGCGTCGCTGATCTGCATACCTTCCTCGGGAAAATGGAGCCCACCACCACGGATCTCCAGCTTCTCAAGCTGTGGAAGGCCCTTTACTATTGTGCGCCTTATGTTCGCCTTTTCCCACTTGCTGCCCCTGTGCCACACCATTAGCCCTGTTGCCCTGCCGGTCCTTGTATTCCTCTGACCCCCGTCCCCCTCCCCCCTCCCCACCCGACACACACATGCGCACGTGCACACGTGCACACAGCTATGTGGATGGCCGACATGCCGCCGGTGCAGCACCTCCTGGGCGATAGCATCGCCGACCTGGTCCCCGTCGTGCCGGCTCCTCTGCGGGAGCGCTTCATCGTGGCCTTCTGGCAGACCATCGCCCGGGAGTGGCACACCCTCGACAAGTACCGGCTGGATAAGTTCCTGGCGCTCATTCGTAAGATGGTGCGCGCGTCGCTCAAGTCCCTGCACGGGGCTGGCTGGCCGGAGGCTGAGGTTGTCGCCCATGGCACCACCCTGCAGAATGTGGTCCTGCTCAATGGGCGCATGCCGAACAGCGTGCGCTTCCACCTGCTGGACGTGTGGGCCGACGAGCTCGAGGTGGTCCTCGCCGGGGAGCAGGTACGTCGGGCCCTTTTTTTTTTTGCTGCCGCGCCCCTCTCGGCCTCTCGCTTTTCCTTCTTTTGCTTCTCCCTTCCTCTCGGCCTTGGCCAGGTGTGCCTTGCTCTCTGCCGCAAGGATGTGCGCCATCCGCTGACACATCATCCGGGGCCCCCGGCGCAGCTCGACACCCAAGACATCCTGCGTCTGATGGACCCCTTCCTGAAGGCCATCTGCCGGGTGGATGACAGTGGCGTGTTCACGCACCTGCGCATGCAGGTGTTCCTGCGGCTCTTCGAGCAGGCCCGCGCGAGCCGCGAGTTCCTGGCGGCCGACGAGCAGATCGACACCACCGGCGCCGAGTCGACCCTGCGCGGGCAGACCGGCGGCGCGGATCGTCGCGTGACCACCGAGGCCGGTCTCCGGGCCCTGCTGGATGCTCTGTTCATGGAGGCCGCGGCGGAAACCTCGCGCGTGTCCAACCGCCGGCATGTGTACGATCTGTATGAGCTGCTGAAGCCGCTGTGCGAGCGCCTGGCCGAGGGCGAGCGCCTGCCGACGCCGCAGCTGCTGGGCAGCCGGCTGCCGTTGCCGCAGCGCCCGGCCAGCAAGCGCCGCAAGCAGCGCTCCGCCTCCTTCCGCATCGGGGCCCTGGAGCGGGTGAGCCTGCGGCCGGTGCCGCGCCGGCGCCCGGCCACCCCGGCCGAGCAGGCGGCTCTCAGTGATTTGCTGACCGGGACCTTGAGCCAGACCCTGGGGGTGGATCTGTCGACCCTGTCCGACCGCGAGCAGAAGCGCCTGCTTCGCCTGGCCGAGCATGCGGCCGGCGAGGCGGAGGAGGCTGCCACCGAGTCGCCGGCCAAGCGCGCCCGCGTCTCCGAGGACGGGGGGTCCCCGGCGGCCGGCGCTGCCGACACCACCGCCACCAGCAGCCCCGCTGCCCCGGAGAAGAAGTCGGCCAAGGCCAAGGCCAAGACCCCGGTGGCCGCGCCGGCTCCGCAGGAGGAGCCGGCCTCCCCCGGGCCGCGGTCCATTCTGTCTAGCCGCCGGAAGGCCCTCCCGGGCCCGAGCAACCCGCCCACCGGGCAGAAGATCCGCATCAACACCTCGCGCAATGTGGTGCTGCCCTTCAACAACCGCCAGCCGCCGACCACCGTCGGTGAGGATGCCGAGGCCATGGGCCTGAAGCCGGCCTCGCCGTCGCCGGCCGCCCCGCGCGGCCTGCGGCCGCTAGAGACCACCACCGCCACCGAGCCGGAGGCCACGGCCAAGCGCACGGTCTTCCTCGGCGCGCGTGGCACCATCTCCAAGGGGGGTGCCCTGCCGGTGGCTGCCCCGCAGCCGGCCAGCCGGGCCCAGCGCAAGGCCGCTCGCCACCGCCTGGCCAAGTAGATATGAGGCGCGCATGCGGCGCGGGTCGGGTGCCACATGGTGCTCTCCCTTGGCATTCGCGCGCACACGCGCGCATGGTCCGTCCCGCGCGCATCCACGGGGATGAGGAGGGCCGCGGGTCCCCCGGGGGCGGCCGGCGAAGAGGGAGCGAGGAGGCATGGCGGTGGGCGAGAGTGCCCAGGCCCCATATATGTGCTGCCGCTGCCCCTGCCGTCTGCTGGACTCCCTCGACTGTCCCTCTGTGCTGCCCCGGCCCCGGCCTCTTGCATTTTCCTCCCATCCCCCCCCCCCTCTCCCGCCGTCTCTCTGAGGTTGCTCGGTCTTGCCCCTCCCGCCATCAGGTTGACCATACCCAAGCCCACATACACATACACACACACATCCCCACTCCTGGCGGAAGGGGAAAGGCGCAGAGGGAGACCACCAGGGCCCCCTGGGAGAGCAGGGGGAAGCCCAATACAGATTGCATAGACGAGTGGGCCGGACTGACAAGCGTGAGCAGCGGCGGGGGATCCACACGGGGAGGGGGGCAGGCGGCGGGCTGGTGGCCCGGATCGGTGGGGGGGGGGGGGATCGCGAACGTGGCCGCGGGTGGGGGCGTCCCTTCCTTTTTTTGTCCTGGCGGAACGCCGCCCAACCGGGCCCGGATCGGGGGGGGGATGGTGTCCTACGCTCCGCTTGACCGGGGCCGTGTCCGGGCTTGCCGCGCCCTCCCGTCTCGTGCTGGAACGCGGGGCCGGGAGCTGGAGGAAAGGGCCGCGCGCATTCTGGAGTGGCAGATGCCAGAGGCGTGGGTAACGGGCATGCGGCCTCTCGCCACCGATGGGTGCGTGTGAGTGCGTGTGGATGCGTCCTCCGGCCGATACCGCCCCGCGGGGGAGGTTGCGGGGTCCCGCGGGGCGGCCGATGCCCCGGGGCGACAGAGGGGCGAAGCCGGCGGCGGGGGGCGGCGAGGGGCGGCGGCGGCGGCGGCGGCGGCGGCGGCGGCGGCGGCGGCGGCGGGGGGGGGGGGGCACACGCGTGGACGGAACATCCCCCGTCCCCGACCTGCCAGCGAACGAGCTGACGCTCGAGAGTAGGCAGCCCCCTTTTTTGTTTGCGGGCGCCTCGCGCCGGCCCGGGGGCGGGGGGGGGCCGATAGACAGAGGGCCAGCGGTCGCGGGCGTTCTCCGACCGGCCCGCCCCCGGCTTCGGCTCCCGGGAAATAGATATTCGCAGACACGGGCACGCCCCGGAGCTCTCGCTGGACAGTGAGGAGGCCGCATGGGGGTGGGGGGACGCGCGCCGACGCTCGAAACGGTGCGTGGCCCCCCGCCGATGCGCGGCGCGCCAGTCAACACCTGTCCCGGGGGAGGCCATTGGCGCGCGGGGGGCGTGCGTGAGGATGCGCGGGGGGGGGGGGGGATGGTCGGGCGCATGCGCGTCCACACCCCGCCCGGCCATGCCCTCTCGGCGCAGGCACTTTCGCTCGCTCCATGGAGATGGGGGAGAGCTGTTAACGGCCCCCGCCCATCGGGGCGAGGACGGGGCGAGAGAGAGAGAGAGAGAGAGAGACCCCCCACAAGCGGGCAAGGGCGAATACGCCCGGCGGCGAGCGGACGAGGCCACACACCCGTCCGAAGTCGCCGCTTGGGCATTGCGTGGCTTGGCCGCCGCCCCCGCGTGCCGCAGAAAATCGCCGCGGCCACCGGGGGCGGGAGGGAGGGAAGGGGGCGGGACACAACCTGCCCTCGGGGGCCACAGGCCTCAGAGGAGGGCCACCTGGCCAACAGACGAGGAGGGCGGGGGGGACGGCGGCAGGCAGGCAGGGGGCATTCCCATCCCCATCCGGGCCGGGAATTCCTGTGCCTGGTCCTCTGGAAGTGTGCGGTGTGCGCGCGATGTGTCGGTGCGTTCCTCGCACGGCCGGCCCCCGCGGGCCCGGCGCTCCCACAGACATGTGCCTTTGCCGCTCGGGGGGAGAGCGTGCGCGCGCGGCATATCGCCGCCCCGCGCCCCGGAGAACAAATGCCCGGTCGAGCACAACACCCCCCCCCCCTCCCCCCGAAAGATGGCTTTGGCCTGGCCGTCTGGCCCCGTGTCGCCGTCGGGCCGGCGGGCAGGCGGGTCGGCCCGACCTGGGCCTCGCTCGGACACCGGTGGACCGGGCCCGGCGCCCGCGCGCGAGGGCGCCCGGCGCGCACTCCCGGGCATGTGTGCCCTCCACCTCCCCCCTGGCGGCCCGGAGCCGGGGGCGCCGTCCCCACTCCGCTCGGACTATCGGACGGGGAGAGGGTGGGGGGGGGGGGGGTTGCGCCGGCGCGGTCAGAGTCTCACAGCCCTTTCGAGCGTCCGCATTTGGACCCGAGCCAGACCTACCGGCTGGCCTGGCACACGTCTCTCTCTCTCTCTCTCTCTCTCTCTCTCGCGCGCGCGCGCGAACGCGCGCGCACGCAGGACAGCCAGAACGAAACAAGGGGAAGAGGAGGCAAAGGGGCTGGGCATGGGGGATCTGATGTCACTGATATTCAGGGCGCGCGCGTGTGCGAAGCACGCACATACTCGGCCATTTCACTGGCCCCGAAGCGCGCCCTCCCGCCCCGGGCCTGACGCTGCCTGTCTGTTCTTCGGGGGCCCGGGAGGGCGGGGGGAGGCCCGCCCGAGCTGCCAATCCGGCCGGCATTTACGCGTGCCGTCTGGCCCCCCCCCCCCCCCCCCGCCAGTGCCCGGCGGACGGAGAACGCCCGGACGGGCCCGGGAAAACCGAGGGTCCGAGGGGCCGCCCATCGGGGGCCCAGCGGTGTGTGCCTCGCGAAAGGAGGCCCCTCATGCGGGCCCCACCACCAGGTGGACCGCTAATCCCCCCCCCCCCTCCAGGAATATACAAAAAAGGCGCTCCCCAGATCGCAGCGCCCGGGCTGGGCGCGATCGGGCCCGGCCGGCCCGCCGAGGATGGGTGTGCGCGCGTACGTGCGTGTGTGGGCGGGTGGGTGTGTGCTGGGCGCCCGCGGGGTGCTGGGCTTCGCGGGGGGAGGAACCCTCCCCCCCCCCCCCCCGGCTCGCGCGATCGCGGATGTGTGACTCCACAGGGCGAGTTGTTCCGGCCGCCGGTGACACCGAGAGCCCTCCGGCCGCGCGGCGTCGAGCGGTGGGAACGCGGACAGCCGGCGCCCGGTCAGAGGGGGCCTCTAGGCAGGAGGGCGTCGCCGGCGCCCGGGTCCGCGCGCGCGCGCGCCGGACGGTGGTGCGGGGCAGTGGTGCGGGGCAGAGAGGGGGGCCAGCACAAGCGGCAGCCCCCCCCTCCCCGGGCAAAGATAAAAACCAGCATGCTCGGGATACACCTATTCCCGGACTCGGTCGGCCGGCGGGCAGGGGGGGGGGGGGGGCATCGCGATGGATGCCAGTCCCCCATCCGCCGGCCCCGGTGGCCCGAGAGAGCCACCACAACACCCCGGCCAGCCCCATACATGCATCGGCCGCGCATCCCCGGCCAGTCGGGGGGCGACCGCCGGTCGCGAAACAGCCTCACCTCGGTGGACCGAGGGGGGGGGGGGCGGGGGAGATGCATGGACACGCGCGCGCGTGCGGCCGGCGGCCCGAGGCTGCCGAGGCCCCGGCCACCGGGCCCCACCGGGCGGGGCATTATCCCGG
>NW_009242975.1:1053499-1055752 GCF_000388065.1 Fonticula alba
CCAGCTGCAAGGGGGCCTGGCCCTCGGGTTCTCTGGGGGGGGGGGGGGGGGGGGGGGGGGGGGGGGGGGGGGGGGGGGGGGGGGGGGGCGGATGGGGGGAGGATGGACGGGGGCGAATCTGCCGACCGAGGCTTTTATGCGGCTCTTCACCATCCCCCTCCATCCCTCTCTCTGTCTCTCTCGCTCTCTCTCTCCCGCAGGCCCAACCGAGCGGCGGTCCAAAGGTCAACCACGCACCGGGGGTCCCGTCCCGCTACTGTCTGCCAGCCCCGGGCGGGGTGGGGGGGGGGGGAGGGGGTATGGGGGCCTGCGCGCGGGGGAGCAGGGGGGCACGCGGTGCGCGGCTGGGGGGAAGGCGGTTGGTGGGGCGGGGCTGTGCATGTCCTTCCGCGCCTACAGGCGCTTGCCTGCCGCTCAGCCCCCGCGCGCCCCCTCTGTCGCCTGCCGAGTTGAAAGGACCCCAGCCTGGCGTGGTCCGTGCTCTGCCTCCCCTCCACCAGGTTACATGATTCCCCCCCCCCCCGGTCCGCCCCCCTCCCCAATCTGCCTACCAGTCACCCACACCTCCCCACACCTACCCTCTCCCCTTGCCTCCCTGTGCTCATCCCCTCTGTAGCGTATCACCCGATACCTACCGGTATGTTCCCTCCTCCTCCCCCCACCACTTCCACCCATCCCCTATGCACACACGTACACAGGCTGACACCCCGCGCCCAGTCCTGCCTGCGATTCCCCCAGGCCGCTTGCCACCCTGCCGCCCCAGCGTCGCTCTACACCCACCCCCGGGGCCGCCGCCGCCGCCGCCGCCGCCGCCGCCGCCGACGCAAAGCCGTCCCCCGCAAGTATGACCGCAGCCGCTGCCACGGCCGCCGCCACGCGCCATGCCTCCTCGTCCAACAGTGCCAGCGCCCCGGGCAGTGCTCCGCTATCGGTGGCCTCACCAGCCGCGGCCATTGCCTCCTCGACTGCCTCGCCATCCGGGTCTCTGGACTTCCATCGCGGCGTGAGCCCCTCCTTTTTGCTGCGGTACCGCCGGCATTTCCGCCTCCGCGCGCGTCACAACCCCTCGCGCGCCGAATTGGCGGCCGTGGTCGCTCGGCACTTCGCCTCCAGCATCGGCGTCCCCACCAGCGGTCCGATCCCCGGTGGCGCGGGCCCGGTCCAGCTCCCTGCCTCTGGGGCCCTGGCCGCTCCGACCGGCCCTGGCGGCGTCCTCGACGAGGGCATGATCATCGCCCAATTCCTGTGCACCGTCAAGAGTCGCCGTACGTGTGTCCCCCGCATGCATACACATATCGCCATGTATATTATGTGTATGCCCCCCTCATGCCGCCACTCGCCACCATGTTCGCCCCCCGGGCATTTGCCTCACGGCGAAGGCTCTTTGCCTCGTCGCCGCCCGGAGGCATTTCGCCTGGCATATCTTCCCCCACTGACATCTTGTCCTCTCTCGCTCCCCCTCCCCTCCCCTCCCTCCCCCCTGGGCCGATGTGTCTCGCCCCCCCCCTGCAGATCGCATTGTCCGCCCGACCTTCTCCGGGATGGACAGCCTGCTCCTGCCCCCGACCACGGCCCCGGCCGCCCCGGCGACGAGCTCGACCCCCAGCGCCGCCCCTTCGACCACCGGCGCGTCGCAGGCCCGCAAGGCCGGCAAGGCCTCAGCCAGCGGGCTGACCTCCCCCCGCACCGGGCCGGTGGCCGCCGCCTCCTCGCGTCCGACCACCCCGTCGACAACTCCCACTGCGCCGGCGGCCGCCTCCTCGGGCCCGAAGCAGACCCCCGCGGCCCGGGCCTCCGGGACCCCGGCCTCCAATCGCACGGCGGCCGCCGAGGGCCCCGGCAGCAAGGCCACCGGCCAGGGGGGCGGCGCCAATCGCACGGCTGGCTCCTCCGCCTCTTCGGCCGCTGTGGCCGCCGCCGCGGCCGCCCTCTCGGTTCCCACCGGTGCCGGGCCTGCGGTGTCGGCCGGATCGCGCGTCGAGCCGGTCAAGTCCCTCTCCTCCTAGAAAGAGTGAGGGCGCGGGGAGGCCCCGCCGAGGGCGCGCACGCTTGTGCCCCCCCCCCCCCATATCCGCCCGCGCTCGTGCCTGCCCGCGTGTCCCTCCTGTCCTTGTGTCTCCTCCAGCAGCCGCGCGTCTCCCTCTCTCTCTCTCTCTCCTCCCCCCTGTATAGTATCTCCCCCTTCTCTCCTGCTCTTTCGCACTCGCTCCCCCCGCCCCGTGCGCGCCATGCTCGGTGGCCAGGGCTTCCTCC
>NW_009242975.1:1057088-1059051 GCF_000388065.1 Fonticula alba
ATGTCCCACTCGGCTGCTTGCCCGTGACAGGCGGTGGGGGGGGGGGGGGGGGGGGGGGGCGGACGATCTGCCGAATCCCCTCCGCCCGGCCCATTCGCCTGCCCCCGCGGAGCCCGATCGCGGCCTGGGGATTCCGCGGCGCGCCGGCCGGCCGGCCGGCCCATGCCGATATGCCCCCGCTCGTGGAAACGGTAATGTGTGCGCGGTCCTCACGGACCCCGGTGCCCGGCCCCCCCGGTCCTCTTGAGACCCGCCGTGTGGCCGGCCGACCATCTGGGTCGGCCGCTGCGGACCGTGCGTCTGGGCGACCCGGTGGGAGCATTTTCTCCACGCCCCGCGCCGCCGCCGCCGCCGCCGCCGCCGCCGCTCGCGGTCCCCAATGGGGCGAGTGTCCGCATAGCCTGTGTTATCCATCGCTGCGGCGACACACGCCCTGCTGCATGTATCGCCCCCTCCGGCCTCCCTCCTCAGGGTCGGGGATCTGCCTTCCGTGGGGAGCGCCGTATTAGCACATCACGTGCCACTCGGGGTTGGATGACTTCCACGAGATTGGCGACGCGAACGTCGAGCACCGTCCTGGGGCCGTCTGCCTGTTGGGGGGGGGGGGGCGGCTGCACGGCAGGCATCTCGCGGGTTAAGCATGTGCGGCGCCCAGGGGGTGGCGGCGGCAGAGCCTCCTGCACATGCGGCGCCAGACACAAGTGTTGCCGATCTGGGGGGGGGGGGCCTTGGGCCAGGGACACAGCCGCACGAAGCAGGAGGATTGCCAACACATCGCCCGGGGGAAATCCCCCGAGACCGGCATCTCCCCCGGACTCGTCGCGAAAAGCCGGGCGAAAGCAGGAAGGCGCTTTCCAGAACAAAGACGGGTCTCCCCCGCGCAGGAGGGCGCGGAAGGAGAGCACCGCCGCCCGCATCAGCCGTGGTGCCGGCTCCATCCTTTGCCACGGTCGCCAGGGGCCCGTCCCCGCCCCCCCCCCCCCCAGTGTTAAACCGCCCGATGAGGGGGGAGCTGTCTCCCCTGCCCACTGGCCCTCCTTTCCCAGTGGCCATCGGACCGGTCAAGGGAAATGCCGGGGATGTCAGCAGCCGGGGCTGCCCATCGCGTGCGCCCGTCGCCGTTGAGCTTTGCGAAGCATGGTACCGGACGGCTGGCGACCGCCGCGAGTCTGGTCAGCGTTCCTCCGGCGGGGAATGCAATTCTCGTGGACTCGGCGGGGCTCCTGCGGGTTAATGACGTGTTAATCCGGTGGGGCATGGCGGAAGTCCTCCCAAGGGCGTGGTGCTGCCGGCCAGCGCGCGGCCTCCAGACCGGAGGGGGGGAACACGTACCGGCCCCGGAGATTGGCGCTCGTCTGCTCGCGGGCAAGCCAGCGGCCCCGGCCGGAAGGCGAGCTGGTGGCGACAGAGAGAGAAAAAAAAGGGAAAGAGACCCCCGGATGCTTACACGCTGCTCGGGAGGAGGCCTGACAGCCGGCCGGCCGCAGTATTGAATGGTTCCTGATTGTTGCTCCGGCATGCTCTTCAACACGCGGCGGCCGAGGTCTTCGCTCTCGGGAGACCCCATGGCGGGAGTCCCCTTTTTTGGGTCTTTGGGCCTGGCCAGCGGGCAGGGCTGGGACCCCCCCCCCCCCCCCTATGATCGGCCCCGTATTCTCCCGCGTAGGGGATCGATGCTGCGGGTCCGGGAGGCCCACCTGTGGGGGGGGGGGCTCTATGCGGCCGGCATTCCTCCTTTCGGGAATGTTATTGGGAGCGACAAGATATCTCACGGGGCCTGGAGCGCACGCGCATGTCCCAAGTCTTTTCGGACCGCCGGGATCTTGTTGTGTAGATTAACCGTGCGTGCGCTCCAATGAGCGTAATTAAATAGCCCCAACAGCGTCGCCTGGCTTTCGCCGGCCTACTTGGATCTGTCAGGCCTACATTTTGATGCTGCCACTGGGCCGACCGGGGGGGGGGG
>NW_009242975.1:1059061-1061058 GCF_000388065.1 Fonticula alba
CCCCCACGCGCGCGCGCGCTCAATGCACACCAACTCCACGCAAAGGTCCCCCGAATTGTGCCCTCTTCTTCCCATCTCCCCCAGCCCTCTCAACGCGCACCCGCGCAGACATCATTCACGCGCCACAGAAGAGACAACAACCAGGGGATACGAGGTGTATTTACTGACGTGTGCGGGAGCTGGCACACGCATGCACAGGCACATGTTGGGCGGGGGGGTGGGGGGGGGGGGGTAGAGTAGACTGAAAGGGATTTCTCCCCCGCCCCCAATGCCGGAGCATGTGCACCCGCGGGTGCTCTGCTCACTTCTCGGTCGGGAAGCCGGCGTTGTTCCAGGCAGTGATGCCGCCCTGCATGTTGATGACATTGGTGTAGCCCATGTCGGCCAGGGTGTTGGCGGCCATGCCGGAACGGCCACCGGCGGCGCAGTAGAGGATCACCTCGGCCGACCGGTTGTTGGTCACCTCACCGGGGAAACGCTGGCCCACCTGGGTGTGGGGGATGTTGACATTGTCAGGGTAGGGCAGGTGGCCGGCGGCCCACTCGTGCTGGGCGCGCACGTCAACCAGCTTGGTGGCACGGCCGGGGGCGTCGAGGATCTTCTTGCACTCGGCGACGGAGAGGGTGCGGACGTCTGGCGGGGAATGTCAATCGGAGGGGCCGCTCCCAGGAAGGGGAAGGGACAGGCGAATGTGCCAGGAGGGTAGGGAGGGCAGAGAGAGAGAGAGGTGGAGAAAGACAAAAAAAAAGGCGCAAAGGGGGGGGGGGAGACGCACTGTTGCTCATGATGATGGAGGCGGAGTTGCGGTGGGTAGCGTAAGCAATCCCAGCAGCGGCGAGAGAGATTCCAGCGATGATAAGGGGGCTGATGGGAGAGGACATGCTTGCTCGGGGGGGCAGCCGGGTGCCTGATAAATAGGCACGGGCGAGGAGCGAGGGAGCGAGAGGAAGGGGGGGGGCGGAGGGGCGGAGGGGGCGAGCAGGGAGATCGTCAGCGGGGCATGAGGGGCCTGGGCCGGGCGAGACAGGAGAGAGGCCCCGGAGGGGGCGGGGCGGGGAGACCTACACAATGGGGAGTGGGCGTGGGTGGGACGTGGGTGGACAGGGTCGGTTCGGGTCTGCCCGCGAGCGCCCCGGCTTCGGGGACGAGGATGAGCCTGTTTGTATGTTTTCCCGATTCGGGGGAAACATGTTGGTCCCCCCCCCCGCCCCCGCCCCCGCCCCCGCCCCCAGACTGTTCTCGCCAGCAATGGGTATGGGCCCGCGTGAGCAGGGCCAGCCATCTACGCCAACAAGAGAGCAGGGCGCAGGGGGAGGACTCCGCTTCCCCCGGCCCCCCTCCCTGCCACGTTGCCGACTCGCGCTGCGGTGGGTGAAGAGTCGATAGATTATCCAGCTAGCAGTGACCTCCCGCCGGCTTTCGGCCCCCGAGCGGAGGGAGGCCGGGGGACACAGGCTAGGAACTACGGCCCTGGGGGGGGGGGGGGGGTGGGGCTTGGCACCCTGGCCCGGAAGGCCGGGGCGATCGGCTCCCCGACCTCCCGCGGCCCCGCGGCTGAGTCAGCACCCGGCCGATAGGGGGGACCTCGCCGACCGGAGGTCTGCCCCTGCCGGTGGTAGAGGGGGGGGGGAGGCCAGCCGCCAGGCCCGGGGCCAGCTGCCGCAACAGTCCGCGCCCCGGGACGGCGAGGGCACAAGACGCTCGCGGCGCCAGCCGCAGCTGAGCCGGCACAGCAGAGTCGATAGCCCTGCCCAGAACCCACGGTGCGCTGGGTCCAGGCCGGGCCGCGCGCTCGGCCGACGGCGAGGAACGGCGAGGGCCAACTACCTGGTGGCCGGCGCTTTCGTGTTTGGCCCTCCCTGCTGCGGAGATACCCCGGAGATTGGCTGCCCCGCTAGAACATGCCTTCGCCCTCGCCTGCCATGTCCCACTCGGCTGCTTGCCCGTGACAGGCGGGGGGAGGGGGGGGGGGGGGGGGGGGCGGACGATCTGCCGAA
>NW_009242975.1:1063242-1064969 GCF_000388065.1 Fonticula alba
GGGGGGGGGGGGGGGGGGATCGCCCCTCGCCCACAGGATGAGTCAACTTGCGTTCCAGCGGCCAGTGGCCAGAATGCATCTTGGCTACGAGCGGGGGTGGGCGCGTCGAGCTCACTCGCCCGTGTGGGGCTGTGGATGCGTGAGCACCGGGCGCGGGCATCTTTCTGTCCGCCGGCGAGCCGCCCAACATGCTGCCGGAGGGGGCCCGGATGTGCCCGGGGGCAGGGTGGCCGACCGCGCCGGGTCGCCCCCACCAATGCCACAATGTCTTCCGTCTGGGCGGGCCGCGCCTCGGGTGGGGGGGGGGGCTCAAGGGGGCCCTGCTCCGCGGGAGCATTCGGCCCGTGGGAGAATGGAAATGGGGCAACCGCCTGCCGAGGGAGCCGAAAAAGTCAGCGCCCCACACCTTGGTGGCCCCAATGCCGGCCTTGCGCGAGCGCGCGAGAGGCCCGGCGAAGGCGCCCGTGTTTCGGGTGCGCCTTCTGACTTGCATTTCCGGCGGGCGGCCGAATCAGCCGCGGCAACGCGCGGTGAGGGCCCACGCACGCGGGTCCTCCCGGGGGGGGGGGGGGGGGGGGGGGGGGGGGACGCGGATGCGGCCCGTCCGCAGCAGGGGGTTGTTTACTTTTCCCGCCGCCCCCTGCCGCCGCCGCCGGTGTCAGTGGGCGGCGCCCGGTCGATCGGCCAGCAGCAGCCCTGCCGCCGGTACGTGCGCGCGCGCGCGCGCGACCTAGGCCGGTCGGCCAGCGGAGCGACTGACAATTGACGTTTTGCCGAGCAAGGCCCTCTCTTCACGGGGACCCTGGTCCGGTGGGACCGCCCATTTCTGGTGCTCACCCTTGTGAGGCATTCCCGGCCGGGGGAATGGTTCTGTCGGGCTTTGGCCCGCGAGCCTGTGTGTCCGGGCTCTTCTCATTCCAGCGGTGCCTGGACCGCACGTCCGGGAGGGCGCTTCGGCGGGGGCGGGTGGGGGGGGGGGGGTGGGGGGGTGGCTGAATCTTATCATGCGTCGATTCAGGTAATTAATTTTATGCGTTTGCTTGCGGATCTGTTTATTATTTTTGATTGTTATGGGTAATTTTTTCACTACTTCTCTCTGGCAGTCATGATTTCAGCGAATCATATTTATAACTTGATATTGCGAGAGAAGTTTGATGCCCCCCCCCCCCCCCCCCGCCCCGGCCTTGTCCGCTTCTCCCTCCTGCTGCCTGGCGGTGTGCCAGCACCATGGGCTGCCCCGCGGCCGGGCGGGGGCGGCTGTGCCCAGATGAGAGAAGGCCATGCTCCCCTATCGCCCCCCCTCGCCCCCCCCCCCCTTCACATCTCCTCGGAAGGGTCTGGCCCCCACCTGGGCGCCCGCGCGGCCCAAGCGCCCCATAGAAATCGCTTGCACCGTCTCGGCTGTTCTCCTGCCCGGACCCGCACCGCTGCTGCCCGGGCCTGCGGCCCCCCCCCCCCCCTGGCAGACACCCCCACGCATGTGGTTCACAATGCCAGGCCGTGCGGGCCTGGGCCCGCGCGGCCGGCGCCACCTCCGCCGAAGAAGCCGAGCGGCAGCGGAACGCGAGCAGGCGGGCGCGGGGGGAAAAAATATGGCCCGCGACCCCTCTCAAGACGGGTGCCCCTGGGCCGGGCGGACCCCCAGGGGCCGTGGGGCAGCAGGTCGCCCTCCCCGCCGGGCCCCCTGAGGGGAAGCCGGAGAGACACACACCCTCAACACTGGGTCG
>NW_009242975.1:1064979-1066137 GCF_000388065.1 Fonticula alba
AGCCGGAGAGACACACACCCTCAACACTGGGTCGGGGGCGGGTGGGGGAGGGCGGCCCCCGTGCGCCGGGGGGGGGGGGGGGGGGCCCCGGGGGGGGGGGGGGGGGGGGGGGGGGGCGCCTGGCCAGAGAGACGCCCATCCCCGGCCCCCGGGGTCCTGCTCCCTCTGCCCGGAGCACATCATACACGCGGCTGCGGGGGGCGGGGGGAGACGGGGCTACCACGGGCCGGTCGGCCCCGGCCGGTCTGCTTGGCCAGCGTATTGCCCGCACATGTGCGGCACCCGGTGCAATGCTTACATCACCCGCAGGACGCCGGCCTGGTAGATCGCGCCGGCGCCGGCCTCTTTCCCGGTAGCCATTGCTCCGACGTGGAGGGGACACGGGGCGAGAGAGGCCGCGGGCCAAGGGGGGGGGGGGGGGGGGGGGGGGCCCGCCCGGCGCGCGTTTTGGCCTTGTCTTGGGGGGGTCCACTCCCCCTTTTTTCTCCCTCCCCCCCCCCCCCCCCGCGCCCTCCTGGAGTGCTCTGTTGGTTCGGCGGCCGCCATGCCATTTCTCTCTCTCTGGCGCCTGCCGGTGGCAAAGCGTCCACGCGTGCGCGCGTGTGTGCGCACGCGCCGCGGCTGTACATGCACGCGACCGCCGTGCGCCCTCACGCACGCACCCACACACGCACGCATTCTCCCGCACGGTGTGGGTCCTGCGATCCGCCGCCGCCGCGCATAAAGAAGGTGCTGGCAGATGGGTCAACCCCTGGCAGGTCGCTGGCCACCGCGATGGCCTTCCCATGTGTACGCCGGCCTGGGTGGTGTCCGGATCTGAGCAGCCGGCCGTGTGCCCTGCACCCGACAGCAGCATGCGCAGGCAGGCAGGCAGGCAGCCGGGAGGAGCAGACGCAAGCAAGGGCCCGAGGCCGAGGGAATCTGCCGACCACCGCCTGCGGTGGGTGACCCGCGCGCGCCGACATGGCCCGGTGTTTTCGTGCCTCCCGGGGCAATTTCCTGACATGGCCGGCCCGCCGGTGCCCAAGGCAGGGGCGGGCCCTGGCTGGTGCCTCTAGCGGGCCCGGCTGCGGAGGCCCAAGCAGGGCCCATCCTTGGACAGGGGTAGGGCGAAGACGGTGATGGCAGCAGCCGGAGCAGTGAGCGTGCGGGGGGGGG
>NW_009242975.1:1066617-1073477 GCF_000388065.1 Fonticula alba
CCCCCCCCCGATTGGTCCCCATCCTGGTCTGACATCCTCCGCCTCCCCCTCGCTCTACCGACTGCACATGCTTCCCGGACGCACAACAGCACCTACACCCCCCTCAGCCGGCTGAATAGCTTCGCCGACATTCGTCTGGCCTACGTGACTCACATTGATCGCCGGAATAAGACCGTCACCTACCAGCCGCTGGCCACGCCCATGTCCACCGCCTCGCCCGGCTTCCACCCGAACAAGGATCCCGCCGGGGGAAATGCCCCGGCCAGCGGCGTCCCCCCGACCCCGGTCTCCTCCTCCGACCACTCGACCAGCTCCAGTGCCACCAGCTCCGATCGGAGCTCCGTGTCCGGCCAGACAGCGCGCGTTCTCAACCACAACCAGGACCTGGCCCAGGCCCGCCAGCCTGGCGTTGAGCCGGTCACCATTTCCTACTCGGCGCTCCTGATGTGCCCCGGGTCGCAGGTGGCCACCTACGGCACCCCTGGCGTGGATGAGCATGCTCTGCACTTGCGCACCACCGGCGACGCGGTGCGCGTGCGCCGGCGCCTCACCAGCGCCTTCAAGAAGGCCCGCGAGCTTGTGTCCTCGGTGTGCGGCCTCGTGCCGTCCAGCTCCGACCGGCGCAAGGCCTACGAGCGGGCCGCCGCCATCCTCAGCTTTGTTGTCGTCGGCGCCGGGCCCACCGGTGTCGAGGTCACCACGGAGAGTGCGTTTCTCCTTGCTGCGGTCTCCGTGGCACGCGCCCTTGCGCCGACTCCCGCCCCTCGCCCCCCGATTTCCGGGCATGCCTCGGTCCACTGACTGCTCTTCTCGCGCGCGCTCCCCCCTCTGCCCCCCCCCCACACCCCCTTGCCCTGCCCTGCTCACAGTCCAGGCATTCATCCAGCTGTACGCTCGCAAGCACTTTGGCGGCGAGCTGGCCGACATGGCCCGCGTGAGTCTGGTCGACTCGAACAGCACCATCCTCAGCAATGCGCTGCTGGCGCCGCCGCTGCGCTATCGCGCCATGCAGCTGCTGCTCGATCCGGAGCGCAGTCCGAATGTCCGCCTGCACCTGCGCAGCCGCGTGGTGCGGGCCGTTGGCCCCAACTCCGACGAGCTGGACACCGTGCGCCAGGCCGTGGAGAATGAGACGCGCCTCGAGCAGATGGAGCCGGATCCGGCCCTGGCCGCCGCGGCCGCCAGCTACGCCGCCTATGTCAAGGCCCGCGATGAGGCCCTGGCCAAGGAGGGCAAGCTGCCGACCGGCGCCGGATCTGGCAGCACCCCGGCCGCCGGTGCCGCCAGTCCGCCGGGCCCCGACACCGAGGAGCCGCTCGCCATGCCGCCCGGCATGCTGATGCCGGCCACCATCGACCCGCTGCCCGACACCCCGCCCCTGGCCGACGAGATGTCCGATGGCTCTTCTTCCTCCTCCTCCTCCTCGGATGAGGAGGATGCTTCCCACGCCTCGGCCGGGCTCACGGCCACCACCGACTCGGTGGCCAGCAGCACCTCCAGCACCCCGTCGGTGCGCAGCCCTGGCCCGGCGGCCGCGCCGGCCTCACCGCAGCCCGGCATCGGCGGGCGCCAGTCCTCGGGGACGGGCAGCAACAGCAGCAGCAGCAGCAATGTCCTCCGGTCGCCGCAGCTGGTGGCCGTCAACCGGCCGCTCGGGGCCCTGCGCACGTCGTCCTTCTCCGGCTCGGCCGGGTCGCTGGGGTCGATGTCGTCCACGTCGAAGGGCCGGTCGTCAACCGCCGCGGCCGCCGCCGCGGCCGGCATCAATGTCGAGGAGTTGTCCGCCATGGATGTGGAGAACTTCTGCAACATGCTGACCATGGACCCGTCGAGCGTGCGCCAAGCGGTGGCCCTCTACGGGTCGAAGGTGCACCAGATGTACATGGACGCCAAGGACCGCGACGCGGCCCGCGAGGATGGCATCGTGCGGCTGGAGCTGCGTCAGCTCCAGGGTCCCGGGTCCAACATCGACCCGCGCATTGCGCAGGACGCCCAGGCCGGCAGCGCGACCATCCCGTCGGCCTGCTCCGGCTCGACGCTTGGCCGTGCCAACAGCAAGCGTCGTGGTGCTGGGTCGGCCTCTTCGGCCGGGTCCGTCTCCTCGGGCAGCGGGTATTCGGTCTACTCCGGGTATGGCGGCAGTGGCCCGACCGCCGCCGGGCCGGGCGCGGCGCCGGTCAACAGCGATGCGGCCAGCACCTCCGGGTCTTCCATTTCCGGTGACAGCACCTCCACCAGCCGGTCCTCCCCCTCGCGGTCGACCTACTCCTCGATCAGCAGCTCCCTCTCGCACCTCCCCTGCAGCCTGATGATCTGGGCCACCGGTAACCAGCCCTCGGCTCTCATCAACGGCCTGGACTCCTCGTTCAAGCGCCACGACTACACCGGGCGTCTTCTCGTGGACAAGTACGCCTTCCACATGTCCATCTGCCACATGCTGCTGGTTTTTTTTTTTCCATCCCGCCTCCGGCTGGACCCCCGCTCGGCAGGCATGCGCGCCACTCTGAGCCTGGCACACTGACCCTCGCCACCCTCCCCCCCGTTTGCGCCCGCGCCCGTGTGCTCCACAGCTTCATGCGTGTTGTCATCGAGGATGAGAACCCCACCGACAGTGGGCTCGTGCGTGCGGTGTCCAACAACAGCCAGTCCTACATGGTCGACCCGTCGATCTATGTGGCGGGTGATAGTGCCATCCACCTGGACCCGTCGATTCATCCCTGGCCGATGACCGCCCAGGTGGCCAACCGCCAGGGGCTCTACCTCGCTCAGGGTGCGTGTATGCCATACGCATGTCCATTTGTCGGCTGGCGGCTGGCATCCGCTCTTCCTCCCTTTGGTCGTGGTCGCCCTGTGTCTGTCCAGTCTCCTGTCACATTGCTAATTCCCGTCCCCTCCCCCCCCCCCCCTCTCTCTCTCTCTCTCCCGCTCTCGCTCTCGCTCTCGCTCGCAGTCTTCTCCTCCTTCGCTCCGGCCATTCCCTTCGAGTACATGCACTGGGGATGCTTCTGCGGGCTCGGCACCCGGCAGGGGCCCTGCCAGGAGGCGCTCGTCGACCTGGTGACCAAGCCCGGCGACCCGGGCACCTTCGGCGCGGTGGCCCGGCTCCGGGGCGTGGGCTCCGATGGAACCACCGATGGTGCCAGCGTCCGGGCCATGTCTGTGGCCACCGGGTCCGGGGATGAGTATGTTTCCACGGCCGAGGAGGAGGCCAAGGCCTATGCCCAGTGGCTGGAGGCCGAGGCTGCTGCCAATGATGCCAGCAACCCCGACTACGACCCCGACCGCCTGGGCGAAGGCCTGCTGGCCGGCCGCAAGGGAGCCCAAATGTGGCGCCAAGCCTACCCCTTCATGGCGGCCGGCTACAGCAAGCGCCTCGGTTTGAATGTTGCCACCGGCATTTATCGTGCTTCCATCGGCAAGCCGCACGATATGGAGGACTGAGACCACGTAGGGAAGGTGTGGAAGGGCGCCGCGCGAGGTTGACATACCCCCCCCTCCCGGGGCAGGCGTTTCCCCCCTGCCTCCCTCTCACGCACCCTCCAATGCTACCATGCTGTCTTCGGGTTTTTTTTCTGCCCTTTCTCCGGCGGCAAATGTGCTCCCCCCTTGTCCTTGTTTTCTTCTTTTTTTTTGTGTACCATTCCTCCCTCCCCCCCCCCCCTTCTCTCTCCCTCCGGTTTACTTGCTCCTTGCTGTGCTCTTAAGAAATACACCTCCCATCTAGACACAGACACATGCACATCTTTGACGAAGCGCGCCCCTCCACAAGGGCGGCGGGGCGTGTAAAGAAGGGGGCAGGCCAAAACAAGGGCAATCAAGGGTGACATGCACCGGTTGCTCGCCAGGTGTGTGATTCACAAGGACAGGACATATATAGTATACAGGGTGTGTTTGCTCTTTGCCTCGCTCCTTCCCGCCTCCGGAGGACGGTCCTCAAAAAAGGCAGGGAGAGGAGCCCGGCCCAGGCTGCGAGGACATCCGAGGCCGGGAGGGCAGCGGCAGCGACAGCGGCGGCAGCAGCAGTGGCAGCAGCAGCGGCAACAGCAGCGACAGCAGCAGCGGCAACAGCAGCGGCAGCAGCGGCAGCAGCAGCGGCAGCAGCAGGGAGGGTACGTCACCGGAAGACCACCGATGAGTGAAGATCCCGCGCAGTTCGCAGAGCCGGCGCCGTCCCATCGCCGGTGGGATCCGCGACAAAGCTGCTGAAGCCCCCGAACCCCGGGCCACCGACGCCGGTGTCGGGCGGGCCAAAGCCAAGCACCCCACTGACCTTGGTCTGGAGCCGGGCCGCGCCGATGGCCGACACCCGGTCGAGGCCGCTGTCCGCGTGCCGGGCCCCGGGGACCGGCAGCGGCCGGGCCAGCTCAAAGCACCGCCACAGACAGAGGGTCTCATCGGGCGAAGCGGTGGCCACCATCTGCCCATCTGGCGAGAGGGCCATGTGCAGGACGCGTTGTGTATGCCGACGGAGCTCGGCCACCGGGCGCATGTCCGGATAATGCCACAGGGTGATCTGGTTGGAGGGATAGCCGTGCGTGGAGATGAGCTCCTGGTAGTCCTCGGACCAGCCAAGCGCACACACCTGGCTGCCGGTCTCGGTGCTGGACACCACGGCCCCGGTGGAGGCATCCACCAGCCGGATGGTCCGGTCGGCTTGGCCGCCGCCAGCCGCCAGGAGGCTCGGCTTCCAGGGGCACCAGGCCAAGGCCCGGACGGCCGCTCGATAAGGGACCCGCATGATGGGCTGGCCATATTCGACATTGGGCGCGGGGAGCGGCGCAGGGGCGGCGGAGGCCGGGCCACCGGCCGCACCAGGCGTGGCCCCCGGCAGGAGCATACGCCCACCGATGGAGAGGGAACGCCCGCCAGCCGTGGCAGCCACCAGCCGGCTGTCGGGGATGATCCATGCCACTTGGCCGGTGGCCGACCGAGGGGGACCCCGGCGCGAGCGCTTGGCCGCATGGTCATACAGCAGGGCCGGCGAGGTGGACAGGGCACTGGCTGCCTCCCAGATGAGGAGGGAGTTGTCATTGCCGCCAGATGCCAGCCGCGCGCCGTCCGGCGACCACTGGAGCCCGCACACCTCCATGCCGCCATGCGAGCCGACCGTGCTGCTGATGAGGCCCCGCGCGGCGCGGGTGTCAATGTGCAGCAGGCGTCCCTGCCGGGTGCCCGCCGACAAAACGGCCCCATTCCAGCTGAGCACGCCGATCCGGTGGGCACCGAGGTCCGCGTCCGACGGGCAGGAGCCCAGCCCAAGCGACGGGCTCAGGTCTGCGGTCATGCAGCCGGCCGCCGCGTCCCACAGCTGCAGGCCGCCACGAGCCGTGGCCATGGCCAGGGTGGTGGGCCCGCCACCGGGGCCGGACCACGGGGCCCACCGCAAGGCTGACACATAGTTCCCGAGGGCACTCTCGCCGGCCGAGCAGTCGGCCAGATTCAGCAGCTCCACGGCCGACCCGGTGCCGGCGTTCCAAACAAACACCGACCGGGCCAGGGCAATGGCAATGTCATCGGTCATGGACCAGTCCAGCAGGTTCAGGTAAAAGTCATCCACCAGGTCCGGCAAATCGAGGACCTTTTCCGGGTGCGCCGGCACGGAGCGCGCGATGCCGGCCGACTCGGCGCCCGACAGGGCCCGGCCACTCGGACCCCGGCGGCTGAGCCCGGCCCCGGGGCGGCGCTGCGCCGACCGGAGCACCGCATCGGCCGCGGTGGCATAGGCCCCGGTCCCGGCGCCGGTGCCGATGCTGCCACCGCCGCCGCCGCCGCCGCCGCCGCTGTTACCGGGCCGACCACCGGGGATGGCCACAGCGGCCGCTACAGCGTGGAAGGCGGCCACCTCGCGGGCGCGCTTCTCCCCGACCGACGGGAGGCGCACGGGCCCCGAGAGTTCCAGCTCCGTCGAGCTGGACCCCGACAGGGCAGCCACCGGCAGTGAGAACTCCCCCTCCAGCCGGTAGTTGAGGATGCTGCGTCGCCGCTCCAGGCCCACGAGCGAGAGGATGCGCTTCTGGTAGTGCGACCGCCCGGGCGAAAGGGCCGTCATCCCGGCCAGCGGAGGAAGCGACGCGCTCACGGCACTCAAAGGCCCGGCCGAGGAGCCGCCAATGCCGATTGGCCCGGCCCCCGAGCCCAGGGCCGCGCGCGAGGGGCCGCCCGCTGCCGCTGCCCCGGCCGTGGCCGGGGTCGTCACCGGGCCCGGATGGTGGAGGACTCGGTAGTACACGCTGTCCGGGTCATTGTCGATGGTCCGGCCTGGCAGGTACCGGTCATGGTGCGCCAGGTCCCCATCCGGCCGGTCAACCGGCCCGAGGAGACCGCCCGATGGCCGTGGCCGCCGAGGCCGGGGGTAGTTTTCGTCATCCAGGTCCATGGCTGGGATGGGGGATGCTGTTTCCGAGCGGGTGCAATATACGAGGGAGGGCAGGGGGGGGGGAAAGGAGGGGGCGAGAGGAGAAGGAAGAATGGGGCGAGATGGGAGCAAGCACAGCAGCAGGCGAAGATGGTGCGCTTTTGGGACGATCACACGGCGAGGCGAGTCGGGCCAGAGGTCGACGTTATGCGCACTCGGGGTGGTGAGGCTGGAGGGGGGCTGAAGGCAGGCAGGGATCGGGAGGGGAGCGGGAAGGGGGCCGCGCCGACCACGCGTTGCAGAGGCACAGACAGATGCCCTGGGGGAAGGGGGCGAGGGCGAGATAGGGGGGGGGGGGGGGGGGGGGGGGGGCGAGGGAGAGTCTCGTGTTTTGTGACGGCCAACATCCTGGATGGGACATGGGGAGGATGTACCGGGGCGAGGGGCGGGGGGGCGCTTGCATCGCTGCCTCTTTGCCCGCGGATGCCCACCCAGCTGTCTTCCG
>NW_009242975.1:1073594-1093181 GCF_000388065.1 Fonticula alba
GGAGAGATGGGCGCCGAGAGGGGGGGGGGGGGCACCTGACCAGCCCCTTGCGCCCGGCCCGGCCCTTACCACCGGTGCTGCTGCTGCTGCTGCTGCCGCCACTGTTGAGTGGGGGTCGACCGATCGGCGCGGCGGCCGGCCCCGGCCCGAGGCCGGCCGAAACTAGACACCCAGGGCGGTCCTTCCCATCTCGGTGGGCGCCGGGTGCGATAGCCACGCACCTGGAGCAGGGCCGGGGCCGCTGGGGCATGCTGGTCGAGCGACGCGGGCCCGTGTGTCGCATACGGGGCGCCCTGCGCGCCTGCGCCTCCCCCCTGTGGCCCCGCTCCTGCTGACGTATTACTCCCCCTGCCGGGAAGGAGGCCCGTGCGTGCCAAGGGTGGCGGTAGCGCCGAATTCAAATCCGCCAGCCCAAAACCGGCCACCACAAAACGGCCGGTCACGGGATCCCGCAGATCGCCGGTCCCCGGCAGCCTGCGCGGCGACCCCCCGGAAAAGACCTTGGCGTGCAATCTCCTCGGCGTCCGGCCAACGGGGAGGGGAGAGCTCGCGCAGCGGCTCGCCCCCCGCCTCCCCCCCCCCCTGGTTCCGCGGGAATGGGCAACACCGGTCTCGGGCGGCCCGATGTATGCGTGTCTTTTTCAGATCGCCCCCTCTTGGCGCCCGGCTGGCAGCCCAACTGTAGCTAGCCACAGCTCCCTCCCCTCCCCTGCCCGCCTGACCGATTGCTTCGCCTGCCCCCCCCCCCATTTCCTCGCTGCCATGGTGCGCGGGCCTTCGCCCGTTTTCCCTCCCCCCCCCCTTCCTGCATACTGCCGGTCTCCATCCTGACCCTCTCTGTCCTCCCCGCGCGGAACGCAGTCTGCCCCCAGCCACAACAACATCACCGACGAGGAGATCCGCGGTACCGACACACCCGCCCCGCGCATGGCCGCCTCCGCCCGCCCCCGCCCCCCGGACCCCGGCGGGCCCTTCCCTTGTGCTCTCCTTTCTCTAACCTCTCGCCCGCAGAGTATTTCCTCCTTGTCGACATCAACAACACCGGCGTCGTCTCGGGCGACAAGCTGGACACGCTGGTCCGCGCGCTCGGCTACGTCCCCCGCCCGGGCGAGATTCACAGTATGTGCCTCGGCGCCGCCCCCCCCTCCCCTCCTCCTTCCCACCCCTCCTGGCTTGCTCCCACCCTTGGCGCCGTCTCTGACCCTGGGTCCGCTGGACCCCTGCCCAGACTTTGGCTCTCTCACGCTCGAGGAGGCCTTGGTCAAGATCCCCCGCACCCGGACGGTTTTCTCCAAGAACAACATCCTGGAGGCCCTGCACATTCTGGGCATCGACGAGAACTCCGCCGTGAACACCACTGTCCTGCGGAACCTGTTCACCAGCGTGCGCCCCTTCCTGCCCCCTTTGCTCCCTGCTGCCTCTCTCTCTCTCTCTCTCTCTCTTCCCTCCCGGCCAAGGGGAGGGCCCTGCGTCATCTCCTCCCGCACTGACACAGCCCGTCGCCGTATCCCTGCAGGTCGGCCAGCCCCTGACCAACCAGGAGGTCGAGGAGCTGTTCTCCTCTCTCCCGGTCACTAACGGCCTTGTCCTGGCCAAGGGTATGTCCCCCCCCCCCCCACTCTGCCCCTTTCCCCGTCTAGGCTCGGATAGTCACTGACCTTGGGCCTCCTTTCGATGGGTGTTCCCCCCTCCCCGGTCGCCAGACCTCGTCGAGATCCTCGGCGTGTGATGGGATCTTCTCTCTGTCTTTTTCTACGCCTCCCCCCGCCGCGCGCATAGACGTGCATTGTATCATAAAAACACATCCGCCCCTCTTCCCGCCGCGTGTCTTTTCAATTGCTAAGTGGAAAAAAAGGGGGGGGGGAATGGCAGAGCAACACCCACACCTCCGGATCGCCGAGCTTCCCGGCAACGGCAAAGCCACAGGCGACCGGCGAGGGGTAGGAGTGCCTGCGGCAAAAATTATACCCCTGGGATGTCTTGATGGCCATCCCAGCATGTCGAGTCCACTGACCGGGTCTCGGGTGGCTTGCTGGAGCGCGCACTACCACCAGCACTCCGCGACTGGGCGGGGGTCCCCCCCCCGTCCTTCCCTCCGCCCGGCTGTGGGGGGGAAAGGAAGACGAAAGGGGCCCCCGATCATCGGGGAGGGGCAGAGGGCCGCGAGAAGCACGTACGCGCGCCGAGAAGCAAACGCACGCGCCAATCATCCCGATCGCACGACACTCCGGGGGCTGGATCGCGCTCGGATCTCATCAGGACTGGGCATGCACGCGCACGCCCTCCCTCTGGCAGGAAGCCGCTGGGAGGGGGGCATGTCATGCCGCAAATCGCAAGGGTCCCTCCCCTACCCTGGCCGCACAACCGGCCACCGACACACGTCATCGTGTGCCTGTCCGTGCACATACATACACACGCACGCGCGCATCCTGGTACACGCGCATCTCCGCCCGCCATCCTCGGCCATGCCATCCTCGCGAGTTCGACGCGGTGCCGACCGCCCACAGCATGTTGCCAGCACCGAAGGGCGCCCCAGGGGGGGCGCCTCCTAAGGGGGCCGCCATGACCGGCCACGACCGGACACCCGCCGCATCTGATTGCCAGCCACAGTGGCAGCCACAGCAAGGGTCAGGCTGGGACAGGTCCGCCACCCTCCCGAGGGGGGAGGGATAAAGAGGAGAACACAGCCCCGGTGACACACTTGCCAGAGGGCGCCAGGTGTGGTTGATAGTCAAAGGCGGTTGGGTAGGATGCCAGCCATTTGGCCATGGTGCGGCCGGCAAAAAAGAAAAAACATGCGAGAGGAGGGGCAGGGGGACCACGCAGGCGGGGCACGGAGAGGACGGCGGGAGGGGGAGGAGCTGCACGCACACATGCAGAAGAGGGGGCAGGCATAAGCGCACACGACAGGCGACGGGTCGGGGAGGGAGAGGGGCAAACAGGGGGGGGGGAGGGAAAGCAGATGAGAGGAGGCGATGCGCCCGGCAGGGGAAGACAGCCCCGGAGCCGGACTCAGACATGGGCGACAAACGGCCAGGGCCCTTATTGTGTGCCGGCACCCCTGGGGCGGGTGGACCGCCCGCGAGTGGCGCTTATATACCCCGATCTAAGTCACATGTGTTCATCCGAGCAGCTGATCACGCTGGGGGATCATTGTGGGTCAGACCAATTCCTCGGCCCCCGCCTCGCGGTGGTGGGCCTTGCAACGCGGGCGGGGGGGGGGCTGGCTGATCCCACAAATGATTGGGCTGGCTGCTGGCTGCTGGCTGCTGGCTGCTGGCTGCTGGCTGCTGGCTGCTGACTGCTGGCTGCTGGCTGCCCCCCTCGCTCCCCCGCAATGTGCCCCCTCCGATCGGCCACCTGCGATCTGGGCGTCCTCGCGAGTCTCGCGTGCTTGATGGTGCCGATCTCCGCGGGAAATTCCCGCCGCCGTCAGAGGGGCTCGCGTCTCTGACCCGCGGATCCTGGAGAAGGGGGGAGGTTCCTTGTGTGTCTTTTCTTTTTCCTTCTGCGGTTGTGCCATCCTCCCCCGCTGGCTGCCCTCCCATCACCGGGCCCTCCCTTTGTTTGTCCCACCGAGCGGTCTCGCTCTGTCCTTGGCTCGGGAGCATGTGCCCCTTGCCCGTCAGGGAGGTAGGCCCTTGCCGGCGCCCGGCCGGGAGAATGCTGTCCCGGGGCATGCATGCGGCAGCCGTGGCGATCGTGGCCCTTTTCACGCGCCCCAGTGGGTGCCCTCCTTCATCGGGGAGAACCTATCACCATGATTCCCCATCCCCCCCTCGTATGCCCTCGCAGCCCTTTCCTCTTCCGCCTCCCCTCGTCCGAGCGCACGTGTAAAGCCACCGACAGACACGGGTACTCGCTCTGTGCAAGCCCCCTTTCCGCTTCTGGGACAACTGGCCCCGGATCCCCCTCCACTTCGCGCCACCGCCGAAACAGCCGCTGCCGAGTCCTCACCGGCGGAGACACACGCACCACCGCGCTGCCTCGATAGCACACACCCGCACTCGGGCTCCGATATTTGCCTCCCTCTTTTGGTAGCCAACTCTCGCACGCGCAACATCCACCATGTCACAGCCATTCGACCTCTACACCGCGCCCAACTACATCGAGGAGGGCAACATCGAGGCGAACCACATCTCCTCGGCTGGTGTGCGTCATGAGACCGGGGCTCTTCACTGCCCGGGTGTTTTTGCCCTTCCCCTTTTGCCCCCCCCCCCCCCCCCCCCCCCCCCCCTGGGGGCCTTCTCCCTGGCAATCGCTCCATGACCACTGATCAGCCACACCCCCGTCCTTCGGCCATCACGCGCGACCTTTGTCGAACACAATGTGCCCGCCGCTCGCCTGCTCTCTGGCTGCGTGCCGGGTGTCGGTCAATTGCTTGGGACATTTTGCGACGGCCGTGCCCGCGCCCCGCGCCCCGCGCCCCGCGCCCCGGGCCTCATGACAGATCCTGGACTTCCGCGCGGCACAGGCCCTCGTCCGTGCGCACCTCCGGTCCATCGGTGTGGTCAATGCCACGGGCCTGGTGCAGGATGAAGCATACTCCGGCGAGGCGCCCCACTACTCGGCCGGCGTCCTCATGGACGGTACTCGCTTGTATTATGACTTTGTGCCGGGGCCCGGGACCCCCAATGGCCCGGGGATCCTGACGACCAGCGTGCTGCTGTACCACTTCCGGCGCGTGCCCAGCGAGGCGGCCGTGGCGACCATCCGTCGCCGGGCCGAATCTTCCGTCGCCCTGGACGAGTGGCGCCGGGGGATTTACAGCCGCCTGGCTCGGGAGAACTTCAAGTTGACCATCCAGCAGCGTGAGCAGGTCCATGCCCACGGGCATGGCTATGGCAGCCGGCCGTCCAGCCGCGCCGGCAGCATCTCGCCCAAGCGCCGGCCGGTGGTGCCCCAGGTGGACCCGCGGAAGCTGCCGCCCATGGTGCTGACCTATGAGCCGACCAACTTGGGGGTGTACCTTTCGCGCCGGTGGGAAAGCGCCCCGTCGAGCGGGGAAATGGCCTTCTGCATTGCCACAGATGCCTTCGTGCAGCTGGCCCGCGCTCTGCGTGCCGAGGTGATCGGCAGCGAGGCCGGGGCCGGGGGCGCGCCGATCGTCGACCCCTCCGGCGTCTCCCGGTCGGCTGGCTTCCTCAGTGCGCCGGCCGAGCAAATTTCCCTCGCGCAATGGCAGGCCGGGGCCGGGGGACCGGCGGCCAGTGGCCCGGTGGTCGGGGCCCGCCGCGTGGACTCCCCCTCGCCGGTTGGCTCGGTGTCCCACGCCCCCGGCACGCACCATGGCCTTCGGCCGGATTCCCCCGGCGGCGGCATGAGCCGGCTGACGGCCCTGCGCCGGAAGCTGGCCCCCTGGCGCAGCAGCGACTCCAGGGGCTTCAAGCATGGCGGCGACTCGACCACCTTCCACCTGGGGGACCCCTCCTCGGTGCAATATCACTATGCCCGGGAGGAAGTCCCGCCGGGCAGCGAGGGCGCCCACCCCGGGGCCGGAGCCGACGCCTCGGGCGCCGGCGACGGCGCACAAGCCAAGACCCCGCGCATCCTGACCCCGGTGTCGCGCATGATCCACGAGAGCGTCGAGGCCAGCAAGCCCGGGCCGCCCCTGGATGTGCTGGCACGGCAAACATCCCCACGAGGCACGGCCTCGCCGCCGGTGAGCTTCGCCGGGCCCGGGCCCGGGCCCGGCGCCTCCAGTGCCGCGGTGTCCGCCTCGCCGGGTGTCCACATCGCGGGCGTCGAGTCGGCCACGCACCTCGGCCGGCCGGCCGCCGACAGCCCGGCTCTCGGGTACCCGGGTAGTGGTGCTGGCGGCGGCAGTGCCGGGCACCTGGCGGCCGGCGGTTTTCCCCCCTCTTCGTCTGAGGAGAATCTCGGCCTGCTGGGCCAGCCCTCTCGGCCGATCACCACCGAGCCCCGGCAAATGGCCGGCGGCCAGCCGGAGGGAAGCCACGACAGTCGTGCGTCCTGCCCCCTTTTCCTGCTGTGTATGGGCCCCTCGTCGGGTGGCGCCCGGTCGCGCGCGGTCCCCCCCCGCCCACGACGGGCCTGTGTCCTTGCATACTTGGAGGATGATTGCATGCCCGTGTGCCGGAATGCCTGAGCCCCTTTCTTTCATGTAGGTGCCCCCCCCCCCCCCCCACACGCCGCTGACCCTGACCGCTGCTGCATCCCCTTGCTCCTTGTGCGGGGGCGTCCTCCTCCAGTTCACGCGCTGAAGGCCTCCTCCTCGCATGACTCCTTCATCACCAAGCTGGCGTCGAAGCTGCCCCGCAAGCTCCAGGGCTCCCGTGCCAAGGAGCTGGCGGCCGAGGCCGGGGCCGGCGATGTGCACGGCGCCTCGGCGGCCGAGGGCAAGCGCAGTCGCTTCGCCTCGCCGAAGGTGGTCATCCCCCCGGGCCAGGCCCGGCCGACCGGGCTCCCGCTCAAGATCTACAGCAGCCACACCCCCTCGCGTGCCATGTGGGGCGGCTCGGATGCCGGGATTCCCCGGGCCAATGTTCGTGGTGGCAGCCCGGCCGGCGGGTCCCCATCCGGCCCGTCCACTGGCGGCCGCCAGCCGTGAGCCTGCGGCTGGCCCCCCCCGCCCCTCTGTCCCGGCCTCCGGTGGGTCTCTCGCCCGGGGCCGGCCTGCGAGGAGCTGGGGGGGGGGGGGGGGGCGAGGGAGAGTCTCGTGTTTTGTGACGGCCAACATCCTGGATGGGACATGGGGAGGATGTACCGGGGCGAGGGGCGGGGGGCGCTTGCATCGCTGCCTCTTTGCCCGCGGATGCCCACCCAGCTGTCTTCCGAGGAGGACCGCCGCCAGCCGCCGCCGCCGCCCGCGCCGGGGCCACACGCGTGCCAAGTTGCACCGTGTCAAGCGCGACCGCGCGAGGCTTCGGCGGGGAGGATCTCTCTCTCTCTCTCTGCCGCCACGGATATGCGCGGCGTGGGCGGGGCCGGATGGCGCGCGTATGTGGGTCCCATCCATGGACCGGCGTGTGCGTGCGGCCTCCCCCCCCCCCCCCCCCCCCCCCCCCCCCCCCCGCCCCCCCGCCCCCCCCCCCCCCCCCCCCCCCCCCCCCCCCCCCCCCTGTGCCCGGTTCGCCCCGTTAGAAGCGCCCCCCGCGGGGCTTCGGCGGGGGGTGTCTTTCCCTCCCCTCTTCCCCCCCCGGGATGTCGCCGCGGGGGGGGGGGGGGGGGGGCGCGGATTTGGGGGCCCCCCCCGAGGCCGGGGGGGGGCTGGGGCCCCCCCCCCCCCCCCCCCCCCATCCGACCGCGCCGCCGTGTGACGAGGGCCCCTCCTCTCCGCTGCGGTGAGGGGGAGATCTCAGGCGAAGAAGAAGTGACTTGAGCCTCCCTCCCAGGGGCCGAGAAGATCTGCCACAACAGAAGTAATAATAAAAAAGAAACAATGCCCGCGCGCCGTGAGGGATTCCAAGATGGGGAGGGATTTTCACTGGAGGCCAGATTTTCGGGGAATGCCCGGGTAAAAGGGCGCTCCTGAAAATTTGACAGCGTCGATTGCCCCCGGGCGGGGCCGGTTGGTCCTCCTCGTTGAGTCCTGGCGCCGGCGCTCCCGCCATTGGCCCTAGGGCAATTAAAGAATTTCTCCGCCGAAGCGGGGGCAAAGGGTGTTGGCTGCAGCGGGTGCCCGTGCGCACATACGGCTGCCCGTTTGCGAGTGCGCCCTTTCTTTTTTTTTCGTCGGCTCGAGAACGCGGGAGGCTCGACGATTGCGGTTTTGTGGGCGCCGGGTGTCGTTGTCGTCCAAGGGCAGGGCGGCAGATGACTCGCGCCGGGCCAGCCGTCTCCGGAGCCGGGAACGGGGAATGGCGGCAGGCGAGGGGACGCCAACGATCGACCCGTTCGCTCGAGAGACGGGGGGCGGGAGGGGGCGGCTAACGGCCGGGCCGTGTGCGTTGGTTGGTGCCTCTCTCCCCCGGGCAGACACGTCTCGGCTTGCCTGCGGCTCGGCACGCACGCACATTGCCCGGACAACAGCGACTCTCTGCCCGGAGACCGGAACGTGTCAAGGCGGACACCGGGCGAGTCCGGCCTGGCCAGCCACAAGGGAGCAAGGAGGAGGGTTGTGTGCGGTCGCGTCGATGCCCCCCCCCCCCCCCCACACACACGCACACTTGAGACGCCCGCCCCCCTCGGCCATTCCCCCCTTTCCCCGCCCTCGCGCAGCCTACGCTACTGGCCGCACCGCGACCGACGCCCGGTCTTTCGCCCCCTCGCCGCGCAGGTTGACAAGTGGCCGCGGTTCCGGTTGGCTGGCCGCGGCACCCCCTACTCTTCTCCGGCCCTATCTCTCCTTTCCCGTCTTTTCCCCCCCTTTCTTCTCCTCTTCCTGCCCCTTCCCTCCCCGGCCCTGGCCCCCCCCCCCCCTCCCCTCCCGTCCCCTCTGAGTCGTGCGTGTCTGTCCCGGTCCGGCTCTCACTCTCGGTCTCGACCCCTCTTCTTGCGCTGCCTTCATTCGCCTCCCCTCGCAACTGTTGATCCGTTGTTGGCACCTGTCCTTTCGGCCTGTCTTATTTCTCTCTCTCTCTCACACACACACACACGCGTGCGCACGAACACTCCTCCCAAACAAAGGGCCAGTCTCCCCCTTTCCCGGTCGCCCGCCCCCCTCCCCGCCCGCCCCCCTCCCCGCCCCCCCGCCCGCCCGCCCGATGGTTGCCCACGCTTCCCTCGGCGAGCCTCTCCCCATGAGTGTGGCCACCGGAGGGGAGGACTTTGCCGGGGGCGCACGCGCTCTCCTGCCTGCCCTCGGCTCGGCCGCCGGGAGCCTACCCGATGACGAGCAGGCCGCCGCCGGTCGCCCGGATACCACCGACCCCTCACTCTCGGCACAGAAGCGCAAAGGCCGGGCCCTGGTATGATGCTTCATCGGAGGGACTCCTCGCTCCTCGCCTTTCCCCTGCGTCGGCCATTTGCTCAACGCCTAACCCCCCCTCCTCTCTCCCCGCCTCGTGCTGGCAGATGATGAATCGTCTTGCGCGGCTGCGCAGCGCGCCAGCCGCCTCTGAGCCCGCTGCCGAGCCCGCCTCCGAGCCCGGCCCGGTGCCTGCCTCTGCACCCGTCCCGGAGCCTGTCTCCGAGCCTGTCTCCGAGCCTGTCCCCGAGGCCGCCCCGGCTGTCTCCTCGGCGGTGGTCGTGCCGGAGCCCCCTGCCGAAGTCCCCCTCCCGGCGGCCATTCCGGAGCCGGTGGCCGGGTCGGCCGCCCATGCCCAGCCGGTCCCTGCTTCTGGGTCTCTGCCCGAGCCGGTCCCTGCTCAGGTGGTTTCTCCGCCTCCGGCGACCACTTCGGCGCCGGATGCCTCGTCGCTCTTTGCCGGGTCCGTCCCGGCGCCGGATGCCTCATCGCTTTTCGCCATGTCTGCTCCGGGTCTGGAGGCGTCAGCATTGTTTGGTGCCCCCGCCGTCGCCACCGCCGCCGGGGCCGCTGTCTCGCCGCCCTCTGCTCCGCCGGCCGTCGGTTTCCCCGGGGCGGCCCAGCCACTGTCACAGCCACTGTCGCAGCCGCAGCCGCAGCCGCAGCCGGTCACCGACTTTTCTCAGCTCTTCTTCCCGCTCCCCATTGCTGAAGGGACAACCCCCCCGGCCCCGGGGCCCGTCACCTTCCAGCCCACCCCGGACACCTTCCACTCAAGCCCGGCCCCGGCCGCAAATGGTATGGCCCCCTCTCGGCAAGACCCCCCCCCCCCTTCCCATTCTCCTGTGTCGCCTCTCTGACCATGGCTCATCGCGGCCCCCTTTCCCTGTTGTTCCCTCCCCTCCTGCAGCTCCCACCACCGAGCAGGAGGAGGAGTCCGCCTGGCCGAGCATCCTCCAGCCGGTGCAGGCCCCCTTGGAGGCATCGGCCTCCTCCATGACCGTGACCGATGCCCCGCCGGCCGTGTCGCCACAGCAATTGGCCCACCCACCGCATGCCACGCCGCCCCAGCAGCAGGTGGACATCTCGCACTTCTTCCTGACGCCCGTATCTCCCGGGAGTACGGCCGCCCCGTCGGCTACCACCACAGCCACGGCCTCGAATGTTCTCTGGCCACTGTCGGAGCCGGAGCCGGAGCCGGAGCCGGAGCCGGAGCCGGAGCCGGCACCGGGGCCAGAGCCGCAGCTCGAGCCACAGCCGGTCGCCGTTCCCCCGGTCCCAGCTCCCACTTCGGGCCTCGAGCCGGCCGCCGTCAGCTCGCCAAAGAGTACTGGCGGCTCAGCCCAGTGGCGGCCGATCGGCGGCCTGGACATGGCCGGCTTCCCCGAGGCCGAGCCCTTCTTGGAGCCTTTCGCTCGGTCCATCGTCGAGCCTCATGCCGAGCCGCATGCCGAGCCCCCGCCGCCCGGGCCTGCCATCGAGCCGGCCCTTGAGCCTATGCTGGCCCCGGCCCCGGCCCCGGCCCCGGCCCCGGCCCCGACGTCGGACGCGGCACAGGCCGCTCTTTTTGCCACGGCCGCCGTCAGCGGGCTTGCTCTGGGACCGGAGCCGGTGCTCGGCCTCGATCATGGCCAGGCTCCTGGCCAGGCCCAGGCCCATGGGTCTGCGCAGCACCCGGCCCTTGTGACCCCGACGGCGGGCGATCCCTCGGCAGCGGCGGCGGCGGCGGCGGCGGCGGCGGCGGCCACGGCCGAGGTCTCCATCAGTAGCCAGGCCACCGAGCTCCTCAAGTGGGTGGCCAATTTGAACACCCTGTTGGACCAGCACTCGCTGGCCGGCGCGGATGAGCCGGCCCCCGTGGCCCAGCATCCCCACCCGCCGGCCCTCGAGCCGGCGATCGACCAGCCAGCGGCTTCGCAGGGGTACGCCCCGGCCGAGGACCCGGCCGAGCCGGCTGAGCTCTCGGCGGCCAATGCGCTGACCGCGCTGTACGGGGCGCTGGAGCACCACCTGCCGCAGATCCTGACCGAGCGTCAGCAACTGCGTGACGAGCTGGTTGCCATGCATGCGGCGCTGGTGGACCTGCGCGCGCAGCAGGCCACCACCGAGCGCGAGCTGGCCGAGTGCCTGGACCAGCGGGCCGCCCTGGAGGCGGAGCTGGCCACCAGCAGCCAGCAGAGCCAGCAGCAGGTGGCCCGGCAGCAGGAGCTCCTGGCCCGGCTGGCCGGCAATGAGGAGGCCCTGCGCGCGGCGCGCGATGCCCTCGGCGCGGAGCATGCCCATGTGGAGCTCCTGACGGGCAAACTCCTGCAGGCTACCGAGCAATTGGCCAGCCTGAAGGCCGAGGCGGACTTGGCGGCGGCGGCGCGTGCGGCCGAGGCCGAGGCCGAGGCCGCCGACCGGGCCCTGGACCCGGATGAGGCGGCCGATCATCCGTATGCCGGGCTCTCGGCGCGGGCCCTGCGAGACATTGCCCACTCCCTGCGGCTGGAGTTGGAGGATGCCGAGGCTCGCCTGGCCGAGGCTCGGGCCGATGCCGGGCTGGCGACCGAGTCGCTGGCGGCCTCGGTGCGCGAGGTCCAGGCACTGAAGGAGTCCCTCCAGGCGGAGGGGGCGTCGCGGCAGGCGCTGCAAGCCCGGGCCACCGGGCTGCAGGAGCGCGTGGCCCAGCTGGAGGCCCAGGCGGCGGCCATGAAGGAGGTCGAGCAGCGGACCCCCTCGCTGGCCCTCTGCCGGACACGCATCAAAGCCCTGTCCGATGAGAATACCCTTCTCCGGGCGCAGGTGGCCGACTTCGAGAAGTCGGGCCTGACTCCGGCCTCGCAGTCGGCCGCCGAGCACCAGGCCCGGCGGGATTGGGCCTTCCAGTCGCAGATCGACATGCTGACGCAGGCATTGCACAGCCAGCGCCAGTTGAATCGCACCCTGCGCGAGCAGTCGGCCTCCTACACGGCGGAGATCCGCCGGCTTCACGATGGCCAGAGCGCTCTCTTTGGGCAGCTGGCCGCCGAGAATGCCCGTCGCGGGATGGCGGACATGTCTTCCGAGGGGGACGCCCGGGCGGCCGCCTGGATCAGTCTCCCCTCGAAGCGCCTGTTGGGCCGGTGCGCGGCCTTGCAAGATCGCGTTGGGCAGCTCACGGCCGAGGGGACCGCCGCCACCGGGCGCATCGCCGATCTGGAGGAGGCCCTAGCCGGGGCCAATGAGGCGCTGGCCGCCGCGCAGGCCGACCTGCAGGCCCTGCGCACCGCGGCCGACACGCACCAGCTGACTGTCGGGAATCTGAACCAGCGGCTGGCCAGCCTGCTGGCGCACTCGGAGGCGCTGAACTTGCGCCTGGCCGAGCGGGACGCCGAGAATGCGGCCGCCCTGCGCCGGGCGGCCGACCTGGAGCGCCAGCTCTTTGCCCTGCGCACTGAGCGCCAGGCCGAGCGCGAGGCGGCGGCCGCCACCGCCAGCAGCCTCGCCGATGACCGGGCCGCCGCGCAGGCCGAGCTCCATCGCGCGCGTCTGGCCCTTGGCGCCTCGCAGCAGCAGCTGGAGGCCGCGGTGGCCCGGGGCCGGGCAGCCCAGCAGCGGGCCAACCGGTATGTGGCCTCGGACCGGGCCCTGCGCCGGGCCTTGAACCTGCCGTCCGATGATGAGGCCGACCATTTGGGCAGTGGTCTGCCTGGTGCCGGGGCACCGGATGACAGCACGGCATCGGCCTCGCCGGCGTCCTCCGGCGGGGCGGCGTCGCCCCTGTCCGAGCAGGACCTGGCCGACTTGCTGCTGTCCGGGGCCACGCCGGACGCGGCCGCCATCAAGCCCGGCACGGCTCTGACCCCGGAGCAGGAACGCCTGCTGGCCAGTGTCGCCCGGGTCCGGCAGCTGCAGGCGTCGCATCGGCGGGCGCTGGCCGAGCAGGAGCGCCTGCAGGCCAGCAATGCCGACCTCCAGGCCAGCCTGGACCGTGGCACCTCCGAGGCCACGCGCCTGCGCGCCCGCCTGGACCAGGCACACGAGACCACCCGGCGCCTGGAGGCCGATCTGGCCGCCGCCAATGAGCAGGTCGCCACGCTCGACGCGCAGGTGGCCCAACTGGGCGAGCGGAATGCCGGGTTGACGGCGCAGGTGGCCGCCGCCGGGATTGCCCAGCAGCGCCTGGTCCAGGACCGGGCTCGGCTGCTGCAGCATGTCCGCCGGCTGACGGCCCATCGGCACCGCACGTTGGAGGATTTGACCGGCGTCCTGGAGGCCATGGACCGGATGGTGGCCTATTCGGACGACCTGGGCCGGACGTCGGACCAGCGGGAGTCCTTCGTGCTGGAGTCCTCCTTCGACCGGTGCATCCGCTCGCTCAATGCCATCCTCGACATGCAGATGGCCTTCCTCGACCGGGAGATCGATTCCCAACGGAGCAGCCTCGTTTCCGGGGCCTCGGATGTGGGGGCAATGGGTCTGGGGCCGACGGCTTCCGGGGGCGGCATGCCCGCGGCGCCGGACACCCCGACTGCCCACCTGGACCTGATGGCCCTGGCCCAGCAGGCCGGCCTGATGGAGGACTTGGTCTTTGATGCGGGCTCGGCCGGCGCCCCGGCGGCTGGCCTGTCCCCGGCTCGCGGCAAGCAGTCCGACGTGGAGGCCGACGCCCGGGCCGTGGCCCAGCTCCGCCAGCGTCTTGCCAATGTTGGCCATGTGTCACCGACCACCGCCGGCCGGAGCCAAGCCGCCGCCCCGGGCCACGCCACCAACCCGGCCTACCTGGGCGAGTCGTCGGCAGCCGGCTTCCTGTCTGCCATGCACCAGGCGGACAGCC
Source organism: Fonticula alba (assembly GCF_000388065.1). Taxonomy (NCBI): domain Eukaryota; order Rotosphaerida; family Fonticulaceae; genus Fonticula; species Fonticula alba. The sequence goes on from NW_009242975.1 coordinate 1,087,262, forward strand.
TCCTGTCAGCGGAGCTTCCCCCGATGGCTGGCAGCAGCCGGCCGAACGGGGCGCAGTCGCATTTTCATGAGGGCCCGGCGTCTCCCCCTCGACATGTGACTCCACCCACTGAAGTGAAGGGCCCTACCTTTGTCGACATCCCCACCCCGCCGGCCGCGATGACCGGCCTGCCGGGTGACAGCCCGGCCGGCACCGTGGCCGAGCCGCCCCCCCCGGGCGAGGCTCCGGCCGGTGTCCCGGTGCCCCGGGCCGCCCCGGTCGAGGAGGACCGCTCTCGGAAGGGGGTGGCTCCCCCTGCCCCGACGACCGGGGGGGGCCCCGGTCTTCCGATTGCCATGGCCACTGCTGCCCCGGTCGGGGTGGCGTCTCCGCCTCCGGCCGTGACCACCAGCCTCGGCGGCCGGACGACCGTTGTTCTGGACCATGCGGTGGCCGCCTCGGATCCGCTGGTCCTGCGGCTCCCGGTCGCCAGCAGCACCAAGCCGGTCAGCCCGCCGCCGGTGGTCTTCTTTTCGGATGCGCCGGTTCGCACGCCGGACTTCGCCCCGTTGGCTGGCGGCGCGTCGGTGGATGCCACCACCCTCAGCAGCCCCTCGGAGTCGGGCATGGTGACCGCGCGCGAGTCGGCCGCCTCCTCGCCCGGGCTGAGTGTGGCCCCGGCGCCCATGGGCCCGGCCAAGCCCCCCCCGGCCGAGGACCCCCTGTCCAAGTGGGCCGAGTCGGAGGAGGACACCGGCTTCGGCTCCTCGGCCGGCCTCCGGAGCATCGGCCCGGGCGCCTCCGCCGGGGCCCCGGCGATCGATCCGCTTGCCAAGTGGGTGGAGGAGTCCGACGGGGAGGAGCAGGAGGAGGATTTCCTCCCCCGGGGACCGGCCCCAACGGCGGCGGCGGCGGCGGCGGCGGCCCCGGCATCGGCCGACCCGCTGGCCAAGTGGGTCGAGTCTGACGAGGAGGAGCAGGAGCATGGTGGGGCTGCCGCCCGGCCCGCGGTCCGGATGACCACCTTCCCGGCCCCGGCGGCGGGGATGCCCCCCATGGCGGGGGCCGCCTCCGGCAAGCAGCCAGTCGATCCCCTGGCCAAGTGGGTGGACTCCGAGGAGGAGGAGGACGGGCATGTGGATCTGGACTTCGATGGGGCCCCGGCCATCGGGGCTCGGCGGAACTTTTCCCAGCTCGGCCTGGTTTTGCCCGGGGCCTTGGCGGCTCGCCCGACCGGGGTGGCCTCCTTGCCGAAGGCCGCCGGCGGTCGTCCGACCCTCATCAGCTTGGATAACATGCACCTGGTCACGGGCCTCGGCCAGCGATCTGCGGACGAGTCGCTCGTCGGGCGATCGGCCTCTTCGCCGCCTCCGGAGGCCCAGCAGCCCCCGGTGAAAATCCCGCGCACGGACACGTCCGGTAGCCGTGGCGGCGGCGGCGGCGGCGATGATGACTGGGAATCCGCCTTCGAAGAGGATCTGGATCCGTCCTTCGCGCTGAGCCGCTTTGGCGCGTCGACCATCAAGTTCTCCACCTCGGCCGCCGCGTCGCCGATGGTTTCGGCCTCGCTGGCTGGGGGGACCACCTCGCCGGGGCTCGGCCATGGCATGGGGTCTGCCTCGTCACAGGGCGGCAGCGCGCCCGGCAGCAGCGGTAGTACCCCCTCCGGACGCGGGCAGGTGATTGCCCTGAGCCAAGTGCGCGCGGCGTCGGCGCGCGGCGGCGCCACCTCGGAGAGCATTCTGCAGCAGCACCAGGAGGAGGAGGAGGATTACGATTTCGACCTGCCGGCCGGTGACGGGCGCCTGGTTTTGACCGCCTCCGATGTTCGGACCGCCCAGCACTCGGGGGCCGGTGCCAGTGGCGACCATCGGCTGGTGATGGATCCGACCGGCGGTTCGGCCGTCGGCACCGGGCTGGCCCGCACCCAGAAGCCGCCTCTTCCCCCCGGAGCGGGGGTCCGGCCTGGCGGGTCGCATGCCGGGGGGTCGGCCTCGTCCGCGCTGCTTGCGCAGACCATGACCATTGGCCGGACCCTGGGCCGGAGCATGTCCTCCGGGACCAGCGGGGCCGGGCCTTCGGGCGGCGGCGCGGCCCGCGGAGGCAGCATGCGTCTGAATTTCACCGAAAACAAGACCTGGTCGCGTGGGCAGCTGAAGAACGCCATCCTCGGCGAGGCGTCCCTCAAGAATGAGGCGGATTCCTGGCTGCAATTTGACAACCCCACGGGCGAGGTGGAAACCGAGGCCAGCCCATTGCTGGCGCCGATGTCCGCGGCCGGGGCTGCTCCCTCCCCTCGGCTGGACCAGTGGCAGGAGTCCGAGGCTGACAGCCGGGATTGGGGCTCGCACTGGGGCGGTGGCTCGGCCAGCGGTGGGGACTTCAGCGATTCGTCGTTCCTGTTCACGCCGCGCGAGGTCCCCTTGTCGGGTCCTGCCCCGGGGGCGGGGGGCCCCGCTGCGGGGCCGGCCCCGGCGACTACCGCCAGCTTTGGCAGCATGCCCGAGGCCCTGGAGTCCGAGCAGTCTGAGCCGGAGCAGCAGGCGACCTTCGGCCGGCGGGCGTCCCGGCGTGCGCGCAGCCTCTCCGGCAACGGGGTCTTCCCCGGGCCGGCTGCCGCCGGTGGCTCCGGGTCGATTCCCTCTTCAGACACCGAAGTGGCCCCGAGCACCCCGGCGCGGGGCCCGGCCCCTGTTGCCGATCCGCTGCCGACGGCCGAGCATCCCACCGATCCGGATCGCAGCCCGGCGGCCATTCGCCTGCTGTCGCTCTTCTCGCCGCCGGCTCCGGCTGCGGCCCAGGCTGCGGCCCCGGTTGCCGCTCAGCCGGCTGCCGCCTCGCCCTCGGCCGAGGGCCTGGCTCCCCGGCCGCCCTCGCCGCCACCCTCGTATGAGGAGCTGGCTGCTGCGACGGCCCCTCTTGCCGAGGAGCAGCAGCCCGTGCCGATGGTGGCGCCCATGTCGCGCACGTATTCGGCCGCGCCGCCACCCCTGCCGGGAGCCGCCGCGACCGCGGCCACCCATTCGGCCCCCCCTCCTGGCGGCCCGGCCCTGCCGCAGCCGGTGCATCTTCACGCCCAGCAGCAGGCCCCCCTGTCCGGGCGTATGGCCCCGCAGGTCTTCGACCTCGGCAACCTGGCCAGCATTCCCACCCCCTCGCTGTTCATTCCCCAGCCGCCGGGGCTCGGAGCGCCTGGGGCCGGGGCCCCGCTCTTCCATCCCGGTGGCGCCGGCGGCGCCGGGCCCACCATGATGGTGCCTCCTTCTCCCTTCGGCGGCGCCCCCGGTGCCGGGCTTCTTCCTGGCTCCATGGATCACCATCGCATTGGCGCTGGCACCGGCCTCGACACAGGGGCCTTCTCAGATAGCGACTTCGTGTCGGCCGACGACGGCAGCGACATGGACGCCTTCTAGTTGCGAGCTGCCGCGATGGCGGGTCTCCCTTTCCTTGGTGAGGCCTGTGCCCTTTCTCTTTCAAATACACCCACACACCCACACATACATACACTCCCCGCCAGCGGCGGATAGATGGATCCATTCTTTTTTGTCCTTTTTTTCCCCGTGCATGCTTCCATACCCCGACAAGCCTATCATGTCACTTGCGAGTGGGGCTTGCGTGTATGTCCCCTCTTGCCGTATACTCTGACCTTTCTCTCCCTTCCACGCACACCCACACACACACACACACACACACACACACACACACACACACACACACACACACACATCTCGCTCCCGGCCCGCGTGGCATGGCCGCATTCGTGCGGTGGCTGCGGGCGTCGATTGTGGGCCACGGAGAGGACACAGTCAGAGGAACAGCCTTGGCCGGCTGATCTGCCCAGATCATGCCATGGCCGAATGGCATTTCCAAATCGCGACATTGCTCCTCACGACTATTGCACACCGACGCGCTCTCTTGCGCGCCCCCTTGAAAGAGGGCGAGGGATCGAACGCCACCGGGCGCATTTCTGCGCACGCCTGGCCTGATCGGCTGCTCTTTTTTTTTCCTCCCTAGCCCTCTCTTTTCCGGGCCATCCATCCTCGGGACACGGGGCGGCGCAGCAATACTTGTGCACATGCCAGGCCGCACGCCAAGCTGGCCGGGGAATGCGGCCTGAAGCCGGTCTCCCCCAAGTGAAGGTGCCCGGGCGGGAGCCAGCGGAAAGCATGCACATATGAGCATTATGTGTGCACATACGAACATCAGAGCGTACTGTGCGTGCCTGTGGATGCCCGCGGGGGGGGGGGGGGGGGGGGCGACGACTGTGGCGCCCCTCCAGGCTGCGAGTGTATCCCGGCGCGTGAAAGTCCGGTCTATGTGGGTCTTTCCTAGCCCCGAAGAGCATGTCCCCCCGCCCTCTCGCGCGCAGACACACTCTCGCTTCCTGGCCAGCGGGCCGGCAGGCCCCTCCCAGGGCGTGGGGGGGGGGGGTGCACACCCGCACGCGCACCACGCCGGCCGGGGAGTACATGTGTGTCTGCTCCGGGGCCCAGCTGACGGCGGGGCAGTTGCCCTCCTCTCGGCTCTTTTTTGGGGACCGCCCCGCGCCGCCCTGGCCAGACCCGTTACCCGCGGGCGTCGTGCCGGACACGCACATGTCCGGGACCCGGGGGGGGGGGGGGAGTGCAAGCATGGCGGAGGCTGAAAGGGCGACCCCGCCACCCACGCGGCGCCATATGCATGTGTCCGGCTCGCGCCGAGCAGCCAGCAGCCGGTTCGCCGCGCCTCAGGCCGCGCCGCGGCGGTCCATACGACAAGGGCCCCAAAGGCTGATCGGCGGATGGGCAAGCCACAAGGGGGGGAGGGGGGAGGGGGGAGGCAGCACGAATGTGGGAAGCTCATATGAAATTCGATCGCGATCGGCCTCCCGGCCGCACGACGCCCGGCCACACCTTGTGGCATAGGTCGGGCCCCCCGCCCCCCCCCCCCCGCACGTCTACCCGCTGCCATACGGCCGGCTGTCTCTTTCTTCCTCTGTCTCAAGCTTGCCGCCGCGTCCCGGCCATGGGAGTGCAGGCGGCTCCCGTCCCATGTTTGCGCCCCCTCTGTCCCAGAGGCGGGGGGAGCATGGGCCTGCCCGCGCAGGGGTGCCACAGGACAGGACAAGACACGGCTATCCCCCGAACCCCCCTGCCGACGATGGCCCCAGCCACCTATTCTCCGGTCCGGCCGCCCCCCGGTTCGGGCGGTGAGAGTGTGTGGGGCCTGCCAGGTGCTCCGTCGTCCCTCTCCCCCCAGCTGGCCCCACCTCCCCAAAGGTCATCCCCCACCCCCGCCCCCCACCCACGATCCGGGCTTTTTCGTGGGTGTTTCACCCCCCCCCCCCCCCCCCCCCCCCCCCCCCCCCCCCCCCCCCCCCCCCCCCCCCCCCCCCCCCCCCCCCCCCCCCCCCATGTGACGGTGGTCCTGCGTGTGTTGCAGTTGGCTCCCTCCCATCATCATCGACCCTTTTTTCCCGTTTCGAAATATACCCTTTGTGTCGTCCCTCTCTTTCCCATGTGTGTGTGTGTGTGCCTGTGATTTTGGGCTTTTTCCCTTTTCAAACCTGTGTTTCACCCCCCCCCCCCCTGGTGGACGAGGGAGGCGGCGGGATGCCGCTCTCTCTTGGTGGGGGAGCCCCGCGATTCGGGTGTCTGAATCTCACTGCGCCCGGGGGGGGGGGGGGGGGGCTTGGTCTTCCCCTTGCCATGGCAGACCCCGAGGGCCCTCTTTCCTTTGGGGCCGTGATGCCCCCCCCCTCTCTTGGCCATCCTTTTGTCTCATGTGTTGTATGAGCGTCTTTTTTTTCCCCAATCGCCGACGAGGATCCTGAAAGTGCTTCGGGCCTGGCAGGGAATTCCCATGGACCGGTGGTCGACCTTGGCAGCAGCAGCCTTCCATCCCGAGGTGCGACACCATGCGGGTACCGAGCAGCAGCAGGAGGGAGAAAAAAGAAAGCTGG
>NW_009242975.1:1093206-1096876 GCF_000388065.1 Fonticula alba
CCCCCCCCAGCCCCGCTCCCCACTGCTCTCCCAAGTGCCAAGGGGGCCGCAGACAACAACCCCCCACAGGGGGGCCGCACGCTCGCATCCACGCGTACATATTCAACACGGTCCTCTCCGTCGCAGCCCGGCACCACAGGGGAATAGCCTCTCCAACCTACGCTCTCCCGCCCCTCCTGGCCCCTCCTCGCTGCTCCCTCTCCCCTTCCGTTCCCCACTACATCTCCCCCCCCCCCCCATACACACACGCACACGCACAGGACCCCATCGCCACCATGTCTTGGGCTAGCCTGGCTGCGCCGGCCCCTGGGGTCTCGTTCCTCGGGCTGACGCTCCTTGTGCTAGGCTTCCTCCTGACGACCAAGGTGATCGCGCGCATCGCGCACGGTCGCCGCGGCATGGTCATCGCCAACTCCACCAGCCGGAACTCCCCCCTGTGGGCGGGGTTCATCGACCATGCGCTGGCCCGGCCTGGGACCGCCCCCAGCCCGGCGGCCGCCGGGCTGCTGGCCTCCTGCCAAGGCTGGGCCCGGCACTATCTGGAGCCGGTGTGGGTCCTGCTGGTGTCCTGGGTGCCGCTGGCCCTGATCGGCGGCCATATGAACGAACTCTTCTTCCCGATGCTGGCCCGGAATGACGATGGGTCCTTCCGGCCGGCCAAGCCGAAGGACGTGGCGGCCAACATGGCTGCCGTCGGGGGGCCCCTGGCGCAGGCCTTCCAGCGGCGCGTGCTCTTCCCCCTGGCACGCACGCTGAACCTGGGCCTTGGGCACATTCAGACGGTGTTCGCCGCGCTGGAGCACGACTGGCCCGGACCGCAGCTGCTCGAGCCGCAGCCGAGCCCGGCCGCCGGCTCGACGCCCTTTGTCCCGACCACCCTCGCCACCGGACGCCTGCCATACGTGCGAGAGCATGTCCAGCTCACCGGCGGCGCGGTCATCTCCCTCGACTGGGCCGTGTGCGATGCCGAGCGCGATGACCTCACCCGGTGGCTGGGCTCCACCACGGTCGAAGCCGCGATTGAGCATGGCCCGGATGAGGAGGAAGCCCTGCGTGCGTACCACGCCTGGAAGTCCCGCCCGGTGGTGCTCATTCTCCATGGTCTGTCCGGCAGCTCCGGCGAGGGGTATGTCCAGGGGTTCATCCGGCTGGCGGCGGTGTCCCTCGGCACCGAGGGCGTCGGCGGGGCGCACAGCGATCCGCTGGCCGCCCCTCGGTATGTGGTTCTCAATGCGCGTGGCTGCGGCGACAGCCCAGTTCGCACGGCGCTCCTCTTCTGCGGGTCCTACACGGACGACCTGCGCACGGTGGTCCGCTACCTGCGCGAGTATCGCATGGTGCCCAACCCCTTCTGGGGCACGTACGACGAGGGGACCCCCGCCCCGGAACCGGCACCGACGACCTCCGCCTTGGACTCCTCCTCCTCCTCCTCCTCCTGCTCCTCGACCACCACCGCCACCGCCACCGCCACCGCCACGCCACCGGAGATGTCCATCCGCACCAATACCCGCTGTCCGCCGCTGCTGGCGGTGGGCTTCTCCATTGGTGCCAACATCTTGCTGAACTTCACCGGCGAGTCGGCCGACCAGCGCTATCGGGCATCCTACTCGGCGACGGCCGTCCCACTGGTCGATGCCGTGGCATCGGTGTGCAACCCCTTCGACTTTGAGCTGTGCTCCATCGCCCTGCAGGGTCTCGATGGGAGCGTGGTTCCGCCGCTGCTCTTTGCCCCGGCCATGACCGCCGGCCTGCGGACCATGTTCAGCAACATGGTAGATGTCTTCCACCCGGAGGTGGAGGCCGACTCGGATGACACCCCGGCCGGGGCCATTCCCCTGGCGCCCTCGATGTCGTCGGTCGACCGGCTGGCCTTCTTCCGGCCGGTGGCCGCCGAGGACGTTCTCAATGCCCGGTCTCTGCGGCAGGTGGACATGGCGCTGACCACGCGCCTGTTTGGCTTTGACCAGCCGGAGGACTATTACAATGACGCCGGGTGCCTGCAGCGCCTGCTCGGCATTGCCCGGCCGACGCTCATTCTCTCGGCTCTCAATGATCCGATCGCGGTGCCCGAGGCCCTACCTTCGGACGAGGTGATGTACGTTCCTGGCCTGTCGCACTGCCTGTGAGAAGGCCCAGGCTCCGGGGCGTGTCGCTGGCCCAGGATGCTCCTCCTCGCCGGCTCCCGCCTCCGCCTGCCCCCTCTCCCCCCCCCCCCCCCCCCGACCCCCCCGCTGACACATCTCAATCTGGGCATGACCCGTGTGCAGGAAAAATCCCAACCTGGTGATGGCCATCACCGCCTCTGGCGGCCATGTTGCCTGGCATGAGACCGATCCCGCTTGGCCGACGGCCGATCGGTTTGGCCGCCGGAGCTGGTCCTCCCGGCCGCTGGTGTCCTACTTCTCCATGATCCTCCACAAGTACTTCCACAACACCCTGGAGAAGGAGGTCGCCTCGCTGGGCTACACCCCGGCCAAGATCGAGCTTAGCAATGCCAACCTCAATGTTCGCGCGCGTTTGAACTTCCAGCCCGACACGCCAGGCATGCCGGACAATGCCCTCGAGTGGACTCCCCTGCTGCCGGAGCTCGGCCGGCACCAGCGCTTCCGGATCTTCCCCCGAGTGCACCGGCTGGATCCGATCCACAGCCGGGCAAACTTCCTCCCCTGCGAGTGCCTGGCCCCGCTGGCCACGGACACCAGCCGCTCGGTGGCGTCTCTGCAATTGCAGCGGCAGGTGGGCGCCGGCAGTGGCCCGGTCCCGGCATCTTCGACCTCCAGCCGTCTGGACGGCCCGATGCCCCCCTGCTCGTCGACCGCGCTCTACAAGCACGACGACCAGTGGATCGTGGCCACAGACTGCCAGCCGCTGCCGATCCTGGCCGTCGACAACCCGGACACCCTGCTGGCCACCTACGAGAGCCCGATCGCTCGCTTTGCCCGTCTCGGCCTCATCGGCGGCTTGACCATCGGTGCGGCGGCCATCATTGTGCCCACGCTCCGGTCGTGGATCATGGTTTAAACAGCTGCCGGACATATCCTTCTCCTCCCTCTCTTGCTTCCTTCCCCCCCCCCCCTCTCCCCTGTTTGCGCCTCGCCAAGGGGGCCCGGGCGTGACGAGTGTGTGCGCGCAGGCATGCTTGCGTGAGTGCACCTGGCGGGGTGTGTCATTGTTTCCCCTCCCCCCCGCTCCAGCCGGGAGGCTGAAGACTGTGGTCCCATTGATCGTGCCATGTCTGGGGTCTCCCCTCTCCCCTCCTCCCCTCTCCCCTCCTCGCTTCTCCCCCCTTTGCTCGGGAAGAGAAGAAACAACATTAGTGTCTCCTATGAAGCAGGCCATCTATGTTAATAGAACTGAACTTTGCTGACCGTTCACTCGGTCTTTGGGCGATGATCCGCTGGCATGGCCGATGAAGGAGAACCTGCAACAGCCGGGCCTGGCTGAGGGGCGCTGGTCCTCGGGCCTTTCCGAACCCAGGCCACCAGCAGGGCAAACACCAGGGCCACCGCCAGGACAGCTCCCGAGCGCCGTAGGGCAATGGCGAGCGTGGGTGAGGTGACTGCCGCGCCCGTCTGCACGGGCACAAGGGACAGGGGGATGACACCTGGTCGGGCAAGCCGGAGAGGGAAGGACCGAGGGGGTAAGCAGAGGCCACCGATGCCAGGGGGGG
>NW_009242975.1:1096908-1110090 GCF_000388065.1 Fonticula alba
GGGGGGAGAGAGAAGAAGGGAGTGATCAGAGGCGGGGGCGCGCTCGCACCGAAGAAGGTTCCCAGGAAGAAGGGCACCAGACGAAGGCCAGCATGCGGGGAGGCAACATTCACCAGGAAGTTGGGGACCGGCGAAATGCGCAACAGGAGGACCGCCGCCAGACCGACCCACAGGGACCGGTCCCAGGCATCGGCCGACACCATGCCACCGCTGAGATCGTGAATCGTGCCAGCAATGACCGTGGTCAAGGGCGGGCCGCTGAAGCGCGACAGCACATGGCGGCCCAGCAGCCTGGACAGCAAGTAACACCCGGTGGCACCAAGAGCCGAGCACTGGCCGAGCCCCGATGGAAGTGTCAGCAACCAGTCGACGCCTGAGTCGGAGCGGGAGGAAGGGACAAGAGCGAGGGAATCCATGGCGCACCAGACACACGAGGAGGAGCCCGGGCCAGAAGCCGAAAAGGGCCCCGCCGATGACACTCAGCCCGGCCGAGCCGGGGATGGCGAAGGTTTGCAGGCTATCCGCCTCGGTCAGTCATCAGCGCCACGCAGAGGGTAGGCAGAGGCATGGGTCGTACAAAATATAGAGGGCCATGTAGGCGGAGACCACGCTTCCGTAGTTGGTGGCGATATAGTGGCCCAGGATCGGGCCCAACCGGCCGGAGGAGGAAAGCATGCGCAAGTGCACTGGACCGCAGGCGAAGGGCGGTGAGCGGGACGAACGGGAAAGCAGGGGCGGGGGGGGGGGGGCAGAAAGGGGAGGCAGAAGGAGACCAACAAATTGAGGAGCCCCCCAGGGGGGAAGGGCGGCGCACTCAGAGAATCAAACGACACCCACCAAGGCAGCCATGACAGAAGCCTGGTGGAGCGGTCTTTCAGGAAGAGCCGCACTCGTAGGTCCTGAATGCCGAGCTGATCAGCCTCAGTACTGGACGAGGGTGGAGGGGAACGGGGGAGGGGTATTGGTCCAAAGGGTCAGGTAGGGCGATGCAGGGCGGGGGCTGGGGGGGGGGGAGAGAGAGAGACAGGGGAGGGGCTGCATGCGCACGGGGAAAAGTCCGGCAGGGCCCGGATGGACAGAGCCACGACAGCCAGGCCGGCTGCCAGAAGGATTAGCAGCAGGACCGCATCCCGAAGGACGGCAGCGCGGCTGGACGGCGGCGCAGAGGCGTCGACAGTCGGCCCCGTGGAAGGGGAGGCCATTGTGGGACGGGAAAAGAGCAGGGGGGATGAGGTGGGGGCTGGATGAGCGAGAGCAGCCAGCCGAGAACTGTGGGGCGAGTGACAGGCACTGGGCGCAGGGGGGAGGGGGGGGGGGGGGGATCTCTCGCCTCCGGGGACCCCGGGGCCTACGCACGGCGAGCTGAAGAACGAACGATCGATTCATGTCCACACCCCCTCCCCCGCCCCCGCCCCCCTGGGGACGCGGATCGAGCGGCGATCCCTGGGTCGTCACCCCAGGCAGCAGCTTCGTTGGCATTCGGGGGAATTTATTCGCCGCGAGCTTCCAGGACCACCATGGCCACCACCATGCCGCCGTCGTGGCTCAGGGATACGTGTGCCCCCTCACAGGGCCCTGGCTGGCGGTCGGCGGCACCCGGGGCAGCGGCCGCGCAGTCGGACGTCTTTGTGGGTTTCGGCACCTCCACACCGATGGGGATGGCCGTTTGATCGGGCGCCCCCGCGCTGAGGCCCAGCTGGTGGCAGAGTGCCGGACTCAGATGCAAGAGGGGTTTTCCTGCCGGGCCGGGGGGTGCAGATTGGCGACCGGCAATCGGACGGGAGTGGGCGCGAAAGAGGCAAAAGGAGCCCCAAGCAAATGGATCGAGTCAGGCGGATATCACGCTCGGTGGAAGAGAGAGAGAGAGAGAGAGAGAGAGAGAAAGAGAGAGGGGCAGGGAGGGGGGAGGGAGAAAAGAAAGAACACACCTGTACCCCGCTCATTGGCCTCTGACGGCCGGACGAGGGCGACCTCGCGGAGGTTGACGAGCGCCGCAGGGAAGGCCGCCTTGTATGTGGCCTCCTTGGCGGCGAAGCTACCCAGCGGCCAAGTGGTGCGGGATGATGTGATGGTCAGCGGCAGGCATGCGCCTCGAATGCACCAAGGAAGGAACTGGCAGCCCCGGCGTTGCTGGGAAACACTGCCCCGTCACAGGGACATACCAGCCGGCGACGTAGGAGACAATGCGCTTGGACTCGGCCTCCGGAAAGGGCACGCGTATGGTCCCCGACCGAGCTTGCATCGCGGCCGGGGGGGAGCCTGGCCGGCCATCCGCTTGAAATTCCTCAAGGAGCCGCATCAGCCCGGCGGCCTCGGGCCCCGGAGCCAGTAGGCGCCGGCTCAGGCGCTCGGCGCCATGGCGCGCAACCATCCCCTTGACCCGAGCCAGGGGGACGATGTCCACCCCGATGCCGACAATCCGGCTGGCCAGGTTCATGACGGCAGGAACTTGGCGCAGGAGACCGGGAGAGGGGGGAGGGAGATCTCACTAGGGGAGGGATGGGGCACTGGAAAGGGGGAGGGCGAGGGCGAGGCGGGACAGGGCGCCAGGGTGGGCGAGCAGGCGGGCGAGAGGGGGCATACTACTATCCTTGCCCCTCGAGCGTCGGAGCCGATGCGGTGTTGTGGTCTTTGAAGGGCGATCGACGGTGCGAGTCCCACCGGTCCATGGGCGCCCCCTGCGGTGGCACCTGCCCACGCCATGGGTCGCTCCCTGGCCGTTAGAAAAAAATGAAAAGCTGATCGCGGCGGTCGCCAAGTGCTGCCCCGGCGAAGGCCCGGGAAAATTGCGCGTCAGCCACCCCGCCCCTCGGATCCGCATATCGCGCCCTTCACTCCTGTCGATCCTCCCTCCTCCTCTTCCTCCTCTTCGCAAGGAAACATCATGCGTCCTACCGCCGGCGCCGCTGCTGGCGTCGATCTGGCGCAGGTTCAGGCCGCGCCTCTGGCTCTGATCGACTCGATCCTCAGTACGGCCCGCCCCTGCCCCTCGCCACTTTGTGACACCGATCCCCCCCCCCCCTCCTGATGCGGAGATCTGACATGCTCCCTCTCGTCCAGCCTCCCGGTCGCATCCGTTCCCGGGGCTCGGCCTCCCGGCCCCCGGACCGGGGAGCTTCCGATCGTCCTTGGCAAAGCTGGACGCCCACCAGGACGCCATGGTAGAGCGCGTCTTCTCCGACCTCCTCGATGCGCACCCTGAGCTCCTGGCCTCCGTGCGTTGGATACCCCCCCCCCCCCCCGCCCCCGCCTACACACGCACATATGCGCACGTGCACACCCGCGCGGCCTCCTGGCGTTCTCTTTGATGCTGACTTCCTCACTGTGTCTTGTTGCTCCTCTCCCCTCTCCTGGCATGCTTAGCTCCCTTTGGTGAACTTCGAGACCATCGACACGCTGAAGCACCACACGCTCGTGCGCTTCCGCGGCTTCGTACAGGACACCCTCAACACGGAGTTCATGCTGCCCTCCATCATGGCCACCCATCCGAGCACCGGCCAGCAGCAAAACGCGCATCTTCTCTATCGTGACCGGTTGGATGAGCTGGTGGTATGTACATGCCTGGGGTGTTGCCTTCCGTGGGGCGCTGTTGCCAGGGGGGGAAGGGGGTCTGAGGCTTCTGACCTCGTCGGTGGCCTTGGTCTGACCGCAACCCATGCATGTGGCTGGCTCTCTCTCACACACACACACACTCACTCTTTTTCTCCCTTGCTCTGTTGGTGCAGATTGCCGATCACCAGGACATGTCGGAGGCACTGCCGGTTGAGCGCTTCCCCTTCTTCTGCACCGCGGTCCCGGCCACCTCGGACTGGGTGACTGAACACTTGCAGCGGGAGTACCGTGACACTCGGGCGTCCTCTGGCGGCGCCACTCCCGCCCCCGGGGCCGGGCGCAAACGTCGGAACGATGACCCGGATGCTGACATGGCCGAAATGGCCGACTCAACTTGTCCCCCTGGCACGGCCGCCGCCGCCGCCGCCGCCGCCGCCGCCGCCGCCGCCGCCGCCACCAGCACCAAGCGCCACCACCAGGCCGCGTCGGCCCCGGCTGCGATCTCCGAGGCGGGGGACGATTCCTTCCCGGTGCCGGAGCCAGTTGCTCGGCGCACCAGCCGGCCTGGGGCCGGCGGCGCGTCGGCCACCGGCTCGTCCCTCCCTGGCAGTGTGGTCCACGCGTCGGACGATGCGGCCGCCTGCCTGGTGAAGACGTACATCTCCTCGGAGCTGCTTGTCCTGAATGGCGTGGTGGACTTTGTCGGGGTGGTGTCGCTGGAGCCTGCGGCCACCAACCCCGAGGCCATGCAAGATCGTTTGGACTCCATGGCCACCGATCGCGCTGCGGGCCTGGCAGACCAGGGTGACTTCTTCGGCGATCTGTCCGAGGCCGAGGGGACCGCCTATTCGCCGCTCATCCCGCGCCTGCATGTGGTTGCCTTTCGCCCGGTAGTTCGCGGGGCCATCAATCCCCTCTTGCCGGCGGCCGGTGTGCCGGACCCGGGGACCCCGGTTCCCGGCTCTTTCCTGGATGACGGTGCGCCACTGCGGAGGGAGCTCCTGCTGCTTCGCCTGCTGGCCCTCGCCGATGCTCACGCGCATTGCCTGCTGACATGCATCCCTGGATGCGCCGCCCTCCGCTTGCCATACCATGCCATGCCTCCCTGCCTCCTCCCCCTTCCCTGCTCTTGGCCCCCCCCCCCCCCCCCCTGCCACAGACGCCGCTGTCCAGTTGCCCGCCCTGCGGGCGAAGCTACTCCACTCGCTGGCTGAGGCGCTGAGCGCCCCTGGCGCCTTCGAGGCGGCCCGGCACCTGGCAGCCGAGTACGCCCTGCTGGCCATGCTGGCCAGCCCCTACCTCCGGGGCGGGTGCGATCAGCTCGCCGAGGCGTTGGCCGCCCGGCAAGCCGGTGGCCTCATCGACCCGCAGGGACGCCTGTCGCTCAACATCACCGGGCTCGATCGTGCGGCGGCCGAGCGCTTCATCCAGCTGGTGCAGTCGTTGGTTCCTCTGTGCGAAACCCTGCGCCTGGACTTGCAGGGGCTGAACCGTGAGGCGGTACGGAGCTCACATCATCCCGCCTGCTGTTGGCTTGCCATTGTGTGACTGCCCAGCCGGCGCGAGGGGGGGACGAAGAAAGAAGAAAAAAAGACTGACCCCCTCCATGGCAGCTTGCTCCGACCAAGAACTTCGACACCAACCGCCTGTCGCGCGGACGCCTGCAGCTCCCGCGCGGGTGCCTCCTCCTGCTGGATGAGACGCATCTGGAGGCCGGGCAGCTGGACGCCACGGGCGTGGGCAACTTGCGTCTGCTGCACCAGCTGGCCGCTGGCAGTGTGGTCTCCTACAACTACCACTACAACACCATCGACATCCCGACCGACGTCAATGTCATCATCCTTTCCGAGGGCCGGTCCATCGTGCCGTGCGACTTCGCCGTCTCGGTGGCCGGTGACCCGCGTCGCACCAGCGCCCTGGACACCCCGCCGCTGGGGCCGGCTGCTCTGTCCCCGGCCGACGTCTTGGA
Source organism: Fonticula alba (assembly GCF_000388065.1). Classification (NCBI taxonomy): domain Eukaryota; order Rotosphaerida; family Fonticulaceae; genus Fonticula; species Fonticula alba. Next base: position 1,102,430 of record NW_009242975.1, read on the forward strand.
TTCCCTGGGCCCGGGTGATTTGCCGGCCGCCCGGCGCCTCCTGACTACCCTGCGCTTTGCCCCGTACGAGGTGCCGGAGGATGTGGTCGCCGGGATTTCCCAGGAATTTGCCAACGAGCGAGCTCGCCAGCAGCAGGCCGCCGCCGCCGCCGCTGCCGGCGGCGATGCCGGCCTGGGGGAGGGCGAAGCCGCCAGCCTGGCCAGCCCAGACACCTTGCGCCACCAGCTGACCATTGCTCGGTACTTGGCCATGTCCCTCGGTGCCACGCATCTCAGTGAGGATATCTGGCGCCGGACCAAGTCACTGGAAGCCCACCGCCAGGCCGCCAACAAGTGACCTTTGGTGTGTGTGTGTGTGTGTGTGTGTGTGTACGCATGTACGCGTATCCGCGTACTTGCGTGTGTCTTTGTGTGCGCGTACGTGCGTGCGCCCGGCCGCCGCCCACCCGCGCCAAGCACAACCAACCACCCGAGCGCGGATCCTCCTCCCTCGCCTATTTACTTTGCCCTTGCCTCTCAAATAAATATAGACCTCTCAGATCTCCTTTCAAGAGGTGCGCCCCCCCCCCCCCCCCGCCCCGCGAGACTGGTGGGAGATGCATCGGACTGCACGACGCCCGGCGTGGGTCATGTGATGTCTCTGCGCGTGACATATCTCTCGCCTCCCACCGCAGTCTCCAAACTGACGGAAGGGGGGAGGGGGCGGGGGGGAGGGATCAAACTAGCCGCAGGGAGGGAGTGTGCGCCCGCAGAGGTGGATGACGAAGGTATTGCGGCGCAGGATGGAACCGCCAGCAAGCATGTATGCACCGGCATTGGCCGGGAGGTGGGTGGGCTTTCGCGCCAAGAGGCAGGGGGATCTGTGACTAGAAGAGAAAATACACTGATCGATGCCCTCCCTCGCCTCCACCCCCTCCCACCTTGGGCTTCACAGCGCCGATCTGCCGTCTGCCCCTCGACATCTCTCCTCTTGCTGTCTCCCCTTCTCTCGCCCTCCCTCCCGTAGTACCTGAAGTCCCCCTGCGAGCACATACATACGCCCGCACCCCCGCCAACACGCATCATGGATAATGCGGTGGTCCAGCCGAATATGCCCTTCCCGCCGGTGTACTGGCAGTCGCCGGTCTTTGCCACGGAGGAGGCATTCAACGCGGCCTTCCAGGCGGACTCGCAGCTAGTTGCTCCCCCGCCGGCCCCGCCGGCCCCTCCAGCCGACGACTCTGCCAGCTCGCACCACCCCCTGCACAGCACCCCCCATCACTCGTACCCCCCGATCTCGACACCCGGTGCCGGCTCCCCACATATCCCGGTCCCAAGTGTGGGCCTGTCAGCCATCAGTGACCATCCGTCGCCGATGTCCAGTGGCATGCTCCCTGGCCAGACCCCGGGCGCCTCGATGCCCGTTTCATTTGCCGTGCCGCCCCCGTTGCCGGACACGTCGATCACCCCGCTCCCGGTCTTTGGCTCTGCCTTGGTGGTGCGCTGCCCCGGCCTGGAATGCGGACTGGATCCAGGGGGGGGGGGGGGGGCGGATTTCTTCTCTCCCGCTTTTTGTCTTGCTCACCCCCTCGGTCACTTGTATACGCGCGCGCGCGCTCTCTCTCTCTCTCCTCCTTCTCCTCCTCTCCCCCTCTCGGGCCGCCTTACGATCGGACTACATCGACCGATCCCATCCATCCAGCTGAAGCAAACCATCCCCAAGCTCACGGAGGTCGGCTGTCAGCAGCTCTATTCCGACGACGAAGGTGCGTCCTTTCCTCCTGGCATCGCTCCCTCTCCCACACGGGGTCATAATCCACTGACACGCTGGCACGCCACTTCCCTCCCCCACGCCTCCCCCTCTCTCTTCCTAGACAAGATTGCTGTCCTTCGGCGGCTCAATCGCCAGCTGATTAAGACGTTTGTGGATCTGGTCACCACCCTCACCAAGGATGCCGCCACAGTACGATGCCGCCTCGTTGCGCGACTGCCGTCCCCAATCGGGCGCCAACGCTTCGTGTTGGGGATATTTGACTGACCACCTGCCCATGTGTAGCTTGTCCCGGCGCACATCGATCGCTTGTACCTCCTGCTGCAAAATATGCACCACCTGTTGAATGAGCTCCGGCCGCTGGCGGCCCGACGCAATGTCCTGTCCATGCTCCGGCACCAGACGGCCAAGCGCCGTCAGCTGGGGAAACGCATTCAAAAGTACGCACGCGCTGCCCCCTTTTGACTGCCACCACGGCAGGACCACTGACCACGCGCCCCCCCCCCCCCCCCCCCATCTTCCTGCTCCCGTCCGGCGCAGGGTTCGCGGCGAGTCCCAGAACTCCATCGAACAGGTCCGGCAGCTCTTCTCCTCGGCGCGGGACCGGTTGGACTTTGCGATCGGGATCGCGGAAGCCGCAGGGTACCGGGCGCCGAGCCCGGTCGCAACGGCGACGACAGCAACGGCCCCGACGGCCCCAGCAGTTGCGCCTGCTCCGCCCGGCACCGAGGATGATGCTGGCCAGCGCGACCGGTAGCCCTGTGCCGGGACCCATACCGCACCGGCAACGATTCACAATACACCTCTGCCCATGTGCCTTGCCGCGCCAGTGTAGGGGGGTACGAAGGTGAATGAGGCGGAGATCCTGCCGACGAGGAAAGGCCAAACCGCTGCCCACCGCCTGCGCCTGATTGAATCCAACCAAGCATGTGGCCCTCCCCCCCACCCCCCGGTCACCGGGGTCGGGAAGACGGCGAGAAGGGGAAGAAGCACATCTGAAGGACATATTTATTTTGGAGGGGAAGAGGAAGGGGGGAGCACTCAGCGCGCGCGCGTGCATACACACTGTTTTAGGCACACGCCGGTGAAGGCTCTCTCTTGGTGAGCAAGGGGAGAAGAGGGGCGGCGATAGCAAGTGGAGGAGGGATGGCGCAAACGACCCCGGCAGAGGCGGAGATGAAAGGCACAGCTTCATTCACCTCGCTTCTGGGTCTCCGCCAGGTGCCCCTGCCCTCATCCGTTTTGGTTCCTCGCCAAAAAGAAAGGATGGGCCAAGGAGATGGATGGAAGATACACACACAAGCAAGCCGGAGGGGGGATGTTTCTCGAGTGGGAGAGAGAGAGGCTGCGGGCGGACAACAAAGAACGGACGACCGGGAAAGCGGTGCTGGGGAGGTGAGCAAAGATGCCAGGAGGAGAATCCGAAAGGGACCGAGAATGACTTTGGGAGGGGGGGGGGGAGGGGCGGGACACGATGGCAAAGAGGAGGAAGGCCATGGGGACGCACATCTAGGGCTGTCTGTCGCTGGAGGGGGGAAGAGGGAGCGGAGTGCAGTGGGGGAAGTAGGGAAAGGACGAAAAGGAAGAGAGAGGAAAGGGGCAAGCCAGCAGGACACGTGGTATGCACGCGAGACTGTGTCTTTAGCGGGACTCGATCTGAAGTGTGAAAGACAGGAAGGCAGGAGAGGGGGAGCGGGGAGCGGGGAGCGGGGAGCGAGGAGCGGGGAGGGGCAGAGACAGCAACGGCGGATGGTCAGCACAACACCGGAGGCAGAGGGGGGGGGAGCGGGGAAATATAGGCAAGTGGCCAGGGAAGGCACGGCGGTGCGACAACAAGACGCACGATGTCATCGATCTTCATCAGCATGCGGACAGTCTCAGAGGCCAGGTTCAGGGCGCTGAAGGACACAAGGAAGGGCTGGAGGACATTCTCCTCCAGGATGTTGCTGATGGTACCCTTGCGGACATTGATCCCGGCGTACTTCTCACCGGCGGCATGCTTGTTGCGCAGCTCGGTGACAATGCCGATGGGCTGGAGCCCGGCGTTCTCGGCCAGGGTGTAGGGGATGATCTCCATGGCCTCGGCGAAGGCCTGGACCGCGTACGACAGGGATCCCTTCAGGGTCTTGGCGTGGGCCGACAGACGCTGGGAGATCTCAATCTCCGGGACACCACCACCGGGGATGAGGGCGCGCTTCTTGACCAGGCACCGGATGACGCAGAAGGCATCATGCAGCGACCGGGCCGACTCGTCCAGGATCAGCTGGTTGCCACCGCGGCAGAGGATGGACACAGTGCGGCCGGGGTTCTTGATGCCGGAAATGCGCAGGACACTGGCAACATGGCCATCGGAGGAGTCCTCCACCAGCTCGGCATGGGCCAGGCGATCCTCGGTGAAGGAGTCGATGTCGGCAATGGGCTTGCAGCCGAGGCTCTTGCAGATGAACTCCACCTCATCGCGCTCGATGTCCTTGATGACCATGACCTTGAGCTTGGCCAGGAAGTGCAGGGCCAGGTCATTGACCGCATCACGCAGGATGGACTTCTGCAGGAGGACCACATTGCAGCCGGCCTTCTTGATCTTGCGGCAGATGTTCAGAATGTAGTTCTGCTCCTCCTTGAGGATGCGATCCATCTGGCGGTAGTCGTTGACAACGATCTGGCTGTCCATGTCGGACTTGGGAGGGGAGATCTGGAACTGGCAGACGGCGATCTTGGCCTTCTCCACGCGGGTGGGGCCACCGGCAGAGGTGATGGCATTCTGGCGAAGCAGCAGGCCGGAGGTGAGCTCGGTGTCATCGATGGTGCCGCCGACCTTGCGGACGATGCGGATGTCGGTGAGGTCCACGTTGGAGGGGTTCTCCGGGTCGGTGATCTGCGCCAGTCCAGGGGCCGGGAACAGGGGGGGGGAGTCGGGGCGGGTCAGCGACGGCGAGAGGCCCAAGAGGAGCAGGGGGAGGGGGGAGGGGCTGAGGGAAGGCCGATAGAGGGCCGAGGAAGATACGCACACCGAGGACCGCGTCGACGGCGATGGGAGCCAGGACCGAGGAGTACTGGGACACGACCTTGGAGTTGAGGGAGGTGGTGGCAATCTTGAGGAGCTGCTCGCGGTCGGCCAGGTCGACGGGGATGGAGATGTCCTCGATGACCTCGACGGCCTTCTCACAGGCATACTGGAAGCCGTCCGAGATCTGGGAGGGGTTGATGCCCTTCTCCAGGAGAGACTCGCAGGCGTTCAGCAGGCTACCAGCCAGGACGACCACGGAGGTGGTACCGTCACCGGCCTCGATATCCTGGGCCTGGGACATGCCGGCAAACTGTGGTCCAGACGCCGAGGGGGGGAGAGAGAGAGGGAAGGTGAGCCAATGACGAGCGCAGCGAAAGGACGGTGCCACGCTGTCTCAGATGTGTCGGAGGGAGGGGCTGGCTGGGGAGGGGGAGGGAGGGGGGGCGTACCATGCGCGCGGCGGGGTGCTGGACGTTCATGGACTTGAGGATGGTGGCGCCATCGTTGGTGACAATGACCTCGGAGTCGGCCTTCTGAATCTGTGGACGGGGCGCATGGTGGAGACACACATGGACGGGCGAAAAGAAAAGAACAAGGGATGGACGGGGAGGGTGAGTGACAGTCCAGGGAGACACATATGGACAAGAAGAGGACGCATGAAGCGGCACGAACCATCTTGTCCATGCCGCGGGGGCCGAGCGAAGTGCGAACGGCATCAGCGACAGCTGTGGAGGAAGGGGGAGGAAGGGACGGGGGGGGGGTGGACGAGGGGACACATGGTTCAATAGGCCAGACAGGAGGTCAGTGACGTGGTCCGGGAAGGGAGGATCGATGCATGTGCGAACGGAGATGGCGCCGAGGGGGGAGCGGGGGGGCGACGTGTGCGCACCCTTGGCGGCGACGATGTTGCTGTGGCGAACATCCTTGGGCTTCTCCTTGTCCTTGAAGTTGGAGCCGGCGGCCGGGCGGGAGGCAGTGGAGGAGGTCATGGCTGGTGGGTGTGGGAGGGAGGGAGGGGAGCGAGGCTGGAAAGGCGGAGAAAAGGCCGATAGACAGCGGGGCGCGAGGCAGGGAGGGAGGGGGGGAGGGAGGGGGAAGAGGGTAGGGGGAAGGGGAAATGGCAGCGTCTCTCAGCTGGGTCTTTCTCTGCCTCGGCGCCTGCGCGACCAAGGGCCCCCCAATCAACAACCACTAAAATGGTGCTCCGGTCGGGCCGGAACCGGGCCGGGCCGGGCCGGGCCGGGGCCGGTGGGTGGGGGCGCATCTGCCGAACCGCGCGCACCCTCCACGCATGCGCATTACACACACACACAAACGCAAACACACAGAGAGAGAAAGAGAAAGAGACACGCTGAGAACGCGCCCTCAAGCTCAGACGCCGGCTCCTGCGCGTGTGCGAACCCACGCTCAGCGAGATGCACGAAATCCCGCCCCAGGCCCTGATGATGATAAGAGACCGGCTCTCCAAACGCCGGGCCAGACAGAGGACCCCAGATACGGGAGATCACTATGCCGGGGCGCTGAGTGCCCCTGCGAGGGGGAGGGGGGGGGTGGGGGCGCGACGGCGCGTAGCAGGAAAGTAGGGCCGAGAATGCCAGAGGGTACCAGCGCGCATTGCGGGCCCTGGAACTCACGGCACCGGGCGGAAACGGCACAAGGACCGAGAACAGCCAGCTAAGTCCGCTCCGCCCCCCGCCCCCCGCCCCCTCCCAGCCCGCGGTGGGGATCTCGGAATAGTCGCTTGGCGATGCGCCTCCAAATGGAGACGGAGTAACGAGAATCCCGGGCTCTCCCGCGGCCCGCCGCTCGCAGCGACTCCTTCTCGAAGCACAGGGGACAGGAAAACCGAGCAGCCGCCCGCCAGGCAAGTCCCGGCTCAGGGGCCGGGGGGGGGGGGGGGGGGGGGGCTGGCCAGCGTCGAGCAGGCCCAAGACCGGCTTTAAGCACTGGCATTCGCATTGGCCAAAAAAAATACCTCCCCACCGTCGTGGCCGAGCGGTGCGGGGGCCTGCACCCGAGGCCGAAGCCCAGGCCGCAGGGTCCCCCCTGCAGCACTTCACGCCGGCCTCTCCGTGGCTTGCCCCACCTCCCCACACACACCTGGACTCGCTCGGTGCAACCCTCCGCTCCCGCGCCTCCAAGCCGCCTTCACCCTCCCGGCCCCGCTCCCAGTCGGCCCGGGCGCATGCCTCGGCACCCGAGAAGCCGGGCGGGGCGGGGGGGGGGAGGGGACAACAGGGACAAACGAACTAAGCCAAAGGGAGCCTCCACAGGGAGAACCCGCTAGAAGTATGGGCCCTCACATTGGTGCAGATATTTAGGAAAGGAGCACATTCCTAATGATGCGTCACGTTCCCTGGGAATGATGTTCCGGGGGTCCCGAAAATTCAACCCATTCTCCCCGGGTCGCCCCCAACGCATTTGAGGGCGCGTGTATCGGCCGCCGCGAGGATGGGCAGCATTTCCCCCCAGGGGGCCGCGCCGCACGCATTAAAAGGCCCGGCCTCCGGGGCTGGCACCTCGCCATACCTGGCCATTTTGTGGCGCGTATTTTCGCGCCCACCGGCACGAGGACCGGGGGGGGGGGGCGAGAGGAAACTGCCCAGCAACACGGCGTAGCCTGGCCTCCGCCCGGGCGCGTCCCAGGCCCTGCTGAATTGGTCGGACAGCAGCGTGGAAGGGAAAAAAGTGTCACTCCGCCCGGGGCGTCGGTGCACAGAGCGTCGCCCCTCCTCTCTCCCCTGCCCCCACGTCCCCACCTCCCCGGGGGGGAAGGGATGGGGAAAAATGCAGTCCCCGGAGGAAATAGAGCCTCCCTCGCCCAGTGCCGGCGAGCGCCGAATGATCTAAAATGCGCTCACTATCGCAACCGGCAGCTCCGCCAGCATGTCGCCCCCCCCCCCC
>NW_009242975.1:1110119-1118104 GCF_000388065.1 Fonticula alba
CCCGCCTCTGGAGGCACTAGCGGCTGGGCGCGAGACTCGCGCACCCCCGCACCACCCCCCTCCCGGCGGCTGATGGCCTTGATTAGAGGCGCCGGAGATAGATAGCGCCATAGCTGTGCGTCAGCCCGCGATCTTGCGGGAGCCCCGACGCTGGTGGCACCAGTCGGCAGTTGGGCACGCGCGGCCGCACGCATGAGCGGGTGCGTGTGCCTCTGTGTATGTGTGTGTGTCTGTGGAGCACACACCTGCGCACTGGCCCTCTTGCGCGTGGCCACGGCCCGCGGCCCCCCGCCCCGGGGGGATGGGGCCCGAGTTCCACCTGGGTCCCTCCCCCCACAATGGCCCCGATCACTTGGGCGAAAATTGCCTGCTTCCTTGCACGAGTCATGCTTCTCCCCCTGGACGGGTAGTTCGGTCGAGTGGCCCGCCGCCCGGGTCGGTGTCAACAAGGCGGGCGGGGGGGCGGGGGGGCTCTCATGCGCAATACATCCAGTGGGGGCTACCGCCTGGATGCCCCCCCCCCCCTGGTGCCCCGAGGGAAGGGGTCTCCCCACGCGATCTCGCCCCCCCCCCCCCCACAGGGAGGCCCGGGGGGTCAGCATCCAGGGGCAGGAGCACAGGGGGCAGAGAGACTGCCAGGCACATAAATGAGGGGGCGTGTGTGTATGTGTATAGGGCGAGGGGAAGGTCTAGGTGAATGTTGGCCGCGGCGGTGCCCGCGCCGGCGCCGGCGCCGGTCCGCCAGCCCATCGACCCGGCGGCCCCCCCCCCCCCCAGGCTAGGCCTGACAAACCAAAGGGCCCGATCGCGTGGCTACACGCACCTCCTTCTCTCGGGGCCTCCCATGCCCGGCCTACTGCGCGGGCACCGCGCTCCGCGCCACCCGCCTCGGCCTTCCCCGAAGACCCCCTGCCAGGCCAGCTGGCTGCCACGGATGGCGCCCCCCTTCCCGGGGGGAAAGTGAAGGCAGGGGCCGGGGCACTAGGACGACCTCATGCCGCCTCCGGCCTCGCCAGGGCTCTGTCTGTCTCCGCGCCTCTCTCCCTCTCCCTCTTTCTCGCTCTCCCTCTATCCATCTATCTCTCTCTCTCTGTCCGGCCCTAGGTTGCCTGTTCTGATCAGAAAGTGATCTATTGCCTGACGCCTGGCCCGGGCAGCCCGCATGCACCCTCAACGCAGCTCCTCTGACTGTGGATTCTCCCCTCGCCTTTGCCCCCGCTCCTCCCTCCACGCCCCTCCTCCACGCCCCTCCCCCACGCCCCTCCTCCACGCCCCTCCTCCTCGCCCCCCCCCCTCCCCGCCTTGCCTCCGTCCCCTCCCCCTGCGCCTCAGTGTCACGCGCTGCCGTTGTCGCCAGACTGGCATCTCCGCCATTTCGCGCTCCACCCTCCCGCATCTTCTTCGTGCAGGACTGAGCTCCCGCCTGGCTGTCACCCCTTCGCAAGCAGCACCTCCCCCCGCTCCGCGAATGGTCCCCCCCGTGTCTTCCCTCCCGATTCCCACCTTCACACACCGCGTGGACCCGCAACCGGAGCGGGCATACCCCTTTCCGAATGACAGTTTCTACGAGGTGGCCGGACGCTTTTACCATGCCCTGCGTGAGCTCCGGCATCTGAACCGTCCGGGGGATCTCCTCCAGCGCGCGGCCCCGGTCGATGGCACCCTTCCGCCGACTCCCACGGCGCCGGTGCCCGACAGCGGTGGTGGCGGCGGCGGCGGTGGACGCCTGCAATTTGACATCGCCTACGAACATTCCCATGCCCCGACATCGGCCGAGCTGGCCCGCGTCCGCCGTGCCGTGCTGGACATCCACTCGCCCGATTACATCCGCTGGCTGGTCGAGGCATCGGAGTACTGCTGCCCGCGCAGCCAGACCAGCGCAGCGCGTGCCCGCCTGGAAGCCCTGGCCTTGCGCAACCCCAGCTCCTCGCAGCTGCTGCACCTGCAGTCAGTGGTGCATGGCCTCGAGCGCCATGGCTCGTCTTCCTCCGATTCCGATGATTCCTACTCCGATGGCGAGGGTGGTCGCTTGCGGGCCGGGTACAGTGGCTTCCGCGACCCGGCCATCGTTGACTCCGATGAGGAGGGCCACACCATCATCGCCGATGTCATGCCCCCGCACCAGAGCCAGCATACCGGGCGCAAGGGCATCCGGCCGCCGCTGCTGGACGAGTCGTTCCCCGATTCGCAGGCCGGCTTTTGGATTTACGATGCGTGGACACCGATTGTGCGTCTTCGTGTTGCTGCTGTGCTTGGGCTTCTGCCATGCTTCGCGAGGGGGGGGGGGGGGCGAGCGAGAGAAAGGGAGAAAGACAAAGAGGCAGGATGGACTTTCCCCCTCCTCGCAGACACACACACACACACATGCACGCACGATTGCAAGAGAGGTCCCATGCAAACTGACATCTGCGTCGGCAAACCGAACTAGACCTCCCTGACTCTGCAAGCGGCGCTCATGTCCTCGCATTGTGCCATGCGCGCGGCAGATACCTTGGTGAAGATGATCGCCGCCGGGTCGGCCTCAGGGCAAGCCGGCGGGCATCTGCCCATCAGCTACTCGCTGGCTCGGCCGCCGGGGCACCATGCCTCTTCCGGTCGTGGTGGCGGCTACTGCTATTTCAACAACACCGCCGTGGCGGTGCGTTACATGCAGGGGCTCCTCGCGGGAACCACCGGCCCCGACACCAAACGCCCCCGTGTGACCATCCTCGACATCGACTACCACCATGGTAATGGCACGCAGGACATCTTCTACGAGGATCCCTCCGTGCAGTATGTGTCCCTGCATGCCTCGCCCTCCTTCGGTGGGGAGCCCTACTTCTCCGGGCACGCCGAGGAGACTGGCGCCGGGCCGGGGGTCGGCTTCACGGTCAACATCCCCCTGGCTCCGCCGATCACCGATCGCCGGTACTTCCGGGCCCTTGCTCGCCGGGCTCTGCCGGCCATCCGGGACTTCGCCCCCGAGGTGGTGGTCGTGTCTCTCGGGTGCGACATCACTCGGGTCGATCCGCTCGCGCACATGGGCGGCATCGGTGACCAAACCCTCGCCCGTGTGGGCCAGGCTGTCCGGTCTCTCGGCCGCCCGGTGCTGGTCATTCACGAGGGCGGCTACAACTCCAAGACAATCGGTCGGGTAGGTGGCGCGCGCGCGATCACACACACACACACACACACACACACACACACACACACACACACACACACACACGCACACGCACGCACGCACGCACATACATATGCAGCTCGCCCAAGGGCCATTCCTCATGACATGCCGATATTCCTCTGACGGACCTGCCTCGTGTGACTGACCTTCGACCGCGCTACCTCCCTCTCCATTTGGCATCACCCTCGATCGCCGCCGCCCATGCCGCAGTCCATCGCGTCCTTCTTTTCCGGCCTTGTGAATGACCTTCCCACCGCAGAGGGGCTCCTGGCACACACCGACAACCCGGTCGAGGATGTGGGCAGCGACGCGGACATCCCACTTGAGGACGTCGGCCACTTTGAGCAGTGCGACACGATCGCCGATGGGTATGTGCCAGCCCAGCGTGATGAGCGTCTGCTCCAGGCGGAGGTCGCCAGCGCTCACACTTGGCAGGATTCCTGGATCACTGGTGACGCGCTGGACGATGTCGACCACTGCCCCTGAGTAGAGGGGGGGAGGCCACAACGAACAAGCAGAGAGAGATGGCTGGGCGGTCGGAACCGGAAAGCCGAAAAAGAAAAAAAAAGAACAAGCGCCCTTCCCCTCCCGGGGGTGGTGACCGCGCCCAATGCATATTTCTTTCCGCGCTCACACTTGCCCAGCCCTCGGTCTGCGCCGAGCCAAATACACTGTCCAACTCCACCGCAGGCAGATGTGTGTTCCTCTTGTGGCCAGCGGGGGCGAGGAGAGGGAGGAAGGCCGGGGGAGGGGGGGGCGAAGTGGCAGCGAACATTATATGTAGCTTTTATATTTGAAAACAAGATGCTAGTATACACTCCTCCGATTGGCGGTCGTGCCAAGCGCTGTATGTTAGGAGGGAACAGAGGGGGGGGGGGTAAAAAAAAAAGGAAACTGCAAGGTCGAGGGTGAGGGGGATTGGCGTGGAGACGAGAGAAGGGGCCCATGCACATGAGTAGCACGGATGATATGTGTACGCGTGTGTGTGTGTGTGTGTCTGTCTGTGCGCATGCTTGCGCACAGCCGGAGAGTGCCACGAGCAAGACAACAAGACAGAGAGAGAGAGAGAGAGAGGGGGGGCACGGAACAAGAGGGCCCACGCTGGCTGCGTGTCGCCAGAACGTTTACTCTGTGTTTCTTCCTCTCCCTCGCGCACACACAGACACACATGCATCCACACAGGCCCACTACCTGCCGGTCTCTCCCGCGCATGTGTCCCACACGGAGACACACACACACACGCACGCGCGCTCCGCTTAACCGGAGCACATGGTGCAGGACTCCGGGTTCTCCAGCGAGCAGAGAAGCTGCATCTCCTGCTCGCGGGTCAGCGTGGGGTAGGCCTCCTCCTGGCCGGCGGCGGCCGCATCGGCGGCAGCCTGCATGTCGCTCTCGACGGCGTCGGCATCGGCCGCGGTGGCCAGCGGCGAAACAGCCGGCGGGGTGATGGTGGTGGCGGAGGAAGTGGCAGACGAATCCTCAGTCAGGCTCATGCGGGCCAGGGTGGCTGCCAGACCGATGGCCGGGGTGGGGAACCCACCGGCCGCGGCCTTGCGCGACTCCGGCGAGAGGCTGGCCGGGTCGGCCGCCGGGGCGGCAGCCGTGATGGTGGCAGTGCCACCGCGCATGCGCGGAGTGTTGGTGACGCTGCCGCCCGGGGTCTTGAGCAGCTGCTGGTCAACCGTGAACTTGATGGCCTCGGCCGCGGGCTTGGTGCGCAGGTAATACATGCCGGTCTTGAGGCCCTTCTTCCAGCCATAGAAGTGCATGGAAGTCAACCGGCTGGCGGTGGGCTCGCCGATGAAGATGTTCAGGCTCTGGCTCTGATCGATGAAGGCACCCCGGTCGGCGGCCATGTCGATGATGGACCGCTGGCTGATCTCCCAGGTGGTCTTGTAGAGGGCCTTCAGGTCATCGGGGATGGAAGGCACCCGCTGGACGGAGCCACCGGCGGCGATGATCATCTGCCGGACATTGTCATTCCACACCCCAATGCGAATGAGGTCCTTGATCAGGTGGGGGTTGACCATCTGGAACTCCCCGGACAGCACACGACGGACATAGATGTTGGAGGTGTAGGGCTCGATGCACTCATTGAAGCCGAGGATCTGCGAGGTGGAGGCCGTCGGCATCGGGGCCACCAGGAGCGAGTTACGCAGGCCATGACGAGCAATGCGCTCCTTCAGGCCGGCCCAATCCCACCGGTCGGAGGGGGTCACACCCCACAGGTCGAACTGGAGCTGGCCGGCCGAAGCCGGGGACCCCTCGTACGAGGCATACGGGCCGACGCGCTCGGCCGTCTGGCAGGACGCCTCGACCGCCGCGAAGTAGATGGTCTCGAAGATGGCCTTGTTGAGGGCACGCGCCTCCGGGCTCTCGAACGGCATGCGCATCATGATGAACAGATCGGCCAGGCCCTGGACACCGATGCCAATCGGCCGGTGACGGAGGTTGGAGTTCCGGGCCTCCTCCACCGGGTAGTAGTTGATGTCGATGATGCGATCCAGGTTCCGGGCCACGACCCCGGTGACGGTGCGCAGCTTCTCAAAGTCATACGACATGGCCCCGGTCTCCGGGCAGGTGTGGATAAACTGCGGCAGGGCAATGGAGGCCAGGTTGCACACGGCCACCTCGTCGTTGCTGGTGTACTGGACGATCTCGGTGCAGAGGTTCGAGCACTTGATGGTACCGAGGTTCTTCTGGTTGGACTTCTGGTTGCAGGCATCCTTGTACATGATGAAGGGGGTGCCGGTCTCCACCTGGGCCTCCATGATCTTGCGCCACAGCAGCTGGGCCTTCATGACCTTGCGGGCACGCCCCTCGGACTCGTAACGCTGGTAGAGGGTCTCGAACTCCTCGCCATAGCACTCGTGCAGGCCCGGGGCCTCGCGCGGGCAGAACAGCGACCAGTCGCCGCCGGACTCCACGCGCTTCATGAAAAGATCCGGCACCCACAGGGCAAAGAAGAGGTCACGGGCACGAGTCTCCTCGGCGCCGGTGTTCTTGCGCAGCTCGATGAAGGACTCCACATCCGCGTGCCAGGGCTCCAGGTAGATGGCAAACGCGCCGGGGCGCTTGTTGCCACCCTGGTCGACGTAACGCGCGGTGGCATTGAACACACGCAGCATCGGGACCAGCCCGTTGGAGTAGCCATTGGTGCCGGCAATGTAGGACCCGGTGGCGCGGATGTTGTGAACATTGAGGCCGATGCCGCCGGCGGTCTTGGAAATGAGGGCGCACTGGCGCAGGGTGTCGTAAATGCCATCAATCGAGTCGTCCTTCATGGTGAGCAGGAAGCAAGACGACAGCTGCGGCCGGGGAGACCCACAGTTGAAGAGGGTCGGCGAGGCATGCGTGAAGTAGCGCTGGGACATGTACTCGTAGGTCTCCAGGGCGGCGGGGATGTCGCTGCCATGGATGCCGACGGCCACGCGCATGATCATGTACTGCGGGCGCTCGACAACCTTGCTGTTGGTCGCGCGCGCCACGGGAGCGACAGGAGCAGGGGGGGGGGAGGGGCGGGGGAGAGGGGGAAATCATGCGTCAGGCTACCAGGCCGGGAGGGGGGGGCAGGGAGAGAGAGAGAGAGAGAGAGGGAGAGAGAAAGGGAGCGAGGAGGGAGGCATCGTCCTCCCCAAGCAGGCAGGTGCATACCCGTTGACGCGCAGGAGGTAGCTGCGCTCGAGGGTCTTGAAGCCGAAGAACTGGTATTCGAAGTCGCGCTCATTGCGAATGGCCGCGTTCAGGACCTCGGCATTGGCCATGACGGTCTGGTGGAAGGCCTCGGACACGAGGGCCATGGAGCGGCCAGTCTGGGCATCGGTGTAGTTGAAAAGCTTGTCGACAGCCTCGGAGAAAGTCTGCACGGCGTTGGGCAAGGAGGAAGGTCAGGGGCAAGGTCCGGCACAGGGCCAGGCACAGGCACAGACGCCGGCCGAGGCGGAGGGGGCAGGAGTGTGCGCGTGTCGGTGGGCGCATGGACGCACGGCCGGGGTCTGCTTGTGCAGGCTGGAGACCGACACACGGGCGGCCAGGAGGGCGAAGTCCGGGTGCTGGGTGGTCTTGTAGGCGGCGGTCTCGGCAATGAGGCTGTCAATGTCGGCGGTGGCCACGCCCTCATACATGCCGCTCTGCACGCGGATGGCGATCTCCTCCGGGTCGACGAAGTTCAGGTCCAGGCCTTGGGAGATGTTCTGGATGCGGGCGATGATCTTCGCCTGGTCAACGGGCACCCGGGTGCCGTTGCGCTTGGTGACCAGCATGGTGGAGCGCGGAGGAGGAGGGGGGTGGGGGGGGGGTGAACTGCATTGTGCGCGGGTGGCGAGGGGAGCCAGAGGCGAGAGGGGGCTTGTTAGGGAAAGAAAAAAAAGACAGACCGGTGGGGGTAGATGGAGGGAGAGAGAGGGACAGCAAGAAAAGAAGAACAACAGAGGCAATGTGTGGTGGGGGAAGGTACAGGATCTACGGGAGGGGGGGGGGGGGGGGGCGGGCTGGGGGAGGGGCGATCGAGCGGGCGGGTGATGCGAGCGCGATACGTGGTAGGGCAGGTGGATGGAGAGGAACGAGCGGCCGTTGGCGGGGCCACCAGGGGGGCGGAAAAAACGACTCACCCCCGGACGAGGGTCGACACCGCCCCGACGCGAGGCCAGCCCCGCACGCACACACACACACACACACAGACACACATACCCGCGCATACACCCTCTGCCGTCCTGGATTTAGAAGGGTCTGTTTTGGCACCCAAATACCGCGCCGGATCGGAGATCCTCTGGGCTCCTCGGCCGCTGAACTTTTGTGGAAGTGATTGCGTATTGCCCCCCCC
>NW_009242975.1:1118114-1124517 GCF_000388065.1 Fonticula alba
GGAAGGACAAACATCGGTGCCCCTCCTCCGCCCGCGTTCAGAGAGGGGCCAGACGGCACGCCGGCCGCGCCCTTGGCGGTGTTCCCCCCCCCCCCTCGCCGGAAAATGCTAAAGAGGGCCCGGTGTGAAGGACACGCCCATCGCGCACCGGCAGGTGCAGGCCGGCCGAGAGGGGGGGAGGGGAAACGTCCCGGCCTGAATGCGCTGCTCTCTCGTGGCTTCTCTCCAGCTCGAGGGCTGAGAAAGAGCAGCACTGCCCCCAGGTAAGCACGGCCGGGGCTGGTGGATGTTAGGATGCCGGTGGTGGTGCCACTTGGGCGAATGGCCAGGATAAGCCCTGGCAGGGGGATTACCTAATTGCACGCACCTTTCAGTGGTATACAATAAAGACGGAACCGTCGCCGGAGAGCGCCCCCGACGAAACTGCGCTGGGGTCGGGGTCTTGGAGGGAGAGGCAACAGCGAGAGCACGGAACACGCCAAGGCGGGCGAGGCCGGCCTTCCCCCTTCATCCGGACCGACACCGGGAGGGGGGGGGCAAACGGGCCAACCCCGTGGAGAGAGTGCGCGTGGCTGAGATCTCCGGCGCCCCGCGCCTGGCTCGCTGTCTCGTGCGAATCCCACCGGGCGCTGGTCCCCCTCCCGTTGGTCTCGGCGCGCCAGCAAGGCGCACAAACGCGCACGAGCCCGGGCCGGCCTGCGCCCCCCCCGACCGGGCGCGGGGGTAGAGCACCACCCGGCCACCAGCACGCGAATCGGCCCAGCCGCGCCCTCGGGGCGCAGGGGGGAGCACGGGGGAGGGGATTCCAGTTTAAATAATCCCTGGCCGTTACCGGCGGGGCATCCGGCGCGGGTTGTGCCTATACCCGCTGGGGGGGGAAGTGGGCTGGGGGGGAAAAAACGGTGAATTCGAGAAACATCAGCGGGCGTGCAGGCGCCTTTTAGGCGGGCGGGCCGCGCGTGCCCGTCCCCCCCTTCCCGCCTCTTCTGCCGGACCCGGGGGGGGGGCGGGGCGTGAGGGCGCGCGAAATGGCCACTTCAGAAAAAAAGACCGCCAAAACACCCCCCGAGTGCTGACCCCCCCCCCCCCCGCCCCCCTCCCCTCGGCCAGGCCTAACGGCCGCCAAGAGCGCACAGGCGCCTTTCAGGCGCGCCAAGCGCCTCTCACTTTCTTTAGGACACACGGGAGGGTCGGCGGGCGTGTGCGACTTCTCGGCGAGGAAGATCGATGCGGCCCATGCGCATGTGCCGGGTTCCCCCCCTCCTTTCCGAGGCGGAAGCGAGGCGGGTGGGGGGAAGCAAGTGCACCAGCAAAAATCAGGAAGATGCAGGGAGCACACCAGAAAAGATGAAGGAAAGCTGGATAGCTGAAAATCTACAATTTAAATATTTAGGCCGCATTCAGATGGCCCGACAAAGAAAGGCACGCGCTGTCCCCCCCCCCCCCTGCAGCCGTGGCCAACATTGAAAGCGCAGTCAGTGTTCTCCCCACTTCCCAGGGGGCTACCGATACGGGTTGCTACTTTAAGGCTGCCCCGCGCCGGGGGACAACGGGCAGGAGGCGGCCATAAGCGGGCGGCCTGCCCGTCGGTGTCGCCCAACCGGGCCTGCGAAGAAAGGCAACGGGGCACGCAGCGATCTCGGGTGCCCCGCCTCCCTGCCCCCTCCCCCCGGGCAGGTTGCTTTCGGGTAGGGGGTGCGAGGGCCTGCATGGGCCCCGGGCCAGCCCCGGACCGGCCCCGGCGGGCGGCCCCTGGGGCTGGGGTGCCCATGCTCCGGGCGACCGCGCTTCACCGGGAACGCCGGGGCGAATGTTCGCCCGCCTGTCCCCTCGCCTCCCGGCAAGGTCCGGCCTCCCTGTCCGGTGGCACATTTCCGCGTATCCGGCCCTCCCTCACCCCGGCCTCGTCCCGGGCGCGAGTGGGACCGCGGACCTCCGAACAAGCAGGGGCTGTGGGAGGGGGCGGGGGGCGGGGGGCGGGGGGGGGGGCCTGGTACGCCGAAAGATGCGAGGGCTCCCTGTTCTCTTTTCAGGACGGACTAGGGCGGGAGCATTCTTCCCCTTTCCCGCCCGGGCGTCGGGCCGAGGGAGGCGGCCGCCCGAAGTGGGAATCATATGACAGACGAGGCCTGACGCACCCGGGCACATGATCCGGCCGCCATCTCCGAACAGGCGCGAGGCTGCCCCAAGACATGCGCCGATGCCGGTGTGAGTCCCCCCCCCTTCGGCCTGCCAGCGAAGCATGCTCTTCGGTGCGGTTTAGCCCCCCCCCCCTTGAGCGGCCGGGCGAGGGAGGGGGAGCACCGATGCAGCTTCCTGTGTCCACCGCCCCCCCCCCCCTGTGCGTGCTTACATGTTCCTCCCGCGCAAGGCCCCCCCCTTGTAAGGTGTGTCAACGCTGGGTGATGTCCCCCGCCCCACGTCATGGCCGGCTGGCCCGGCGCGGATGCCCTTCTCTCGCGCCGATCTCCGGCCGCCGGGGGACCCGCAGGAATTTACCTCAACCACAATCCCCCCCTTGCTGGCAGGCCCAGGTGCCCGCCGGCATGCATGCACTAAGCCCAACAGCCACCAGTGCCGCCGCCCAGGCGCCATCCGCTGGTCCACCCCGCATCCGTTCATGCGACGATCCCTGTCCCGCAAGCCCACCTGAAACCCTCCACCTCCCGACCACCCCCGTCGTATTTTCTCTTCTTTGTTCCCTCTTTCCATCTCTCTCTCTCTCTCTCTCTCTCTCTCGCTCCCTCTCGCACCCATCTCCCTGCTGGGCTCCTCCTGGGCACACATGACCTCCGAGTCCCCGACACCTCCGTTGGTTGGATCGCTGCCACTGGATGCCAACTCGACCAGCCCGACGCAGCCACCGAAGCCCCTCCCTGCCGGTGGGTCCCCCCAGCCGGAGGCTGAGTCTCCCGAGAAGGGTGCTCAGCATGTTGACTCCAGTGCCGGGCCTCCTTCCGCACACTCTCCCGACTCCGAGGATCTCGATGTCCCGGCAGATCCCGAGGTATCGAGCGACTCCGAGGGCCAGGACGATGTCATCGCCGGAGGCTGGACGGATGTTCTTTCCAGCGGGGAGCTCCTCTTCCGGTCGGTGGCCATGCTGCGGACTCCGTCCACCGAGGAGATCGAGGAGCTGGCCGATATGGATTTGATCGACGAGGACCACCGCCCCCGACCCGGGACCCTGGTGACTGTGGCCTTGCGCCTGAGATTGCTAGATCCGGCCAGTGCCCCGGGCCCCGGGGTCGCCATGTTGGAGTATCATCCGGAGGGCCTCCCAGAGCAACTGGCCTCGGCTGGCGTCTTCCCCGGGGCTCCATTGCCAGAGGCCCTCTTCCAAGAGGGCGGCCCCCTTGCGGCAATGGCCCAGTTGCCCGGTTACGGCGGCCCAACGGCCCCGGGCGGGTGGAGCGTGCGCCAGCTCCTGGCCGGCGAGTCTGAAGCCGTGTCCGGTATGTCTTCCCCCCTGTCTTGGCCAGGTCCTTTTCCTTGTGATCCCCCTCCCCCCCCCCCCTCGCCCCCGCCCTCTGACCTCCTGTTTGCTCACTCGACCACCTCCGGGCAGCCATCGACATGTGTATTGGCATGCAGGCCATCGGCGAGTATGCCATCGTTCGGGCGAGCCCGCGTTTCCTCTTCCAGGACAGCCTGCCCGAGGGGTACGTCACGTCATTTGCTCGACCAGCCTGGCCAAGTCCAAACCTGATCGCCCCGAAACTCACCCCTATTGTACACCAGCCATCCGGTTTACACGCACCCGATGGAGATTGACATCTTCCTGGCCGGCGCCCAGCAGGCCGGCATGCTGTCGCCCGATGCGGCCTTCACCCTGGAGTATTACCTGGAGGTTTTCCTTGCAAGCCGCGCCCTGGCCGTCGGGCAGTTCTGGATGGATCTAGGCTTCTTGTCAATGGCACAGCGTGCCTTCACCAAGATCAAGGGGCTGCTGAAGTCAGTTGGCCCGGATGACGAGTGGCCTGACAACCAGGAAGAGTGGATCCACCTGCTGGGTGTATGCCATCGGCCTTTGCCGAGCCTGAAGGAGCATCTTCGCCTTCTCCGGGGCCTGGAGAGCCTGGGGCTGGCCCTGTCTCTGGCTGGGCAACTCCCAGTCCCGGACCGGGCCACATGTGATCGAGCTGCCCAGGCCCTGGAGGCTTTGCCCACCCTGCGGTCTGTCTGTCTTGCGCATGGGAAGATCCTCCTGGCCGCTGGCCGGCCGGATGCGGTGCTATCCGCTCGGCGCCGGTCCGCCACCATCACCGGCCCCTCTCCGGATGAAGCCCTTCATGCGGCGGTTCGCACGCACTTTCCCCTGCCGGCCCTGGCTCCGGTAACCGACGATGACTTGGGCAGCCTATATGCCCGTGCCGAAAAGCAGGCCCGTGCCGCCCGCCGGCGCGAAAAGGACCTATATCGTGGCATGCTTCAGGGCTTGTCATATGATGAGACCCCCCGGAAGAAGCCTGGGCAGGTTGCAAGCGCCGAGGGGTCCACCGCCAAGGAGTCCACCGCCAAGGAGTCCACCGCCAAGGAGTCCACCGCCAAGGAGTCCACCGCCAAGGAGTCCACCGCCGGGAGGCCCGCCACTGAAAAGCTCACTACCGAGAGCCCCCCCTCGGGAAAGCATGCATCCCAGTCGTCCACAACAGAGGCCCCCAGCATGGAGGAGATGCCCGTTGTTGGCACCGAAGGCAAGGCTACCACCAAGCAGCCCACGGCTGCCACCTCTGACAGCGATGCATGCTCCTCCGAAGGCCCATCCACCACGGGAGCCGAATCCTCCTCCACCCTCATGGACTCCCGGAAGGCGGCCGAGCCGCAGCACTTCTGGCGGACTCTGTCAATCAGCCTCCTTGTGGTGGCGGTCCTGATTGCACTGAGCACCCGAGGCTCGGGGTGAAAAGTGGAAGACGGCCAGTTTGCCCTTTGGTTTGCCCGGCTTCGGCCCCGGTGACCCCCCTTCTCGTTCCCCCCCTGTGTAATAGACCCATCTCACCCTTTCAATGTGGCCATAAGCAAGAGTATGTGTATACGAACACATACCGTTCCCTTGTCTCTCTCTCTCTCTCTCTCCCCCTCTCTCCCTCTCTCCCCTCACTCCCTCGCTCCCTCGCTCCCAGTAGATAGTCTGGGGGGGGGGGGAAATGTGAATTTCTCCTTTATTTGGGGACCACAGACAGCGGGCTTGTCTCTGAGTTGCAAGGGCAGTTGCCCACCTAGATGTGTAGAGCCCTGGGTCCTTGTGGCCAGCGAGAGCATGGCTCAGTTGCCGATCCACTGGTTGTCACGCTGGATGGAATCCTCCTCGTCGGGAGCCAGATCGCTGGGAATGTTGAAAGTGAGCCGGAGCTGCTCGGGAGTTTTTCCTGGAGGCAAAGTGTGTCAGCGTTTTGGCAAAGCCACCAGAAAGAGAGGTGGGCAGGGACCAACAAGAGAAGCACAGAGGGGGAGGGGGACAAAAGAGGAAACCGAGCAGGGAGGCCAGGCAGGACGCAATGCCGGGGTACACACCGGTGATCATGGTGGCAACAGACTTGGTTGTCAGGTCCAACAGAGCAGGGATGTCGAGGTAGTTGGCGACCTGCAGGAGAGAGTGGAACAGGAGAAACCGGTAAGTTACTGGCATGGAGGAATGGTGGCGCGGCAGATGGACACCATATCTGGCACAGGTTGGGGAAACCACGAGGAGGGGGAGGCGAGAGAGAGAGAGAGAGAGAGAGAGAGAGGGAGGGAGAGAGAGAGGGAGAGATGCGCACCACGATGATGTTAAAAAGAGTGGCCTGGTCAACCTGGCAAAAGTCGTGATCCCAGCTGGAGATGTCATCCAACCGGCGAAGGGACCGGCCGTTCCGGAAAGCAGAGGCCATTTCCTCCTCGGTCATGGGCGGGGGGTCGAAGCTGCGATGTGGATGGGTGTCAGAGGGGATGCGTGGCAGAGGGGGGAGGGGGGAGAGACGGATGTGTGCACGAGCGCGCGCGGCCCCGCACCGATGGTGGAAGGCCCACTTGAAGACTTCGATCAGGATGGTACTATCCACACTGGGCAGGGGGATGGGCGTGGCCACTGGCCCGAGGTCTGGCGGAATTGGAGCAGGCGTGAGTGGCGAATGGGGAGGGTCAGACGGTCGGTCCAGATGAGGGATCCAAGAGGGGATGGGGTGTTGCTTCACTGGGGGACGAACCGTGCAGGAGATTCTTGATTAGCCGGGACTTCTCGGCAATGTCCCGAGGGACCTCGATGGTGACGCCATCCTTGCAGATGAGCGACACGTTGCCAATGTCAGGGGTTTGCACTGTTCCCAGGGACAGGCGCGGAGCAGGTGGGTCAGTGTCACTGGCCAGTTCCGGGGGAGTTGGATTGCGGGACCCGAGCGCGCGCGCGGGGGGGGGGGGGGGG
>NW_009242975.1:1124712-1132979 GCF_000388065.1 Fonticula alba
GGGGGGGGGGGGGGGATCGTACTTGTATGATAGATCGCGCGGATGGATGCGTCGAACGGGGATGGGGGGAGGATCCAAAGGGGAAGGCCTGGAGCAATTTCTTCTCCCGTGCGAAGAAGATGTGCGGGCGTCGGGGCAGAGGGGAGGCAGGAGGCAGGAGAGGGGAGGGAGGGAGGGAGGGAGGCGGGGTGTCGGGAGTGTCCGATCGTCGGTGGTGGAGGGGGGACCTTTTCTTGTGGGCAAGTGGCTGGGCCAAGTCCGTCAATTAACGCCTCGGAGGTGGCGAGCGGCTGGCCGCAGCTTGGCGCCCCTCGTCCTGTGGAATTGCGGCCCTCCCAGCGTCGCGCGTGTGTGTGTGGGGGGGGGGGGGGCCGGTGCTCGCCACCCATGTCCATCAAGCGGCAGATCCCATGTAAGATTCGCCGAGGACACTTTTTCTTCTTTTCAGGGGGGGGTCCGCGGTCACTCGGTGGTCTTTCCGGTCTCCGAGGCCTGCTGGTGTGCGCCATCCGCGGGCCGGTCTGTGGATGGGCAAGGCGCAGGCAGCGGCGGCGCAACTTGGTCCGGTTTGCTTCGTCCGGGGCATACGATCATCAACAGGGAGCCGGGGGCGAAGACCGCTTGGGAGCTATCCGTTCCCGGGATTCCGGCCGCGACGCCGACCCACGCGCGCCGCTTCGGGGAGGGGGCGGAGGCTGGACAGGTTGGGAATGGGGGGTGCGGCTGATGTT
Source organism: Fonticula alba (assembly GCF_000388065.1). Lineage (NCBI taxonomy): Eukaryota > Rotosphaerida > Fonticulaceae > Fonticula > Fonticula alba. The sequence continues at coordinate 1,125,444 of NW_009242975.1, forward strand.
CTCCCGGGGGGGGGGGGGGGGGGGGGCAGCGGGGCCGGGCCAAACACGGAGCGTCGTCCCAACCTGCGGAAGAAAAATACGGGGTGCGAGGACATCTTCGCCAATGCCCACCGCAAATGTCCCGAGAGACAAATTTGATTGAAAATACATCACGAAATGGCACTCTTCCGAGGGCCACATATCAAGCTGGAGGGCCTGGGTCGCGACCCTCGCGGGACTGGGAGCAGCTATTTAAGGACCTGCGGGGCGTGGGCGACCCCCCTCGTCGGCAGCATGCAGCGCACGCGCGCACTCGCCTGTGTGCTTCTCTCCCTCCCCCTTTCCCCCTCCGGTGGCTGGCCCTGTGAATGGTACACACACACACACACACGCACGCACACCTTTCTGTCTCTCCACCGTCGCTCTCCCTACTTCCCTCCCCCCCTCTCTCTCTCTCTCTCTCTCCCTCGCACACACCTGGCCATGAGGACAAAACCTATGCGTTCCTGATTTCGGTGACGACTTTGTGATGCAATTCTGAAGGCCTCCCATTCCTCTCCTCTCTTCTTGTCCCCTTCTCCCCCTTCTCCAGTAACTTACCCTCCTCCTCCTCCTCCTCTCTTCTACTCTTCCTTTCTCAGGCATAGATGCATTCGAACATGCATCTGTCGCTGTCGCCGCCTCGCGCATGAGCGCGTACATGCGATATGGGTCCCTGCGCCAGAGTCGCGGACGCGTGTTCCCTCTGGCCCTCTTTTTATTTTTCAATTGAAACTCCTGCGTGTGGGGGGCGGAGGGTCGGGGTGGGGGCGTTCAATTGGAGAGATCATGCATGGCGCGGCTCGCGCGCGGGTGGTGGTGGTGGGGGCGGGGGGGACCTGCTGGATGAATGTCCTGCGAGGGATCAGCTTTCTTCTCTTTGTCGTTCCGGGCGTCTACAGGAAAGCGCGTGGCGCTTTACCCCTCTCCTCCTCTGCCCTGAGCGCCCGCTGGCGTGCCCGTGTGTGTATGTGGAGGGGGGACACTCCAACGAAGACGCTAAAAATGAACACCGCAAGTGGCCATCAGTGTTGGATACTCTGGGCGATGAAGGCGGTCGTCTGTCCTGCCGAGGGAACATAAAATCACGAGGCATCCCCAGGACAGAGTCCGTGATATGTCACCACGCGCCGCTCGGATGTATCACCCCGCACTCGGTGGCACCCGTCTCCATGTGAAAACGGTGATCGGCCGACGCGGCAGGGAAAGGAGGTCGGCTTGGGAGGGGGCGTTCGTCGCTCCCACAGGCCGCTTCCCCCCCCCCCCCCGCCCCCCTTGGCGGGCTCACTTCAAGGGCTCCAGAAGCAAGAGCGGCGCACGAGCTGACCTGGGTCATTCTCCCAGGGGGCCAGGCTTGGGGACGAGGGAGGCCGGGGGGCAACAGCGCCAGTCTGGTGGAGGCTGACCTTCCTGGCTACCGCACGCGCGAACGCCCTGCGGGCGAGAGTGCCACGCTGAGGGAGTGCCCAGCTGGGCCCATCATCTCTCACCGGGGGGCGCGGCCAGCAGCCGGGGCGGCGGGGGGCGGGCGGGCGGGCGGGCGGACGAGTGAGAGTAATAGGCCCGAGTGGCCGGGCGTGACCTGGGTACAAGAGGGCGTCGTTGTGGCGGGGGGGGGGGGGGGGGGGGCGGGGGGGGGGGAGGAAGGGGGGGGGAAAAAAAGACAGGGGGGGGCCACAGTGCGCGAAGCATGGAGAGGGATCTCCCCAGTCTGTGCCTTCACCATCTTGTCGGATGACAAGGGAAGGGGGGGTGTCCTGGCCCCGGTCCAGGACCATGCGCGATATTCCTCCAACCGGATGGGCCTGAAAAACAGGCGATCAACCATTTTCTGCTTGACCATCGAGGCCGGGAGGGGGGGGGGGGGGATGTTTGGATCTCGAGGAACGTGTTGCCAGTGGTACTCGAGGGTCAGAACCCAGACCGAGGGGGGGCCGCAGGTCGGGGCGAAGCTCAGCGAGGAATCGGACGACCGTGCCTGTCGGGGCTTGGCGCCAAGAGCTTTCAGGTCTACAGTTTGGGAGACAGCGTCCGTCCTGCTAACATGTGCACAGGGGGGCCCTTGGGCCGTGGCCGCGGCTCGCCCCGCCCCCCGAGCAGGCGGCTGTCGTGCGTATTGGGGGTCCGACCAAAAGTCGACCCGCTGCGAAGCGCACTGGGCGAAGGTGCGGAGGATGCCCCTGGCGCTTCGGTGGCCCTTCACGGGGCGGAGCAGCCACCGCCCTGGCCCATCGGAGCGCCGGGAACCAGACGCAGGCCCGCGTCCTCAGACCTTTCGTCCCCCCTCCCCCCCCCTTGTGGTGCGGGGACACAGCTTGGCTCCCTTTCGGTCTGCCCTCCCGCCGCGCCCCCTCGCCCCCCACGGCGTGCGGGCTCCGCGGGCCGGTACACGGGGCGGGGGCATAGCCGGGTCATTTCACAGAGTCCAGAGCCAGCCAAGTCGATTCACGTGCCGGTGCCGCCCGCCCGCTCCCAAGAACAAGCGGCCCATCATCTGCCAACACATCTCAGCTCAGGCCCCGGGGCGTTTCTTGCGGCGAGCCACTGTGCGCTCTGCTTTCCGCGGTATCCGGGCCTGGCCGAGTGGATTGGCACGACTGAGGCGGAGCCAGGTTGAGGGCGGGGGGGGGGGGACCGAATTAATACGCCCCCCTCCATCCCTGACAGAAGGTCGTCGTCTGCGCAAGACAAGCTCGTTGCCTCCGAGCAGGGGTGGCTGGGCAACGGCATGTCGTGCGGAATGTGCGTCCCTTCCTCGGTCCCGAGATTCTTGTGTGTGTGTGTGGGGGGGGGGCACGGCACCTGCGCACACGTTGGGGTGCCCCCTGTCGCCGCCCTTCCGCCACGCGCGCCGGCCCCGAGCAGGGAGAGGGGTCCTGCATGGAAGGCCCGAGAGAGAGGGGCGGGAGGGGCGCACCGATCGGCAGGGCTCCTCCGCCTAATGGCGCATGTCTCGCGCCCGATTGGGTGTGCGAAGGTCGGGGTTCTCGCGGTCCCGGCACCCGCCGAGATACGGGCCAGCAAATGGTCCCACGCAGGCCCCCCCCCCCCCGCTCTGCCCCGCCCCACCTGTAGAGGACCACAGGGACGGGGGGGGGGGACGGGGCTAACGAGAGGCGGGGAACTGGCTATGGAAGTCCCCGGTTGCAGGCTGAAAATAGCCCCAGGGAGAGACATAGGCACGGCAGGGGGGGGGGGGGGGGGCGGGGGCACGCTCACACGAGGGCCCCGCCAGTCGGCACCCCAGAAGCAAGGCTCCCGCGGCGGTCTGGCGCGCTCCAGAGAGTGCCCGACCGGCGCCTTTTTCCCACACATCCCCCCGTTTGTCCGCCCCAGGGAAGCTGGCCCCCTCGGCCCTTCGGTTCCTGGGGCACCGGGGCCCCTCCCGTTCAAGCATGGCAATCTGGCCCCGCCCGGGGGGGGGGGGGGGGGGGGGTGTCGACACTCTTGCCTCAACGGCCGCTCCCCCAGAGCCGAACACCCCATCCCACCCCACCCCGCCACTCTTCACCTCCTCCCACCTCCTCCCACCCCTGTCCCTTTGACGCTCTCTTCTCGGCCCCGCTGCCTGCCGGGTCTGATTGTCCTCCCCCCCCCCTCCCCTCCCTCCCCTAGGGGTGCCGTCAGCCCCCTGAGCGTGCCGCGTCCTCTCGCGCCGCTCCCGCTTTTTCTGGGTGTGCCTCCCCCTGTCTTTCTCTCTCTCTCTCCCTCTCTCTCCCTCTTTGCCCCCTGATCCCCTTCCCGGGAGCCATGCGCGCTGACCTCCTCCCCCTCCCTGCCCCCTTCGGCCCTTCTCCCTGCTCCCCATCTCGGCCCCAGTCCCAGGATGGGTTTCTTCCGCGAGTCGCCTGCCCAGCAAATTGAGTCCTCCTCCAGCTGGTCACTGGATTTGACCGATGCCGACATCTTCGGCGCCAGCCCGGATGCCGGCGGGGAAACCGGCCCCCAAAGTGTCAACCTCTCCGACGAGCCTGCCTCCTCGACGACCGGCCCCGGGCGCCGGTCACGGGCCTCCCCCGGGGGCGAGCTCTTCCTCGGCAGCATGCCGATCGGTGATCTGCGCGACCGGATCCGCAGCACCGGTGTCCTGGAGGCCCTCCGGCAAAAGGGCTACTGGGATTTGACCCTCGAAACCGACCTCAGTGATCCGTTTGTCCACTCGTTCTTCATCTTTGCCAACGCCTCGTCCGGTCGCCGGGGCCCTTGCGACGCTCCGGGCCCGAGCGCCAGCGCCGATGCCAAGCCGCCGGGCACCACGACCGGCGGGGCTCCCGAGCGCCTGCTCCTGGTGCAAGTATGCTTCCGCGACATCAAGGACCCTGGGCAGCTGAAATATGCCCTTCATGTGCAGCCAACTCCCAGCCAGCTTCTGGCGCGGCGCGGACTCAGTCGCAGTCCCAGCGCCGCGAGCGTTGTCGACAACAGCACCGCCGGCGGGCTGGCGGCCGATGGCTCCAGCTCCGAGCCCCTCTCGACCAGCCAAACCCCCTCCCCCGTCGGCTCTCGATCGGCGTCGCGGTCCGACTCTGGGGCCCTGTCTGTCGGGGCCAATGGAAATGGCCCGGCCGCCGCCTCCTCCTCTTCCCTCAGCCCGGGGCAGGAGTACTTCGCGTCCTTCATCCTGCCCTTGGCTTCACAGCGCCTTCGTTTGCTTGGACTGGACTGGATGTTGCTCCAATCGCCCAATGAGAGCTTCTCCCCGACGCGGCCGGCGCTCCCCGGCCAAACACACCCCGGGCTTGGGATCCTCCGCCACATGGGGGATGTCATTGGATGGATTGCCTCCGAGCGTCTCCGGTGCGATGCGCTGGTCAATGCGCCGGCCCACTTCCACAATGCCTATATCTACTCGCGCTTTGGCTATGCCTTCGCCGATCCCGAGGTCCAGGCGGCCTTTAATGCCGTTGCTCGGGATTTGGACCGAGACCAGGAGGCCGCGGCGATTGTGGCTCGGCAAACCGCCGGGCGGGATGGCAACACGGCCACGGCCCCGATGACGGGTACCCCCTCCGGGACTCCATCCGAGTCTCCGAGCCCCCCTGCTCGACAGCACACCTACTCGGCGGTGGCTGCGTCTGGGCGTCGTGGGTCCGGTGTCCTGTCGAGCCGTGTGGGCTTGGCCCTGGTGGCGAATGCCGTCCTGCAGGGCCGTCTACGCCTGCGGTTGCCACAGATGCGCGACATTTGCGGATGTCCCGATGGCTGCCCGGCCGCCATCGGGCCTGAGCAAGATCCCCCCGAAGACCCGGTGGTCATCTGGCGCCCCGAGGAACAGCTCTTCCCCCTGAGCCCGCGTTTCCGGACATACCTCACCAGCCGGCGGTACACCGAGCTCCGGGATGCCTTTGCTCGCCAGGCCCGGGCCTTCCGCTGGCCCGGGGCCCGGTCCCCCCCTCCGGCCCCGGCCAGTCTTTCGCGCACGGTCCTTGGATGGTTCACCGGTGAGCATGCGCTCGAGCCGGCGCCGGGTCTGTTTTACATTGACTGGGATGCCTCGCTGGCCGATACCGCCCAGCTGGAGGCCGCCCTGAGCGTGGTGGATGCCACTCGCCTGTATCAGGCTCGCTTGGAGCAGCTCCTCCTGGACCGGCCATGTCGAGTGGTTGCCCCGGCCGGGGCGGCTGGCACTTCGGCCCCCATCACCGGCGTCGGGATCGACTCGCCGGCCGCCTCGCCGCCCTGTCCCAATATCGACGCCTCGTCGGCCAGCGCCCACCCCAGCCCGAGCCCCAGCGGCAATGTCGCCACCGGCACCGAGGCAGCAAATGCCGCGGCCACGGGGCCCTCTGCCTCGATCGGCGGCGGCGGCGGCGGCGGCGGCGGCGGCGGCGGCGCTCGAACCGAGTGCGGCACCGCCAGCCGAGCCAGCGCCAGCACGAGTGCCTCTCCCTCTTCAGATTCCCCTCTTTCCGTCGTGGCGGCCGCCAATGGTGGTGGTCCGGGGGGGACACAGCACAGCACGTATCCCCGGATGGGGCTTCTCTCGAATTTCCACTACCCGAGCGCCTCGTAGACAAAGTGTCCTTCTCCTCCTTCTCCTCCTCTTTCGTGCATTTGTACGTGTGCACGCGCGTATAGACGTACATCATACCTACCCCCCCCCCCCCGCTCCTCCTCTCTCTTTCGCTCCTTTCAACACATGTGTATGTGCGCTATTATTCGGGAGGGATGGTCTCTCGGGGGCCGGATGCAGGCGGGCGGGGGGAGCCGGTTCCCGGGCGAGATCTCCCGACTCCATGTGACGGACGAGTACACCCACACGTGCTCACACGCGGAGCCAAACAAGGCCCTCTCGATCCGACGAGTCGTGCTCCTTGGATGGCGTGTGATCACATGAACACACCATGGTCCATGCAGTTAGGGTCGCAGAGGCCCGCCTGGTACCCCAGGGCGACATCGTGACCCGAGAACATGCGCGTGAGTATAGAATGCTATGGAGGCTTTCGCCTGTTCCAAGGGCAGGGCCCAGATCCGTCCGGCGAGGCGCCGGGGGCACTTTCGGAGGAATCTCCACACAATACAATCTCTTCTTGTTCCCGCGATCCCGTTTGTCCATCGGGCTCTTCCATATATGACTCATGTAACAGCCTGGAGGGGGGGGGGTGGCGGCTATGCGGAGAGCGCGGCATCGGCTGGGTCCACACGGGGCCGGGCCCGAGGGATGCCCCGACCACGCCCTGGGGCCGGGTCCTTAACCGACCGATGACACCCGGAGACGACGTCCCAGCGAAGAGGGCAACCACCGGCGGCCTGCTCCTGTGCGGCCGGAAGGCCGAGGCGGGGCGCAGGGGCACAGAACACTGGCAGCAAACGCGCCCCCCCCCCCCCCCCCCGCCTCTTCTGGGGCCTTGTGCATTGATGGTGGTCGGCCAGCCTGCCGGGGAATGTCCACCGCCGGGGGGCGCAGCCGATCACATTCGCGCGGTGGGCAACTGACGCGGCAGCCCATAAGTCAATAAGGTATTTTTATTTAGTATGATAAGCATGTGTGGGCACCCTTCTGTCCCCTGCCCTCGCCCGACCTTGGATCGTGTCCGCAGCCCCGGTCTCTGCGCTTGGCCCTTTGCCTTTTCCGGCGGGGAGGCCCGCCCGCCACGGGCCCACGCGGCGGGGGCGGCGTCTCCGGGACCGGGGCTAGGGGCCGCCGGGAAGCGGGGAGCAGGGCCCCCCTCCCCCCGCGGGGGCAGGAGCTGGGGGAAAGGCCAACAGAGGGTGAGAGAGACACCGAGAGAGCGAGAGGGAGACCGAGAGAGAGAGAGAGACGAGGAGCTCAACGTCCACTGGCGCCATTTCCTCCTCGCCCTATCGGTCTGGCCTTCCCCCGGGCCTCAGGGGTACCTCCCCTGGGGGGACGCTCGAGGTGCTGGTTCCCCTCGCCCCTCAGTCCTGGCCCCACCGGCTAGCCGGGGGTCCAGAGTGGGGACGGGTGCTCCCGGCTGGCCGGCCGCGCCCGCGCGTCTGCAGTTTTATGGTGTGTACATGCATGTATGCATGCACGCATGTGTGTGTGTGTGTGTG
>NW_009242975.1:1133059-1137532 GCF_000388065.1 Fonticula alba
GCCGGAACCGGTGGCCGAAGAAGTGCGCCCTCAGGCGGGCAACCTGCAGGGGGGGAGGGCGTGGCAAGGGGGGAGGGGGGGGGGGGGGCCGGGTGTGGCCAGGCGGCCGGGTGACGAGGGGTCGCCCTCAAAAAAAAATCGGTCCGGGCGGGGCCGACGAAAGGCCATCAGGCCATTCTAGTGGGGATTGTTTTTTTCTGCCAATCGCAGAATGATCATCACATTCCAGATTGAGATGCCCATTCCCGGGAAGGCACGCTCAGACCGCTGCTTTCCCCCCCCCCCCGCCCGCACATCCGGGCGCGTGAGGAGAAACCCGCGAAAAGTGCAAGGGGCGGACTCCGATACACATCGCGGCGAAGGGCTTCTGTCGCTGGGCCCTCTGTGTGTGCCCCCCCCCCCACCCCCCACCCCTTGTCCGTCCCGGTCGCACCCCCCTGGCCTCCCGGAGGCCGGGCTGAGATCTGCCCGTGCCATGCCCGTTTTGATTGGGGCCGGGGGTCGGCCAGGCGCGAGGCCAGGCAAGGCCCGCGGTCAGGCAGGGACTGACCACCGGAGGCCCTTCCCACACGAATATCGGCTCCCTCCCCCGGCCCCGGCCTCGGGCTGCCGGATGCGGTGGCCGTCAACTGGGCTTCCGTCGGCGGGGACCGGCCCCTGCCACCTTGGCATTGAAGGCCCCACTCCCCCCTCCTCCCTCCCTCGCCAAGAGCCAGTCCCGCGCAGAGGCCTAAACTTGCGCGCGTGCGCGCGCGCCAAGCGAAGGACGCGGGCAGGGGGGACACGCCGCGCCGGTTCTCGCGTGGGCCTGGCCCTGGTGCTCGGGGCCATTGCCCCAGTCCCGTGTGTGATGGGCGTGGCTGGCTGCGAGGCTGCACGCCTCCTGCTGCTGCTGCGCATGCTTCTCCCCAGGGGCACGGCCGGCCCTCCGCACCAGCCGACCCAGACACCAGCCGACCCAGACACCAGCCGACCCCCTCACTTTCTGGAGACGCACCCACACCAACACACCGACACACCGACACACCGACACACCCACACATAAACGGCGAATCATCCCCCCCCCCCATTCCGCCTCTGTTCAACACAGGACCCAACCCTCCTCCCGCCGGCCGATCGCCGGGGGCCATCAGCCCACTTCTCCACCGAGCCGGGGCAGCGCCCTTTTCGGACAGTGCCGGGCACCAGTGCCACGCACGAAGCCCTCTTCCACCTCTTTCTTCGGTTGCCCCCTGCCCTCGCCTCGCCTTCCGTCCTCTTCTCCGCTCTCGTCACGCCCCCACTCTCATCCATCCACCCCCTTTGCCTTTCCCGCCCCGCCGCCCCAACTCCCGTACGTGCCGCCTTCCGCGCCCCGGCCAAGATCTTCTCCTGATTCCCCCGCCCCCGTTGCCGGCCCCACCGCCCTCGACCGATGGCACACGACCCTCCCTCTCTCTCTCTCTCTCTCTCACACACACACACACACACTCCTGAACAGGTCGGTCGCGGCCCCCCCCCCCCCCCCCCCTCTCCCACTCTCCTCTGCCCTCGCGCACACGCGCACCCACACCCACACCCACACATCCCATCCATGTCTACCTCCTCGCGGCAGAGCTCCCCGGCACCGGCTTCGCCGGTCAGCACCCAGAGCAGCTTGCAATTGGAGCCGGGTGCCACCGCCTCGCCGACCTCCTCCACAGCAAGCAGTGGCAGCATCGCCGGGCACTCGCCTCCCTCGGCCTCGATCTATCCCGCCATGTCCGAGAGCATGCCGGCCCTGGTGTCGGTCTCGACGCCGAACCTGGCCCCGGCCTCCCAGCGGGTATCCTTCAGCAGCCTGGGCATCGAGCTGCCCGGGGAGACCGCCAGCGGGTCGGCCTCTTCGCCGGCCCTCGCGCCGCTGACCATCCCCTCGCCGTCGACCAGTGGCGGAGGCAACAGCCCCCGGTCGGCGCCAGCCGGCCAGCCGCCGGTGCCCTGCCGCCATGCGCTGTCCATCTCGGTGGAGGTCATCGAGGCCAAAGATCTCAAGGAGCGCTATGACACATACTGCACCATCACCGTCAACCAGGAGGAGAAGTTCCGCACCAAGTCCCAGCTCCTCACCCATGAGCCGGAGTTCAATGAGCAGTTCTATGTGTGCGTGTGCCTGGGCTCCTGGTATCCTGCTCGCCGCTCCCCCTCGGCCGGAGGGGTCGCACGCAGCCACTGACCCGTCCTTTGTCCGTGCTCATTGCCCAGTCCGCTGGAGGTGGACTTCCGCGCGCTGGATGTTGTTCTTTGGGACGAGAAGCGCCTCATCTCCGACCGGGCCCTCGGCCGGGTGTCCTTCACCAAGGACTTCCTCCGCATGCGCTCCGGCAAGATGCTCGAGCAGTGGTATCCCCTCAGCTCGCCCGGCTCCGACAGCGTGGTGTCCGGTGATGTGAAGCTCGAGATGGGTCTCATCCCGGGTGCCCAGCCGGGCGGCAACCACCGGCTGATTGTGAGCGGTGTGTACTCCTCCCTCCCTGTCTCGGTCTCTTCCTCTGTCTCTGCCCCGTCCCGCCCCGTTCCCCCGAGAGGCATTTCTCGATCTCTGCTGACGCCATTCGCCCCCTCCCTCCCTGCCGTGGCGGCGGTGCCGCGACCGCCCAGTGTCCGAGGCGCGCGACCTGCTGGGCCGCGACTCGGCCACTCCCCCGGACACCTATGTCACGCTGCACATGTTCCCCGACGAGCAGATGGCCCTGCCCACCCGGGCCACGCGTGTCTTCCTCCGGTCATCGGCCCCCAAGTTCCAGCAGACCTTCGAGTTTGAGTTCGCCGGCGATGTGGGCACCCACTCGCTGCATGTGGCCCTGTGGGACCATGCGCGCTACCCGGGCAACGACTTCATGGGACACTTCTCCGTATCCATGGCCGATCTGCCGGAAAACTGGACCATCAGCGAATGGTTCCCACTGCTGCCCCCGCCGTCGGGGCTGCTGCAGTCCCTTGGCATCAAGGCGGAGGATGGCCGGCCGCTGTCCTTCATCCCGCGCTTCCGGCGGAACCGCTCGAGCACCGGTGCGCCTACACACACACACACACACACGCACACATGCACACATATGCCCTTTCTCGTTCTCCCTCCCTCTCTGTTCCCCCTTCTATGTCTCCAGCACCGGGATCAGTGCCCTTCTTGCTCCCCCCCCCCTGACCTGTACATCTCCTCACCACCACCGCCACCGCCATTGATTCAGGCGGCCTGTCGGAGCTTCTGTCCCGGCCGCGGACCTTTATTGAGTCCTTCCAGAAGGCCCCCCTGGACCAGGGGCCCATGGCCCTGGCCGCCATGCGCGGGTCCATTCGTTTGCGCGTGAGCTACTCCGAGGAGTACATCCTCGAGCGGAGCCATTACCTGCCGCTGGTGCGGCACATTTCCCGGCGGGACTTCCTCCTGTCGGCCATGCTCGGCCGGTGGTCGGCCGCCCGTGAAAGCCTGTCTCTGACGCTGATGCGAGTGTTCGATGAGAATGGCATCCTGGTGCCCTTCCTCCACTCGATGATTCGCGTGGAGCTGGCCCAGACCACCGACGTGAACACCCTCTTCCGTGCCAACTCTCTGGCCAGCAAGGGCATCGACGTTTTCATGAAGGCATCTGGCCATGCGTTCCTGGTCAATACCATCGGCCAGCCGGTGCGGGATCTCATCCTGTCCAAGAAGTCCTTCGAGGTGCGTGTGCATTCCCCCTCCCCTACCGCTCCCGGGGGAGGGAGGTGGGGCAGTGGCCCCTGCTCGATCGAACAGGGGCCTTTTCAGCTGAGACCGGCAGCCCGGAGCCGCGTCTTTTGCTGCTGCTGCTGCCGCTGGCTTTCCTTCCCCCCCCCCCCCGGGCTGCCGCAGACACCAGCATGCCCCCCCACCCCCCCCCCCCCCTCCCCCCGCGGGAAGCCTCGGCGGGCGGTGGCGGGGGGGGCGTTTCCAGTGGGAACCGCAGAGGGTCCCCGCTGGGGCCGATGGTGGTGCATGGGGGTGCCGGTTGGGGGGGGTGGGGGGGGGGGGGGGGGGGGGGGGGGGGGGGGGGGGGGGGGGGCGGAGGAAAGCACAACCCACTGCGGAGCCCGCCGGCCCTGAGCCGAGCTTGGGTTTCTCGGGCGGGCCTGGCTGAGACGGGGGGCGTGCTGGAGGAAGGGGAGGGGCAACCGTGCGGTCAGACGTTCCTCCGGCCCGCAAAATCGGGCCTTTTTGTCGCGCTCCGGGATACCTCCCGCCGGGGATGTCCCCCCCCCCCCCGCCCCCGCATGGCTTCCTTCCCCACCCAGCTCGGCGTGCAGGGCCCGAGGCGGCCCGCCCGCGCCCAAGGGCTCGCCCTCTCCTCTGACTGGGGCTGGCGTCTGGGGCAAATGCGCTCTACGCGCGATACTCGCCCCGGCTGGGACTCCGACGCGCGATGCCAAAGGGCCCCGGATCCTGCCCCTCCGTCAACAAAAAGCGCCAGTCCTCAGCGGAGACCCCCGCCCCCCCCC
>NW_009242975.1:1137542-1144866 GCF_000388065.1 Fonticula alba
CCCGGCATGTGCTGACGCGTATACCTTTTCACACGTTCCTGGATAACGTACACGTACACACGTACACACGTACGAAAACACACCCGCCGGCAGGTCGACCCCATGCGTCTTGCCAAGGGCGAGGATATCGACAAGAACTGGAAGAACATCGAGCACTTCCTGGGTATCATCATCAAGGCGATCATCAACTCGGTGAAGCACTGCCCACCGGCTTTCAGCTTGATTTTCAGCTTCATCCAGGCTGAGGTGATCGCTCGGTTCCCAGACAGCACGGCGGCCCGGTACACATCCATTTCGGGGTTCTTCTTCCTGCGATTCTTCTGCCCGGCCATCTTGGGCCCGAAGCTCTTCGGACTGTGGGACGGTACGTGAGGCACTCGTCCGGAGGCGTCTTCCTTTTCTGCCTTCCTCCCCCCCTCCCCCCCTGTCTCTTTTCCCTTGGCCCATGCCCCGCCTCTGCTTTGGCGCATATTTCCCCTCTCCCCTCCCGGCCGCCTGCACCGGGCAGCTTCCATTCATGCAGCGCCACCATGGCCATCCACTCACTCCTACTTTGGTCCTCCATCCCGCGCCAAAACAGAGGCCATCGACCCGCGCCAGGCCCGCGGTCTGACCCTTATTGCCAAAATCATCCAGAGCATGGCCAATCTGGTGGAGTTCGGCAACAAGGAGGCCTTCATGACGCCCATCAACGATGTGATTTACCAGTACATCCCCTCCATCAAGGAGCTGCTCGATGAGATCTCCGTACGTCAGGCAGAACCCCACGGCAGCCCGAATGTCGATACACACGCGCACACAACAAGCGGAGGCTGACTCTCAGTAATATGCCATGTGCCATCTATGCACACGCACACGCACACGCACACGCACACGCACACGCACACACACAGTCCCCCCTTCCGGAGTTCCATGTCAGTAAGCTCCCCAAGCGCATGATCTCTTGGGATGTGCCGAACCCCCTCTTCTCCGACCACTCGGACTATGAGCGCCAGTGCTTCCGGCTGTTCACCTATCTGGAAACCGAAAGCAAGAAGGTTTCCCAGCACCTGGACCCCTCGGAGTATGCGCTGTTCGACGAGCTGCAGGACATGCTGGACGACTTGCGCGAGAAGCACCGGTCTTGCGAGGACTTCTTCAAGGCCCGGACCAATCGCTACTCCATGTCCAGCCCGTTGAGCTCCACCTCGCTGAACCTGTCCTCCGAGCTGTCCAGCAAGAACCCCTTCTCCAGCGGCCTGCGCCTGTCGCGCCTGTCGGCCGGGTCTCTGGGGGCCTCTTCCCCGGGGTCGGTCTCCTCGTCCTCTCCCTCGCCGCACTCGGCGCCGATGGTCCCCTCGCCGCTAAGCACCGGTGCCCATACCCCGCGATCCGACGACCCGCATGAGCTTGAGTGGGCCTTCAGCCAGTCGGCCGGCAGCTCGCCCAAGCACCGGACCTCGATCCTGGTCCCCATCGGGTCGCCCTCGGCCATGGCCGCGGCTGCGGGCGTGGCCAATGCCGTCGCCGAGACCCCGGTCCTGGCCGCCAGCCTCACCTCGACGAGTGATGTTTCAACCACCCCTCTGGTGGGAGACATTGCCCTGGCCTGTGAGGAGGAGGTTCCGTCGGGCGATCTGCCCACCCTGCCGGACGCGGTGGTTGATGACCCGGCCCCGCCGGTGCCCGTGGAGTCCACCGATGCCGAGGCATCGCCAGCCACCGACAAGCAGGCCGACTCGCCATCTGGCGCGCCGACCGAGCCGCAATCCCCGGTGCTGGACACCACTCCGGGCGACTTCCACAAGGCCAGGGAGGTCTTCCTGGCCGCCGAGGAGTCATACATCCCGGCGCCAAGTGCCCAGTTCGCCGTGGCCCAGCCGAACTTCCTCACCGCCGACAAGACCATTGCCATGGAGGATTCGGTGCGTGTGCCGCGCTGGCTCTTTTGCGCCTGCCCTGCTCCATGTTGCCGAGTGGGGCCGGACATTTCCCCTTTTCCTGCTGCTCCTTTGGTCCCTGGTTTGCCCCCTCCCCTGCTCGACACTTCCTTCTGGTGAACTAGCACCATGCCACCGGCCAGCCATTCTCCCTTCTTACCTCTGCCCCCCTTCCCTCTCTCTCTCTCTCCCCCCCCCCCCGGATCAAAGGTTGTCCTCACTGGGGTTTTGTCCACGCCGACGATTGTCCGCTCCCCGGCGCCGATGCCGACACCAGTGGTGGCCATGGACCTGCCGGTGGCCTCCTCGGTCCCGGCTGCGGCGGCCCCCTTGGAAGAGATTGTCATGCCGGCCCTGCCGGCCAGCCTGACAGCCGCCACCGGGCCCACGATCACGCCCTCTGCCTCCACGGTGACCACCTTCATCATGCCGCTGCGTGCGGATCTCGCGGAGCCGGTGCCGGTGGCCCCCTACTCGGATGCCGGGCCGCCGATGTCCACGTACATTGCCCAGGCCAATACGCTGACCGTGTCGGTCAGCCCGATGCCCGAGCCGCTGGTGATGCAGGAGGTGGTGGTCGGCTCGCCGCCGGCACCGGTGGCCACCGACGAGTTCGGCCTGCCCGTGGACTTCCTGGATCAGCTGGACGCGGCCCCGGCCTCGGCCCCGGCCCCGGCCCCGGCCAGCTCGGACTGGGCCGCCACCAATCCCGCTTTGGCGGCTCTGCTCCTTGCCACTCAGCACGCGTCCAGCCATGCGGGCAGCCTGGCGGCCGGGCTCGGCCGCGGCTCGACGGCCGCCGGTCCGACCGGGTCGGTCAGTTCGCCGCACACGGCGGCCACGCCCCTCTCGCCGGTGGACGATTTGGACAGCCTGCTGCAGGAGCTCGAGGCGTCGGGCTCCGGCTCGGGAACCGGCTCGATCGGGTCGGTCGCATCGCCGGGGGGCGCTCTCGTCGCCACGCCGGCCGCCGGTCAGCAGCATCCTCACCAGCCGTCTGGCACTTCGTCGAGCTCCCTGCAGCCGGTGTTCGCCAACAACGACCCCACGCAGCCGGTGCTCCAGTGTGCTGCCTGTGCCTATCACATCGAGCTGGAGGAGGAGTACCTCAGCTGGGGCGGCTTCGTTTGGCACACGGACCACTTCACCTGCTCGCACTGTGACTGCTCGCTCACCGGCAGCCGCTTCTACTTCCACAACCGGCAGCTCTACTGCTCGACGCACTTCGAGGCGCTCTTCAGCTGTGGCAAGTGTGGCGACCCTGTGTCGACGGATGTACGTACTCTCTTTGGGGGGGGGGGGGGGGGGGTTCAGCAGCATCGCGTGGCTCTTTGCGTCCCGCCCTCTGTTCTTCCTCTCGCCGGCACCTGTACTGACTCCTCCTCTCTCTCTCTCCACACACACACACACACACACACACGTGTCTCAGGTCGTCGAGGCTCTTGGCAAGAAGTGGCACGCGAACTGCTTCTGCTGCACGGATTGTGGCATGGTCCTGTCATCGAACTTCATGGCCGACGAGCACCGGATGCCCTATTGCCGCAACCACTTCCTGCAGTCGCGCGGCATGATTTGCCGTGTGTGCACGCAGCTGGTGTCCAGCGACTTCGTTCGCATCGATGGCGCCTACCTTCACACCAGCTGCTTCACTTGCCAGGTGCGCCATACAGCCTGCAACATCCACGCACACGCACCGGGGTTCACTTGCCTTCCGTGCCCCTGTCTCCTTTCTCCTCCTCTTCCGGATGGGACTGACGCTTTTTCCTTTCCTCCTTCCTTTCCCGGTCTCTTCCCCGGTCTGCCCCTCCTCCTCCCGGCTCCTGTAGGAATGTGCCTCCTGCCTCTCCGGGAAGGCATATCTCCGGGTCGGCGACAGCACATACATGTGCGCGGACCATTATGTGTGCTTCTCATGCAAGCATCCCATCTCCGACGGACAGGCCGTCTCGGCACTTGGTGCGTCTGGCTCTTGGCGCGGGCCGGGTGCCAATTGTGGCCTCCTCTCTACCGCACCGCCGCCACCGACACATGCGCACCTTTCTCCCCTCTGTCTTTGCGATTGCTGACCGCCACATGATGCGCCCGATCGCCTGCTGTGCTGCCATGTGCGCAGGGAAAAAGTTCCACGTCGATCACTTCAACTGCACTTCCTGCGGGAACACGCTGATCGATCAGCAGCTGTATGAGCGCGGTGGCATTCCACTATGCTACTCCTGCTTCTAGTCATTTTTGGTGCGTCATCCGTCGCCCCGTCATCCGGGAAACGAGATGCCTCTTTTTGCCGCGAGGAGCTTCAGATTCTGACGCTGACCCTTGTCTGCGCTTCCGATGGTGGCAACGACCACCACCACCACCACCACCGTACCGCTGCCACCGCCACCATCCGTGTATAGTTATACCTCAGCGATGTTACTCCCCTCCGATCATCGGGGGACGGGCACGCCTCCGCGCGCTGCCCGCGTGACCCTACACGCCCTGTGAGACTTCCCCGCTGTTAGTTGCCCTTGTGTGTTAATAATGTAGCTGAAATTGCTTCCACAAAGCGTCCTGCATGCTCTCTCTCTCTCCCATCATGGTCCCTGCTCCACATATGCATGCTCATACACATGCATGGGATGCTATGGCGATATACAGGGAGCCAGGCGAGGAGAGAACATGAAGGGATACAAAGAAAGAGGGAGCGAGGGCGTGTGTATGTGTGTGTTTGTTTGTTTGTTTGTTTGGTCTTTTGGAGCTCTATTGCTTGCGGATGTGCCTCCCCCTCCTGGGGATACAGGAAGAATGCCAGATCCGGAGGAAGCAGACGGGACAAGAGCCCACGTGCGCCAGATTACCCACTTCCCCACTTCTGGTTCCACTTCAGCAGGGTCTTGATGTCGTGCACCCAGTCGGTGTTGTTGGCCACCGGTGCCCCGCTGGGGCTGAGCTTTTGTGGAACCAGCGCCGGCAGGGGGAAGGGCGATGCCCGAACATGGAGGGTCTCCCGGAAGTCCAGCTTCAAATTGTTCCGCCCGTCGAAGCTGACCTCGGCCGAGGACCGGCTCCCAGCAGCCAGCTGATGAAGGAACACGAGGGAGGAAAAGGAAAGGTCAGCATGTGGCCTGGCACGGGCAAGGCCAGTGTTGCAGGAGGCACCCAAAGGAGAGACGCACCCGGAGGGAGATCGAGCAGTCCGGCGGCAAAACCGCCGGCCGGAAGGACAAGCTGCGCGGGCAAATCGGCGTCAGCAAAAGGCTTCGAACGGAGGGGTGGACCACCGGGCCCCCGGCTGACAGAGAATAGGCCGTCGACCCTGTCGGTGTGGCGATGATCAGCCTGGACACGTAAGTGGCCATGGGTGGGGGGGGGGGGGGGGGGGGGGGAAGGAGTGCAAGAAAGAACAAGGCCATCATTTTTTATTCCCATATAAAGTGAGTTGTTCTCTTCCATGTGTGTGTGGTTTTCTGGCGTTGTCCCCCATTCTCGTTGGGGGAAAAGACAATGTTTGAGGTTCTCCCCCGGGCTCGGGGGGGGGAGGGGGGCAAGACAGAGAGCGGGTGAGCGGGTGAGCGGGTGAGTGAATGGATGGGAAACAAGAGGGGGGGGGGGGCGGATTGCTTGTCGAAACATTTCGATAATGCTCTCCAGAGTAGCGCAGCAGGAAGACGCCGCAGCATCGGAGACGGGCGGAACGCACCCATCGGCGATGGTTTCGGTCATGTACTTGCCGTCGATCATGATGTCCATGAAAGCCGGCGAGGTGTTGTTCCCCCGGTGGAGGGTCGTCTCATTGAGAGCATGATACTCTGGGGAGGTGGAGAGAGAGAGAGAAGAAGAGGGGGAGATCAGGGCCGATGGCCACGTAAGATCCACAGGGTTAGACACGGGGGGGGGGGGGGCAGGAGAGAGCGAGAGAGAGGGCTTCGAGGGAAACAGGCATCACACACGAGAGCCATCTCGCGCAGCGCACCATCCTTCACCTTGCCATCGGCGTCCACAATGGTACAGTGGAGTCGCATGCGGGGGACGAATGCCACCGGCTCCTCCAGGGCCTGGCGCAGGATCGACCCAAATGAGTCCACTCGGAAGGGCATCAGGAAGCCCAGGGTCCCCATGCTGAGGGCCATAACCGGCGGGACTGGGCTGCCCTGGAAAAGAGAGGACACATGCAGCAGGGTCCCATCGCCGCCGATGGCCACCACCAGGTCCACAACATCCGCCAGCTCCGAGCGGTTGACTGTAAAGGCGTAGCAAAGGAGGGGAGAGGGGGGGGGTGAGTTGGACGCGGACAAGAGGGGGGGGGCGGGCGGGAGGCGCAGAGCCAGCATCTGGGAAGGCAGGCGGCGGGGACAGAAAGAAAACAAGAGGAAGGCAGGCGCACTGGATGAATAGCCGATGAGATTGGGTGGCAGGGTGGGCGAGGCCGACTGGGTGGGCTGCTGGCCCGGGGTCCCGGGCTGCGGGGACCCTGTGGCCGGGTGACCCACATCGGCATAGTCATCATCCGGCACCGGATAGCAGGCCGAGGCCAGGGCCGACGCCGGCGTCAGCATGCGACGATACTCCTCCAACATATGATCCTCGACGATGATGTTGAACCGGGGGCTGGCCCCGGGCCCGGAGGCGGCCAACGGATGGTTATCATCCGCCGCCCCGGGCAGGCTGGTAGATAGGGCCCCCAGGAGCCCGGAGGCCGGGTGGTGTGGCACGCCGGATGACTGATCCAGCAGCTCGGCGATGCGGACATTCAACGAGGGGGACATGCCGTGTGTGACCGGGCCTCCGGCGGACAGCTCCGACACGCGCAGCAGATCGCGCACAATGCGTGAGAAGGCCCGCGTGACGGAAATATCCCCCTTCTTGGCGATGAGGAGGATATTCCGCGGCGGGGTCGACCACTTGAGGGAGAAAAGGCTGTGTGGCGGAGGCAGCACCAGGAGCGGGGGAGGGGGGGGAGGGGCCGAGCGGAAGGGTAAGTCGGACAGACCAGCCAAGGGCGCGAGGGTGCCGGAGGCGTGGGGGCGGTACGCACTTGGAGACCGACCGCGAAAGGATCTGCCCATTGACGTCATCAATGTGCTCGGAGCAAATGGGGCCGCCCTCGAGGCGTGCGCCGGATGGCAAGTTCATACCACAGCCGGTCAGGTTCAGGGGTGTGGCGAGGCTGGCGGGCCCGGGCTGCACGCTGGCCTCCTGGCCGGCGGCCGTGGCGGCCGCCGAGTCGAAGGTCAACGGGTCGGGGGCCTGGCTGAGGGGGTTCGCCGGAATTGGGCCAACTGGCTGGCCCACCTGCGAGATCAGCCGCAAAGGCACCCGCCGGGGAAGGTGGGCGAACCGCGAGTAGACACGCTGCGCGACGGAACTCATGGCAGTCCGGACATCTGGGGGGGGGTGCAGGGGAAAGGGCAGGGGAGGGGCGCGGATGG
>NW_009242975.1:1145211-1150389 GCF_000388065.1 Fonticula alba
GGGGGGGAACCACACCTTCGGTGTTTGTGTGCCATGTTTGGGACCGTTCTCTCGGGACGAAACTCAGGCGCGGCCCGGGCGTAGGCCAAGGGGTGGGGGCATATTCACGCGGCAACCGGTGAATGGGGCACGCGGAGTGCGCGGCGCCATCGGCGCATGTCGGCCCTCCCGTTCCCCCCCCCCCCCCTCCCCCTCTGAGGGCAATAAGGCGGGAGGCGCGGACCCATCTCCCCGGCTGCAAGGAGAAGACGCCCTCTCGAGATCTCATCCGACATGGAAGAGGCAACAGGCGGCCGGCCTGCCCCAGCCCGCCCGTCGGGGCCCGGGGAGGCCGGCGGGCCGGGGAACCGCCCTGGTAGTGGGCGTTTTCTGTCCCCCCCCCCCCCACCCTCAGGGGCGCGAATGTCCGCGTGCGCGGGCCCCCGATACGCTTTTTGTGCGCCCCTCTGCACGCAAGGGCAGGCGCGTGGGGGACCACCCGCCCCACGGCACGCACCGAAGTAAAGACGCCACAATAGCGCGACCTGACCCCCATGTGTGACACTGATCCATCCGAGGTTCGTGCCCGCGCGCGCATACACTCGCACAGACATGGAGGCCGGATACGCACGCGGGGAGAGACACCCCGGCCTGGGGCCAGCCGGCGGCAATCCATACTGCCAATGATTCATGTCTTAGTTCATCGGCATCTGATCCGCCATGTCATGTTATCGATCACTTGACTATGTGGCGGTTTAGGACTTGCCCTGGCGGGACCATGACCCCTGAAATGCACGCACATCATTTGGACAACGGGCCCTTAGGGTGGTCTGGCGGCGATGTGTGCGTCGCCCGGCGGCGGGGGGGGGGGGGGGGGGAGGGGGGCGCGAGTGGCTGGCTGCTGTGTGCCCGAGTGACATGGCCGGTGATGTGCGTGTGTTGACCACCAGGACATGCTCTCTCTTTGGCCCACAGCTCCCCGCTGCCCCTCTTGCCCTGGAGGAAGCCCGCCCACACAGCCGGGCCAGGCCCCTTTCGGCACCCGGCATTGGGGGGCGGGGGGGGGAGCGAGGGACACAACACTTGGCCCGCGGCTGGTGACTCAGTCATTCTCGCGGGGCAAGGACACTCCCATGCGCGGAACGTGGTAGACCGCGCCACCCGAATGGGCCCCGACGTCGCTCCCCCCCCCCCCCCGTCAACGGAGAGACTGAGCGAAAGAGGCAGGGAGAGTGAGAGAACGAGACACACACATACACGGACCGAGGGAAGATGGGCCCTCTTCCTCTCACGCCCAAAATGGCTCTTCATATGTGTTGGTATCACTCCAAATAATGGTCTATTATTGACACATACGAGAGAAAGATGGGGCGAGAGGGAAGGGGGACAGGCGTGCCAGCCTCTTCGGAGTTTCCCCCTTCAAAGAGGGGGGTGGGCAAAGAAGAAAGGTCTCCCGGAGACCTGGGGAGCCGGCGGCTTGGCGCGAGGGAACGGAAAACACGTCCAGGGCGGCCCCCCACACACAGCCGAGGCCCGGGGCGCCCCTCTCCTCTTGGCTGTTCTCTCCCCCCCCCTCGCCTTGGACACAGAACAAGAGAGGCCCGGTACACTATCACACATACACACACACACATGGGAAAGGCAACAAGAAAAAGGACAAGAGAAGATGACAGACGCGGCAGCTGTTGAAGAAGTTATAGTGATGTGTGTGTATAGGGCCGAGAAGGGGAGGAAAGGGGGCTGGGAGAGGAGGACGGCACGCGGCGAAATGCAGGGGCAGGGAGAACGAGGAAAGGGAAGCCACACCCCGCGTGCACGACAGGGGAGACGAGGAGAGGCTGGTTCGTCACAAGCGAGCCACCAAGAGAGCACATTTAGGCTGGGGGGGGGGGGAGGAGAAAGGACGGGAAGTGTGAGGATGCGGTTCTCAGGGAGGAGCAGCACGGTGCGGGCGCGGCGACCAAGGGGCACGATGGCGGAGCATGTGTGTGTGTGTGTGTGGGCATGGGAGTCTGCCGCGGTATGTGCCGAGAGCATGAAAGAGAGAGGGAGAAAGAGACACCCCCTCGCGCTCCGGGCCACGGAGAGAGGAAGACCCACGAAGGGGACTCCGTCTTCTGCCCGATGTGGGCGCGGCGGCAGCACGGGGCGAGGGGAGCGCATCCGTAGATCGGGGAGGAGAGAGGGGGGAGGGCACGTACTGCACTCGACGTCAGAGGTCCACAGGGTGAGGTTATCACGCAGGAGCTGCATGATGAGGGTAGAGTCCTTGTAGGAGTCCTCGGAGAGGGTGTCGAGCTCGGCTGCGAGTGGAGGGGGAATGATCGCATGCACAAAAACACAAGGGGGCGGAGAGGAGGGAGAACGTGGATGTGAGTCACATGCCGATCGGCATATTAGAGGGAGGGGGGTCAGGGGCCGCCTGGATGAGCATGCGCGCGAGGGGAGTGGCTCCTGTGCGCCATGGCCGCGCGCGCGATGCCCCACAGGATGTATGCCCCCTTCGCCCGGCTGCCATCAGGGGAGAGCATTGGCGAAAGTAGCAGGACATGTGTGCTGTCCCCCCCCCCGGTGTGCCGCCTTCCCCGCCCATGGCAGGGCGACGACGGGCAAGCGCGTGCGAACACACATGCCGGAGATATGGAGGCAAAACTTGGATACAGGGGGGGGCGCGCGCGCGCGTGGCAAATGCAGGAGCCTTTCTGCCGCCAGAGGCAGGAGAGAAAGGGGCACACGCACCGATGGCGTCGTCGAAGGCCTGCTTGGCCAGGGCGCAAGCGCGGTCCGGGGAGTTCATGACCTCGTAGAAGAAAACGGAGAAGTTCAGGGCCAGACCCAGGCGGATGGGGTTGGTGGGGGAGAGCTCCTGCTCGGCGGTCTCGGAGGCAGAGCGGTAGCCTATGTGATGTATGGAAGGGGGGGGGAAAGGGGAGAAAAGAGAGAAGGAAGGGATGAGCGTCAGAAATGGAGAAGGGATAAAAAGGGGCGGAGCGCGAGAAGAGGCCACAAGAGGAGAAGAAAGGGCAAGAGCGCACCGGTCATGGCCTGGTTGGCGGCGTTCTGGCGCTCGTCGCCGGTCAGGAACTCAGCAAGGTAGCGGTGGTAGTCACCGACCCTGAGAGCAGAAGGGAAGGACGCGAGAAGCGCAGGACCCCGGATGGGTGTGAGTGTCACGGGCGGAATAGGGGGGAGGGGAGGAGATGCGCGCGCGGCGCATGGCAATGGGGTTGGCACGGCAAAAAAAAAGAAGACGCCACAACAGCCAACATACATCTTGTAGTAGAAGACCTTGGACTCGGGACCGACGGCCTTGGGGATGAGAGAGACCTCGAGGATGTTGATGACCTCCTTGCAGATGTCGGAGAGCTCCTTCTCAATGCGAGCGCGGTACTCGATGATGCGCTGGACGTGGCGCTCGTTGCCCTTGGACTCCTCCTGCAAGAGGGCAAGAGGACGGGGAGGCGGAAGGACAAGAGAAGGAGGTCAGAGGCTGATCGACCGGCCACACCATGGAGAGGGAGCAAGAGGGAGGCAGCAGTGGCAGAACATGCATGTCCCTTTCTCGCCCACTCTGCCCCTCCTGACACATGAGAACATATGCCAACCGAGGTGGAGGAGGAGGGGGGGAAAGGGGGGCCTGGGCATACCTTATCCTTGACGGAGGTGACGATGCGCCAGGAGGCACGGCGGGCGCCGATGACGTTCTTGTAGGCGACGGAGAGGAGGTTGCGCTCGTCGACGGAGAGCTCGGTGTCGCCCTCGGTGACCTTGGTCATCCAGGAGACCATATCTGCACAAAATGGGCGCGCGCGTGTGCGGGAACAAGGGATGTGGGCGAGGGGGGGGGGGTGAGGAAGGCGATCACAGCATGAGGCAGGGAAGGGGGGGGAGAGAGAGGAGAAACAAAATCGTGACGGGGAGGGCGGCAATGGAGAAGAGCCAGAGGGCGGGAGAGGGGGGGGGGGGCGCACCCTCATAGCGCTCGGCCTGCTCGGCGAGCTTGGCCATGTAGACGAGGTCCTCGCGGGAGATGGTGGACATTGTGGGAAGGGTGGGGGGGGGGGGGGCGCTGCTCGTCGCCCTGCTTCGGGGCATCATCCGCTGCCCTCGACAGGAGGGAGCCCCCGAGGGAGGGGGTGGGGTGGGGGGTGGGGGGGGGGGGGGGGGGGAGAAAAATGAAGCCTCAAATTCTGGCGGAGGGAAGAGGCGCATACGGGGGAAAGAGCACGACGGAAGGGGCGTAGGGGAGGGGCACGGCGGGGCGTGGGTGGGTGTGTCAGCAAACACCAAAGGGGACAGGAGGGGGAGGGGCAAGAGACGGACAGAGAGGGAGAGGGAGAGGGAGACAAGGGGGGGGGCAGAGGATGACGGGGGGAACGAACCGCCAAAACAAAAGAGAACAAAAAGCTTGATAGCCAACCCCGCTTCGTCGGTGCCAAAAGCACCACTCATGTACTTGAATGAACGCCTTGGCGCGTGCGTGCGCGAGCGCGCCCGGGCCCCACGGCAGGAAAGAAAGAAAGAGAGAGGGGGCAGCGGGCAGGGACGGAAGAAAGCGACCACAGGCGAAGGGAGAACGCACGGGCCCACGCCCCGTCGGGGCCTCCCTCCGTGTTCCCCTCCGCCGCCCCCTCACACCGCCCCGTCCCCCGGGGGGGGGGAGTGCGAGGGGACAAGGGGCGCGGCCTCCCCTGAGAGTACCACACCACTACGCCCATGCACACCGCAGCCCACGGCCTGCATTCCTTCCCCGTCACAGAAACCGGGGACCGTCTACGCACGGGTCCCCCACTGGACCCTTGCCCCGCCCCGCTCCGCCCCGGGACAGGGGGGGCCGGGCGGCGAGAGAGAGGACAGAAGACGGACAGCCCTCTGCCGCCCGCCGCGGCGCTCTGCGAGGCCGCCCCCCCCCCCTCGCCCGCCCCGCCGCGCCCCCCAGCCGCTACGACTGGGGTGGCAGACTTGCGCCCCCCTTCCCTGCCCCCCCTCCCCCCCCGCGTCCCCTCGCTCCCCGGCCAGGCATGAAAAAGGGGGACGACAAATGGGGCGAGCGGGGGCTGGCGTGCCTGCGCCCCCGTCCCCGCCGGGGGAGGGGGGGGGGCGGGGGGCGAGGCGCAGAGACAGGAGACCAACGTCCTGCACTGCCCAGGAGGGGCCCCCCCGGGGGGGGGGGAGGGGGGCAGGGAGCAGGAGAGGCTC
>NW_009242975.1:1150903-1153494 GCF_000388065.1 Fonticula alba
CCCCCCGCCCCCCAGCCCTCCCCCAGGGTGCTCTCTAGCCTGGGGCCCCCGTGTCTGGGCCGCCCAAAGTGCGGACGTGTACTCTCCCCCCTCCACCCAGTTCCCCGAGGGAGGGGATGAGGGGCGTGAGCCCCTCTCGGGAAATAAATAGCGCGCAACGGGGGCTCTTCCGAGCGGCGCGCTGTGGCCAGAGGGAGCGGGAGCGGGAGACGGCAGTCAGCAAGTTGCCGAGGCGGCGCGGGTGGATAGTCACGCGCCCCGGCTCGCATACCGGCGGCCAGCGGGGGGAAGCCCCCAGGGCGGAGGCCCGGCCTGTGGGGCTGCCGCCCGCGGCCCCGCACGAAGACCAGCCAAGAGGCCCTGTGAGTGTGCGCAATGTTCCTGGCCGAGGGCTCGAGGGGAGAGGGAGAGAGCGCGGGAGGCCGGCGTCGAAGGGAGGCGGGCCGAGCCCCGGGGGCTGGCCGAAAGAAAATCTCGCCGGCGCCGCATAACGGCTCTCGGGCAACTCCGCCGGGTGCCCAAGCATGTCTGTCTACCTTGCCCCCTCTCGCGCGCAAGTCGACCAGCCGCGGGCGCCGGAAAGCCGGCCAGGGACACGAGGCATATCCGGGTCCTGACCAATCGCATGCGTCCGGCCAGGCCGGGCGTTCGGGGGACGTTCTGAGGTAGCAGGCCCTGCGCGTGCGCGCGTCTGTGCGCCGTGCGTGGGCTCTCCATCTGTGCATTAGTAAAAATGCATGATCGGAGACGCTAGAGTGCTGGGGGGGGGGTGACGCCCTGGTGCGCGCGCGCACCAGGCGCAATGGCGCGAGGCGGAGAAGGCCCGCTGGACAAGTAGCGCTCCCCCGCCGCCTGGCCTCCCTCTTTCTGCGCGCTAGACGCGCGCGCGCGCGGGGGCGGGGGGGGCAGGAGGGGGGAGGGGGGCAGTCGGCGCCCAGGGATGTGGGCCGAAAATGATGAGAAAAATGCCCCCCCACCCAATAGGCCAGCCTGGGAAGACTGCCGGGGCTCCTAGCCGGGCTCCGTCGCCCCCCCCCCCCCCCCCCACCCCTTGCCCCCCCGGGGTTGGTTCTTCGCCGCGCGCGCACGGCCGTCTCCGTGGGACGCGCCGCGCGCCCACGCCGCATGCACGCACGCACGACGCCTTCGGCGAGAGGACGAGCGCAGGCGACCAGGAGCCTGAGACACATGCGCAGGGGCCGGGGGAGACGGGCCGGCGGACGCGGTGCGTGCAGGGGACGAGGCTCTCAAATATTCTAGACCGGCCCCGCAGCGCACATTCCACCGTGCGCGGGTGAAATTCCGCCGAATATCTGCGCACGGACGGTCCCCGGTCGCCCCGGGTGAGTGCGTCCCACCCGCCCCGCCCCGCCCCGCCCCGCCCCCCCAGTGCGTCCCCGTCCCCTGCACCCCGTTTCCACCGCCGCGCTCGGGCCGGCCCTGTCGCCCCGACCCTGGCACCGCCCGCGCGAAGGCCCCGCAGGAGTTAATATCATCGGCGAGCTGGCCCCCACACGCCCCGGGCGCGCTGCCAGGGGGGCGCTGCCCCGAGTTTCGTCCGCCGATCGCCGGCGCGCCCGGGCAGGCTCCGCGCCGCCGCCGGTGCGCCCTCCGGCAGACTCGGCGGCTCCCGGTTGGCCGGCCGCCGCGGTGCCTCCCCCGTCAGATGCGCCACAGGGGAGCGGCCAGGGGGCGGGGACCGGCAGACAGGCGAAGGTGTAACGGCCACCGCGCGAACGCCCCTACGCCCGCGGCAGGGCACGCACCCGTGCCAGCACCGGTGCCCCCGTGTGGGGCCGGGGGGGCGCAAGGGCCGGGCACGCATTGGCAGGATTTCCCGGAACAAACACGCCCGGCCGGGGGGGGGGGGGGGTGTCACCGAAGAAGGCGGCGGGCGCGTGCGGCGAGCGCGCGCGCGCGCAGCGGGCCTTTGTTTGCGCCCTGACACACCTGCCCCCAGGCCCGGGAGCCCGAGCCCGCCAGCGTGAGGGGCCCCGCCCGTCAGGGCGCGCGCGCCCCCCGCCCCTCTTGACCAGGCTCCCCGGGCCGGGATTCCGAGGGAGGGGGAGCATCCCCACATGCGAGGGGGAAGGGCATATGCACACGGGCAGGACCCTGCCCAGTGCGGTCGTCCAGCTGGCCGCGCCGCGCGAGGGGGCGCGGCCTTTTGCATCAAGCCGCCCGACGCCCCGGCGCCCGGGGGAAAGGCGCCGGGGCAAGGCAGCAGCCGGCCGGCCCGGGGGGGGGGGGGGGCTGCCCGCCTGCCTCGCGAGCGGGTAGACGCGCCTGGCAGCAGGACGCGGCACCGGCGCAGGCTGGCCAGCCAGGAAGGAGGCCGGCCAAAACAAAGCCCCCCCCCCCGCCCCCGCCCCTCCCCGGCACTATCTCGCACGGAGGCGCGCGCTCTGGGGCTCTTTCGGCCGGGCCGACTCTGACTGAAGCGCGTGAAGTCGCGCGCCAGACCGATCGGACTGACGAACATGTCCGGCACGCGCGCTCGCCGCAACATGCACTCGCGCGCGGCCGGGGGTGCCTGGCCGGCCTGGCTGGCAAAATAACAACCACGACGCTACAAGGGTGGGCCCGGGGGG
>NW_009242975.1:1153634-1159900 GCF_000388065.1 Fonticula alba
GGGGGGGGTGCCCCTCGGGCCGGCCTCTCGCAGGGCCCACGGACCGCCCGAAAAGGGCCATACTCCGCGCCCCTTCCCCGGCGAACAGGCGCCCGCCTCCACCGTGCCCAGACCCCGCCTCCTGGCGCCTCGCGCGCGCCCGCACGGTTCCCCCCCCCCCCGCTCCGGGACAGGCGAGCAGAGCGCGCCATCCCGAGCCAGACAAGTCAACTGACACATGCACGCACATGCACCCCCGCACCCTGGGGGCGACCCGCCGCGGCGGTGTGCCCCCCGCCAACTGGGCCGCGAGCCGGGCCGGGGGGGGAGGGGGGGACGGGACCAGACCACATACGCCACATCACCCGCCGCCAGACACGGCCGCACGACCTGGCCCCTGGAACTGGGCACCGGGGAGGAGGAAACAGCTGGCTACACCCGGGGCCGGGACCGGCGGGCGGGGCAACGACGACCGTATCAGGGCGGGTCGGGCTTCTCCCCGCCCCCGACCCCTTCTCCCCCGGCGGACGCTCCACCCGCGCCCCAGGCAACTCGGAGGCCAGCCCCTCGCCGGGCACCCGAGCGCCCGCGGACCGCGCACGGGGTCCTCCGGGGACCTCTTCCAGGCGGGGGGGGGGGGGGACGCCCAAAAACAGGCGTCGTCGCGGCTCCCCCTTCCGGAGACTTGCGCGGCTGACCGCCGCGCACACGAAGAAGAAGCTCTCCCGGCCCTGCGAACGTAAACACACCGACCAAGGGGCGACTTCCGCCCCCCCCCCCCGCCCCCTATCCACCGGGGGAAGTGTTCGCACGTGCGCGCGCGCTGCGGGGGCATCGCAGCCACGAACACACCCCAGCCCGCCGACACTCTGGTGGAAAAAATACAACCTGCGCCCCCGCGTCAGGCCTCCGGTCTCGCCCCCCCCCCCCCCCCAGCACGGCCCGCCTCCTCCCTCCCAAGAGCCATCATGTCCCGGTCCGCCAGAAGGAGAGGGCTGCTTGACAACGCTGCCGCGGGACGTTCGACCGGCTCGGCAGCAACGGCTGCCCCCCCCCCCCCCGGAGGTCGTGTATGTTTCCCCATGTGGGCGCGGGTCGCCGGAGGCCCGGCGGGGACGCGCGCGCGGGGCCATTGGCGGGCGCACCCGACCAGCCCGCGGCTGCTACCAGGTCGGACGGCTCCAGGGGAACTGCACGCCGGATATGCGTGCGCGAGCGCGCACACCCACACGCACACGAGAATAAACCGGCTCGCTCCCACAGTCACATGCACAGCCCCACACCCGCGTAGCCGTGTACAACACAGGGCACAACCGAGGCCCCCCCCCCCCCCCAGGGTGACGTCCCCTCTCAAGGGCCTGCCCCCCTCCCTTGCGGAGTGACAGCAAGTGGAGCACATCTCGCCTGGGGATGCGCCCGCCCATTTCCCCCCCCCCCGACCCCGCCTCCTGTGGGAGAACACAAACGAAGGAGGGAGAGAGAGGGAGGTAGGGAATGGCACGGAGAGCCCGTCCTCCTCCCCCCCCCCCTTGACCACAGGGAAGGGAACCCAGCGACGCAGCATGAGCCTCCTCCCGCACAAACCTCCCCGAGGTCGGCGGGATCCAAAAGCACGCACCCCGACGTGGAGCCTCCTTCTGGAGGGCTGTTGCCTGGCTTTTACGCCGACAACCCCCCGCCCCGGGCCCATTGTCATGCCTCTGCCCCAGCCAGCGGAAAAGGAAGAGTGGGAACAGCAGCCCAGCGCGACACATCCTCCCAGAGCCCACCCCGCCCCCCCCCCGGTCGACAGCTTCACCCCCTCCCCCCGGCGCCAGGGGCTGAGCGGGCCCCGGAGTGTAATGCGGCCACAAAAACCAATCATACACATCCCCCCCCCCCCCCCCGGCCCTTCTATTCTCTGGGGCCGGGGAGAAGACGGGGGCGGGCAGTTGCCGCTCCGGACCGCCGCCCGGGCACAGGAGCCCGTCTGTCCGAGGGTTAATCGGTCGGGCCTATTGGGGCATTTGTAAATCCGTGAAATGGTGTTTTCTAATAGACCCGCGCCCTCTCCCGGGAGCTGCGGAGGCGGCAGACGCGCAGAGCGCCGCCCTCCCCGAGACTCACACACACAGAGAGAGAGAGAGAGAGAGGCGAAGGGCACACAACCGCCGCGGCCTCCCCGCACCCGCCCCGCTGTGCGCGAGCAAGACGACCCCCGCGCCTTCTCTCGCTCTCCCTGCCCCCTCTCGTGCCAGTGGGTATATAGGCGTCACCCACCACGCGCATCATTGAGGAAGTTGTTTTTATTGATGCAGAACGCGCGAACGCAGGGGGGAAGCATAGGACACGCATGTGAGGGGGGGGGGATGCGGCGCATAGAGGTGCACAAAAGGGAGACACACTCACGGCCACATACACGCGCGCGCGGGGGAGGGAGGACGGCACAAGTGTGCGCACTCGCCCCCCCCCCCCGGGGCATCCCCCACACACATGCGGGCGCACAGGCGCGCTCACACGGCTGGCCCCTTCTCCACCCTCTCCTCCGCTGGCCGCGCGCGCCCCCCGCTCTCCGGTCAACAAACTGCCACGCGCGGCAGGGGGGGCCGCCGCGCGCGCGTCGTCAGCCAAGAAGGGGAAACACCCGGGGGCGGGGAGAGAAGAGAGGGAGGAGAGCGTGCTTCGAAAAAAACAGGCGCTTAGACCTTGGTCTGGCGGAGACCGTCCTTGAAGTAGACCATGACGGGGGTCTCGCCCTTCCAGTAGCAAAGGACGACCATACCCTCGGCCTCCATGCTCTCACCGGTGAAGAACTGGTACTCGTTGAACTGGCCAAGGACCTTCTTGACGTACGACTGGGCGCCCTTCTGGAAGGCAGTGACGCGCTCCGGGTCGTTCTTCTTCAGGTGCTCGACGATGTTCTTCATGTACTCCTTGATGTAGATCATGTAGCTCTTCTTGTCGAACGAGGTCTCGACGAGGTGGAAGGCGTGGACGATCTCGTTGACGACCTGGGCGTCAGCAGGGACGGCACCGTCATCGGCATCCTCACCCTCGGCGGAGGGGTTGGCACCAATGTCGAAGTCGTCGCTCTCAGAGATGGTGATCATGCGAGCGGGGACCTCCATGGCAACATCGTCGATGAGCTCGAACTCATAGACGTCGGAGACGAGCTCGTCGCCGCCTGCGGGGTCGCGTTGGGGTCGAGAGAGAGGGAGGGGGCGCGCGAGCGAGCGAGCGCAAGAAAGGGGCAGCGAAGGGGGGGGGGCGAGGTCAGCAGTGAGTAAGGGCAAGGATGCGCCACATGTGACGGGCCCCGCGCGCTCCCGCCGCCGGCGAGGGGAGGAGGGGGAGAAAGGAACACCGCCGGCAGGCGGGGCGGGAGCATACGCGGAGAGGGAGAGAGGCATTGACGCACAGCCAAGAACATCAGTGTAGATAATCATTTTAAGGTTCTATGCGGAGGAGGGACCGGGGGGGAGGGGGAGGGGCGGCGGCGGCAAGGCGTGGGGCGACGTTAGGAGGAGATGCGTGTGCGTGTGTGTGGGTGGGTGCGCGCATGCGGGCGCCTGTGGACCGAGGTCGAGAGGGAAGGGGGGGGAGAGAGAGAAGGGGCAGCAGATGCATGGTGCATCCGACAGGGCCATGCACACGGATGGGCGCGACGAAAGCAACGCGAGGGGATCGGGGAAGTGCAGGGAGGGGCGGGGGGGGGGGGGGGGGGGGCGCGCGCGGAGGGACATACGACACAATCCGACAAAACTACAGGAAACAGAGTCAAGGAGGAGTGGGACCGACCAATGCGGAGATACGCCTACCGGGCGCCTGCTCTTGTACAGAGAGAGACAGAGAGAAAGAGAAAGCGCGCACGGAGGACGCGTGGTGTGTCGCCGGTTAGGAGTTCATCGTTGTCGAGGGGGGACGTGTTTGCGGGAGGCCCCCCTGGCCTCCGGGGGGGAAGAGGAGGCCCAACAGGCACAAATCACTTTTGTGGGCCTCCCCCCCCCCCCCCTGTGCCTGGGACTGGCGCTGGGCGGTTGCAAGATCCCCCCCCCCGGCCCCGATGTGCAGATATACACACGCACACGCACACACACACACACACACACGGCACACAGCGTGCCAGCCCGGTCGGGCGGGGACCAATGCGTGGGGCACCCCGCCGCCGCCGCGCGCAAATGCACGGGGGGTCAGGGTGCCACTGGAAAGGAACGCCCCGGGTCCCGACGCAGGTCGGGATCCGGGTCAGTGCGGCCGAGCACGACACATACCCTCCGCAGTGGCAGAGCGCCGCCACCGCGGCAGCCCATCGTGCACCGGCCCCCCAGAAGTGGCCAGGCTGCGGCCACGGAGAAGGTACACGACGCCCTCGTCGCCCATCGCGCGCACCAGAACGCACACACACGCACACGCACAACGCCCTAGGAGACAACCCCGCACACCAACAAGAAGGGCGGAGACATCAATGCGCGCCGCCCCGCGTCTCACGTTGCCAACCCCAGGGACACACACGCACAGGGAGGGCCCCCACTCTCTCTCTCTCTCTCCGCACACCCCCGACAACCCCGATCCACATGCACTCAAACGCAAACTCGCGGGCTCCTGCCCCGACCCCCCCTCCCGCCATCAGGGACGTGTCCGACAGCACCGGCATTCTCCGATCGTCGCGCGCCTCGGGCCGCCGCGGGAGGGGCCGGCCGACAAGGCCGCCAGCGAACACGGCAGAGGCGCGCGCCCGCACATGCGCCCACACGCACATACACATTCACCACATCCCCACGAAGTCCATTGCCCCCCACCCGCCAGCAAACAGCAGAGACTGATCCCACGCTGCGAGGACGCACCCCTCCCACGAGAAGCAGCGCCTCAGCACCAGAAATAGGGCCTTTTTTAACGCCATGTTATTTGCCCCGCGCCCCGTGTGTGCCCCCGCGACGTTTTTCCGGTCAGCGAGGAGAGGGGGGTAGAACCACGCTCTGACCGGCTCTTGCTTGCAAGGGGGAGCCGGGGCAAGCGCCCGGGGGCGGGGCCACCCGGCCCCGGCGTCTGTTGCCCGGTCCCCCCCGGTCGACACGGGGAGATCGCGCGCGCCGGTCGGTTGGCCCCTTTTGACAGGCGTCCCCCGCCAGTGTGCGGCGTACCACACTCTCGCGAGCCAGCGTGGGCCCGGCTTCCTCGCTCGGCCCGCGGCTCGTCCCCTCCTTCCCTTTCCCACAGGGGCCTTTTCTTCGGAGGCCAACGGGCGACCGGGGCCGGGCCTCGTGAGGTGTCCACCATTACATCACGCCCGCAGGGAGATCACGCACCCGATCACCACCCCGAATGCAATTCCCCCGGAGTGCAGGGGGCCTGGTGCCAGGTTCGGTGAAGGTACAGCAATCTGATAAAATTGCCCCCTCCCCGCCACCCCCAAACGCGCGGATCTGAGGCGCCGCGATCTGGACCGGCCCCGGTGCTGCTTCCCCGGATCTGCCCGACGGTCTCCGCCGGACCTTCTCGAACGGTGGGCGCCCCTGCATTGTGCATGCGGCCGCTGCCCGGGCCCACGTTTACCCCCCACCAACCAGCATGGTTGTTCGGAACCCCCGGGTCCGGGGCGTTCTGAACCACGCGCGTCCTGCCCCCCTCCCCACGCCACGGACCCCTCAACTCCGCACGGCCAGCAGCCCGCCCCAGAGCACGTCCACCAGGCGGGCGGGCGGGCGGGCGGGCTGCTCCGGCGCCAGCGGCCGCGCCAGCGGCAGACACGTACCTCGTGGGACCTTCCCTCCCTGCGTGGGTCCGCCCCGACACATGGCCTGGCGCGGGCCAAGCGCCCCCCCGCCCCCCCCTGCCCCGAGAGACACGAAAGCATGCTCGGCGTGGGGACCCCGCGATCGCCGCTCCCTCCCACACACCCTCGCTCCTAGTTTGCTCGGGGATGTGGGGAGCTGGCCGCGCAGGGCAATATGACTAGCATGTAAAGGCGGTCCACGGAGGCAGGTGGGAGGGCACGCCCCCCCATGTGTGTGCCCCAAAGGGGGGGGTTCTGCGCCCGCGAAGTCAGCCGCGCATGGCGCGGCCCACGCCCGCGCGTCAGAATCATGGGCAGCCCCGGCCGCCCCCCCGCCCCCGGAGGCCATCTGATGTCCCACATCCGTCCTCCCCCCCCCCTCGCAGGGGCGGGAGCGACCACGAAGTTGAGAGCGTAGAGGCCCGCGTTGCCCCCCCCCCCCCCCCCCCTCCCCCCCCCCCCCCCGCCCCCGGGGGGACCGGGGGTCAATCGCGGTTCTTCCTCCCTCACTCCCTCTCGCTGTGGCTCATCCTGT
>NW_009242975.1:1160031-1164894 GCF_000388065.1 Fonticula alba
CCCCCCCCCCCCGGTGCCGGCAGGCCGACACGCACACGTTGCTGTTATTTTGCAGCCTCACATGGGTCTGGGTTATGTGTCACCGGCCACACTCAATTGGCGAAGAGCGTTCGGTCATCTCTCTCTCCTCCCTCCCCCCCTTCCCGCCCTCGCTCGCCCCCCTCCTCTCTTTTTTCACTTTTTGGTACCTACCCCTCGTTGTCCCTCTGCCCCCCCCCCCTCAACCGTCTCCACTCTCCAGCAGTGTGCCCTCCCCCTCTCCCCCCCCCCTGCCCCTCTCCCACCAGCCCGGATGTCCCTGCCAGCCGGGTGCTTCTTGTCGGCCGGCGGTCCTGCCATCCCGCGTCTTGCTGCATTCTCCCTCCCCCTACTGCCACACGCCCAGCAGCTAACCCAGCACATGTGTCAATCCCACAGCCCAATATGGATCGCCCTGATCATGGACGTGAGCCCTGGTACGATGTTCCTTCCCTGTCGCTCCCCCTCCTGTCTCCCCGCGCTTCCCTTGTCCCCACTTCCCTCTCTGACCCCCGCCCCTCCCTCCACCCCTTCTTCCCGGTCCCCCGTCTCCCCCCCCCCAGCCCTTGGCGTATTGGTGAGGATGCTGGTGGTGCTTTCGCCATGGGCTTCGTCGGCTCCTCGATGATCAACTCCTTCAAGGGTTTCCGCAATGCCCCCAAGGTGCGCCTCTGCCCTCTGTTCTTGCCAGCTTGCCACCCCCCCCTCCCTTGCGTGATATGCTGACTCCCTCTTGACCTTTACTCTGCTCGGGGATGGCGCACCGGGCATGTCTAGTCCGCCAACCGCATTGCTCATGCCCTCCGCACTGCCCAGCGCGTGGCCCCCGTCACCGGAGGTTTGTGATGATCATCTCCTGCCTCCATATCGCCTCGCATGCCTCCCCTCCTGACCCCTCCCCTTCTGCGCCACTCCTCCCCCCTCCTCCCCTTCCCCCCGCCACAACACAACCATACAGGGAGCTTCGCCGTCTGGGGTGCTACTTTCTCCACCCTTGAGTGCACCTTCTCCTATCTGCGTGGGAAGTCCGACTCTTACAACATGATTGCTGCTGGTACTCTGACCGGTGGTATCCTGGCCCTCCGCTCCGGTATCCGCAGTGCCGCCATCAGTGCTGTCATTGGTGGTTCCCTGATGGCCGTCTTCGAGATGATTTCCGTCGGTGCGTCTTCTCCCCCTCCCCCTCCCTCCCGATCAGCCTCACGCACGCACGCACGCACGCACACACACACGCACGCACACACACACATGAACAGGCAGCTTCTGCTTCTCTGACACATGCTCCTCACTCTGCCCCTTCCCTCCGTCTGTCGCACACAGCCCTCAACCGCACCACCGCCGATATGACCCGTCCGACTGCCTTCGAGTTTGGTGTCTCATCCAACCTCAGCCCCACTGTCCTGGACCC
Organism: Fonticula alba; assembly: GCF_000388065.1. Lineage (NCBI taxonomy): Eukaryota > Rotosphaerida > Fonticulaceae > Fonticula > Fonticula alba. Next base: position 1,161,458 of record NW_009242975.1, read on the forward strand.
CCACGGTCCGCCTCAGGAGTTCTCTGAGGATAAGCTCTACTAAAGTGGGCGGCTCGCGCGCGCGCGCGCGTGTCCCCCCCCCACTCTCCCCTCCTATTTACTCCACAGACACACGGACGCCCGCGAGCGCCCGCGTCCGCGCACCGGCGCCAGCACCGACACACCCGCACACATGTGCACGCTCGTGTACCCCCGTCACTGCGCTGCGGTTGCTGTCACGATGGCAGCAGTAGCAATGTGCGCCCGCCTCCTTCCCCCCCCCCCACACATTTCTCCCGCCCCTTTTTCCTCCTAGACAGTCCCCACCTCCTTGCCCCCGCCGTTCTCTTCATCTCCCCCCTCTCCCATTAGGGCATCTCTCTCTGTGTATGTGTACGTGTGTACGTGTGTATGCACAACCCCTTCCCCCCTGGCCAGGGAGCTGGAAGGCCACAGCAGAGCGGCGAGGGAGGAAGGGGGGAGAGGCGGGACAGCCGGCAGGAGAGAGAGAGAACCGAGGAGAGAGGGGCGGCGAGGAGGACAGGGGGAGTTCTTGTGCTCCTGTGTACGCCCCGGGCGGCGGCCTTCCCCTGACGCGCTTACCTTGCTTCCTCCTCGCATCAGCATGGCATCCGCCCGATCATCCTCCCTCCCTTTCCGCCCTTTCCTTCCCTTTCCTTCTTTCTCCTCCTCCTCTGTCCATTTCCCTTGAAAGACACCAAACACTATAAAACTGCAAACTTCCCTTCTCCTGCCTTTTGTTCTTTCCTTTGTGTTCTCCCCGTATGCCCCTATGTGTGTGTGGATGCGTGAGTGGGGACACACGATGTGCCTGCTCCCTCTTCCTGCCCTCCTGCCCTCCTGTCTTCCTGTTCGTCTTGTTACTTTCTTCGTTCTCCCTGTTTTCCTTTACTCTGTTTGATCTCTTCCTCCCACCCCCGCCTCTCTCTCTCTCTCTCTCTCTCTCTCACACACACACACACACACGCACACACACACACACACACACACACACATATACACACACACACACACACACACATATGCACACGTACACACATTCGGTGCCTCAGGACGGGGAAAGGGGGCGGATTTTGCGCCGATGCTGTGCGACGGCCAATCCCACCCAGTCTTGGTAACCGAATCCAGTTAAGACCACTATCACGCGGGGGACAGCTGTTCAGGGGGCTGGAATTCCACCCCGCAGGAAGCCGCCGCCTCGGCCTGCTTTTCGTGTCCCTCAGGCGGTGCGGCGCGAGGGCCGGCCCTCCTTGTCGTGTATGCGCCATAAGTGTGTAAATGCGGGCATTCTGCAGAGCCGTAGCTCCGGGGCAGTAGACACCAGCGTTGGGGGCTGCTTCTTTTGTCCCCTCGCCCAAGAGCGGGCCCCTCCTCGGGGCCTGTTCATTTGTCTCCAAGCCCGCACCCTGCAGCGGGGAGGGTCTGCCAGCCAGCCGGGCTGTTTGCCCCGATGCACTCCCCCCCCCCCCCCCGGCGAGACTCGCAACAAGTAACTGTAGCCAGCCCTGGCCTCTGGTCGGGGGTGGGGGGGTGCCCTGCGCCGTTGGCCGACAGATCCCCCCGTCGCCGCGGTCCGGTCCGTAGGGAGGTGTGCTTGCTTGTCCGCCAGCGCACCAGGCCGGAGCGTCGACGCTGGGCCCCCCGCCTCGCCCCGGCCTCTCTCGTGCGAGTCCCTCGCCCTCCTGGCGAGAGGGAGGGAGAGAGAGAATGGGGGGGGGGGCCGATGGGGCCCTGATCTGGGCACCTCTTTTTTTCGCTCCATCATCCACGGCCAGCCCCCGCCGATGCCGGCAGCTCCCCTCCCCCGCCTGTCCCTCCTGCTCCTGCGCTTCGTCGCTCGCTCGCTCGCTTGCCCCCCCCCCCTCCTCGCCCGCCTGCCCGCCCGCCCGCGCACCGGCACTCCACCACTCCTGCCCCTCGGTTTCCCTCTCGCCCCCTGCCTTCCATCTCTCTCTCTCTCTCTCTCTCTCTCTCCCCCCCCTCCCGAGAGCAGGCGTCATCGGCAGCATGAACTCCGCCGACAATCAGTTCATTGTCATCGACAATGTACCCCCTCCCCCGCCTCCGTCCTCTCCCACCTGTCTGCCTGCGTCGCCATCCCCCATCCCCCATTGGTCGTCTGGCTGCCTGTCCCGCTTCTGACCCAGCTCATTGCCTCCCCCTCCACCTCCCGCTCTGCCTGGCCACGCGTCCTCAGGGGTCCTTCACCATCAAGGCCGGCTTTGCCGGCGAGGACCGCCCCCAGGCTCTCCTCCGGACCTGGTGTGTTCCTTGGCCATCTTCCCTCTCGTTTTGGCCCTTTCCCCTTTCCCGGGCTCCCCGCGGCTTTTCTAACCCTCCCCCCTTGTGTTCCTCCCGCGCCCGCCCGCCTGCCCGCCTGCCCGCCCGCCTGCCCGCCTGCCCGCCCGCCCGCCCACCTCCCGATAGCATTGGCCACACCAAGTACCAGAAGGTCATGAGCGGCGGCGACTTCGAGCCCGGGCGCATGATCGGCAACAGCCTGCAGGAATATCGCGGCCTCTTCCGCACCACCTCCCCAATCAAGAATGGCCTGATCGAGAATTGGGAGGACATGGAGGCCCTGTGGAATCACCTGTATAGCCAGCACCTGAAGGTGTCCTCCGAGGACCACCCGGTGCTGATCACCGACGCGGCCTTGAGCCCCCACAAGCAGCGCCTGCAGATCGCCCAGGTCCTCTTCGAGTCCTACAACGTCCCGGCTCTGTCGATTGCGGTGCCGGGTGTCCTGAGTCTGTGCGTGCCAGGCTCTCGGCCCTCGGCCCTCGCCCCCTCCTGCAGATGTGTCATATACTTACTGCTGGCCTGCTGATTTCCCCTGCTCGGCTGTGGCGCTGCCGGGCCGGGCACGCAGCTACTCCTCCGGCATGACTTCCGGCATCGCCCTGGACTCCGGCAATGGCGTGACCGCTGCCATTCCCGTGTACAACGGTTTTATCCCAACTGGCACCGTGCGCCGGATGGACATCGGTGGAGAGTACGCCTCCCTCCTCCCGCTGCGCTCCGGGCCCATGTGGCCTCGTTCCCCCGACTGGGCATCTCCCTGGCCCGTGTCCCTGCCCTTTCCCGTCATTCACACTCGTCCACACGACCCGCTCATCCCAGCGACATCACCAAATACCTGCAGCTGCTCCTGCGCAAGTCCGGCTACTTCTTTAACACTTCGGCCGAGCTGGACATCGTGCGCGAGATGAAGGAGCGCCTGGGGAAGATCTCCGAGGTGACCACCTTCAACCCCCTCCACATGGCGACCACCACTGGCAGTGGGGCCGGCGCCGACTCGACCACCGATTCGGCCGCCACCGAGCCCATCAAGTACCTGTTGCCCGATAACCAGGTGATCGAGGTCCGTGCTGCGCTGTGCCGCATCTCCCATCTGACCAGCATCTCTCTCTCTCTCTCTCTCTCTCTCTCTCTCT
>NW_009242975.1:1164994-1166920 GCF_000388065.1 Fonticula alba
CCCCCCCCCCCCCCCCCCCCCCCCCCGCCGCCGGGTCTGACGCCGCCGCCCTGTATTTTCTCCCTGTCCCCGCGTTCTCCCTCCGCCTCACCCCCATGGTCTACGCCGTTTTCCCTGCCGCAGATCGCCGACGAGCCCACTCGCGCCATCGAGGCCATCTTCGCCCCGCATGTCATGGGCAAGGAGTCCCCGGGGATTCACACCCTGCTGGCGGAGTCCATCCAGCTGTGCGACATCGACATCCGGAAGTCCCTCTACTCGAACATCATCCTGTCCGGCGGCAATACCCTCTTCTCGGGCTTCTGCTCGCGCTTGCTCAGCGAGATCCAGCACTCGCGGCCCACCAACAAGGTGCGCATCTACGCGGCAGCCGATCGCGAGAGCTCGGCCTGGGTGGGCGGGTCCATCCTGGCCGCGTTGTCGTCCTTCCGCAAGATGACCATCACGTATGCCCAGTACGATGAGGATCGCGACATCCTCCGCCGGAAGCTCATGTCCCTGGACTACTGAGGTGTCCTTGTGTTTGGCGCGTGTGCTTGTGCATTTTCCTTTTCACACAATCCCCTCATGCACATGGGCTGGTGTGGGGGGCCAGGGAGGAGGCGGAGGCAGACGCTGCCTCGCTCCTGTTTGGGGGGTTCTCCCCCATTTGCCCAGGTGCATGTGCCCTCCCTGCGTCCTTTCACCTTGGGCCTCCGCCTTCCCCCCCTCGCCCCCTCGCCCTCTCTTGACGCCGCACATGCCCAGGCCGGCGAAGCCCCTCCCCCCCCCCCCCCCAAAAGCCCCTAAATACAGAGACAAACACTCAACCCCAGGGGGCGTTCTCCCCTGTCTGTCCTTGCCCCTCGCTCTCCTTTGCGCGTTTGCGTGTGTAGATCGGAGAAGTCGGGAGATGCGCATGGATGTGGCCACATGCGCGCATGCAAAACTCGCAAAAGCGCAGACACAAACAGGCGGCGCATGTACAAGTGCTGTATATTTGTGTGTTGGGAGAGAGGGGGAGTTCTTCTCCGGGAAGGTGGCGGGGAAAAGGGGCAGAGACGGTGCTCTGCGCAACGGATTCCTCCCGCCCGGGCGCCACCGCTGGTCGCATGGATCTGAAGGTGGGCACGCACGCACGCACGCACGCACGCGCGTGTGAGTGTGTATGTGGGGTATATATAGATGTGTATGTGTGTGTGTGTGTGTCGGGGCGCGCACGCGCGTCCACCGCGGAGGGAGGGGAAGAAAGGGGGTCCCACCCGCCCTCTCGCTCTATCGTGCTCGGTGTCACCGCCACCATGGCCACCGCCGGAATGGGGGAGCCGCAGCACCGGCGGTGTGCCAGCCGGGCAGGCGGAGGTGAAGGAGGGGGAGCATGAAACACGCCGCACTTACTTGCGGTACCACATGTTGACAATGCGATGGCGGCGCATCTTCTTCTGGAGCTGAAGGAAGGAGTAGAGCAGGGCCTCGGCGGTGGGCGGGCAGCCGGGGACGTAGATGTCCACGGGGATAATGCGGTCGCAGCCGCGCACAACGGCATACGAGTAGTGGTAGTAGCCACCACCGTTGGCGCAAGAGCCCATAGAAATGACCCACTTGGGCTCGGGCTAGGGGGCAAAAAAGGGAAAGGACCATGCGCGAGCGGGCGGGCACATGGCACTGTGAGTGGGGGCAGGCAGGCACGCGCGCGGAGGCAAAGTGGCACAGAGCAGGACAGGAGCAAACGCGAGGACGCACCATCTGCTCGTAGACACGGCGCAGGGCGGGAGCCATCTTGTTGGTCAGGGTACCGGCAACAATCATGATATCGGCCTGACGGGGGGTGGCACGGAAGACAACACCAAAGCGATCCTGATCGTAGCGAGCGGCGGCCTGTGCGTGCAGGGTGGTAGGTAGAGGGACAGCAAGAGCGACCGGGGGAAAGGGCGAGCACGGGGGGGG
>NW_009242975.1:1167240-1174444 GCF_000388065.1 Fonticula alba
GGGGGGATTCGCCCGTGAGGGAGAGCTGGGCATAGGGGTGAATGCGTACGCCTGAGTGACGGCCTTGAGGAGGGCGCCCCGGTTGGCGGCTGGCGGGGAGCAGGGAGGTGCGCAAGGGAGGTCATAGGTCAGAGACGAAGAGGAGGCAAGAAGGCCCCCAGATGTACACAGGGGAGGGAGCGAGGATCACATACTGGCAGTGGAGCGGTAAAGGCTCAGCATGGTGGAAATGAGAAGGAAGTTCCGCAGATCTGAGGGGTATGGTTATGGGGTCAGTGGCCAGGCGCGTGCGCGAACATGAGCGGGGTGGGGGATGGAGGGGGGGGGGGAGGGAGTGCAGCGGTCAGGGGAGGACACTGTCGCCAGGGGGCTTTAGTGTGCACGCGCGCGCGTGCGCGTGCGCGTATATGTGTATATGTGTCTAGCCCACGCCGTCGTAGTCCAGGGACGTGAGACACACACACACACACACACACACACGCACGCACGCCGGTGGGTGTCTGGGGCAAACCCCGCGCGGGCGTCGGGCGGCGCGGGCCATCCACGTCAGATCTGGCGTCTCTGCCCTGTCGGCAAGGGGCGGAGGAAAGCAGAGGGGGCGCAGAATCACGGCCCGGCGGGTGGAGCGGCCGCGCGCGAAATGCCAGGGCGAGAGGGGCGGGGAGAGGGCGGATGTGTGCGAGATGAGGAGAGGCAGGAATGGGAAAGGGGGAGGAGGGGGGGGGGGAATGAACCTCGGGGAGGGGAGGCGGGAATCCGGTCTGCTTGGAGTCAGGGCCTCACCCGAGACAGGGGCGTGTGTTTTCTGTGGACGTGACGAACGGAGGGGGGGGGGGAGGCTACCGTGCGGGGAGGGCCACCCGGCCGGGCCCCGTCGGTTGTTGCCAAGCCCCTCTCGCACAACACCCGTTTACGCGGGGCGCGCACACGCCGTCGCTGGACTTGCAGCCCCCCCCCACCCTCTCCAGCACGGGTCCCAGCGCGCGCGCGCGCGCGCGCCGGCCTCGCAGGGTCAGAGACCAGCAGCGTGCGGGGCGTGCCTGTCCCTCTGACTGGTGGGCTGGGCGTCGTTCCCCTCGCGCTCGCGCTCGCGCTTGCGCCCGCCCTGTCCGTGTGCGCGCGTGCGCGGAGGATGCGCGCCTGCCTCCGCCGCCACCGGGCGCTGGGACGTGGATGGGGCCTCTTTTGGGGGCATCCGTGTGCAACAGCCCCGGCCCCGGGCAGCCCCTTCTCTCCCTGGCCGGGGACATTTAGAATTACACCAGAGGTAGACCCAAGCGTCATGACGGCCCGGACGGGCTCGGGAGCTGCGCGCCCTACGCGCCTCACCCGCTCCGCAAGAGGGCAGGTGTTGCCGCTGACATTCGGCGTGTGCGCGTACGCAGCCCTCCCCTCGCCCCGCCCCCCTCTCCCCCCCCCCATCTGTCCCCGCCCCCCGGTTCCCTTCCCCAGTCTGCCGACGGAGACACCGCCCCCGCTCGTAAGGCGAGGGGGCGGCGGCCGGGGCACACTGGGAGGTACATCGGCCAGTTCTTGTCGGCCGAGGGTATTCTCGCCGAGACCACAGAACACAACACCATTCCCCGGAAGACATACGCACGCCCGGGACCTTCACATGATCCTTCATGGGTTGGTAGAAGCCCATATGCCACCGCTCCCGCCCCCGGCCTCTGGGCCGCCGGGCATTTTCTCTCGCCCTTGCCCCCCAGCCGGGGCCAGACAGAGGAACGCCGCCCCGGCCTCCGGGTCCCTGCAGGCAAGCATCTTGTTGTGGAAAAGCCCTCTTCCCCCCCCCCCCCCACCCCTGAGCGGCCTCGGAACTCGCCCGGCCCCTCCCACACAGGGGGCGCGGGTGTCAGGCACTCTGGCGACCGATGGCCAACTCGATCGGAGCCCGGGGTGGGGGAGGGGACTCTCTTTCTGTCTGTCTGTCTGTCTGTCTCTCCCCCCCCCCCTCCGAGGCTTGGCCACCCTCGCGATCTCACACTTGTCTGCTGGCGGGCCCCGTCCCCGCCTGGACCCCCGGCGCTCGGCCTCCTCCTCCTCCTGCCCCTCCCCATCGCCCTCTCATCTGCTGCCCCTTGCCCCCCGTATCTCTCCTCCTCCACGCGCGCCCCTCCCCCCTCGTCCCGCCACCGCCTCTTGTTTTCCGCTTCTGCCCCCTCCCCCCCGCCTGCCATGTCGGCTGCGACACACCAGGCCGGCGGTCCCGCCCTGCAGGACCCGGCCGAGCTGTTGCGCTTCGCACGAAAGTCCGTTGCCTGCCTGACGCCGCCAACAGCAGCGGCGGCGGCCGCCGCCTTCGGATCGGCGGCTGCCACGCCCAACTTATCGGCCGAGGGAGCCAGCACCCACAGCCTGAGTTTGACGCTCTCCGGGGTGGCTGTTCTCCGTTTGTCCATGGGCCAAGTGCTCGCGGTGCGAGCGTCCCCCCTTCGCCTCTCGGCCTCCCCTTGCCCGCTGTGAGTGGGCCGCTTGGACCCGCGCGCCTGACCTGCTCTTCTCTGTTCCCTCCCCTCCCTTTCCCGGATCCCCCCTCCCAGTGTGATGGGGAGCTCGCTGACGTCAACCTCCTCCAGGCGGTGGTGCCCCACCTTCTGGCCCTGGCGCGGGATGTGTCTTGCGCGCTTGACCGTGCGCCGGGCAACCCGGCCGACGCTCTTACACCCCCCTCGCCCGGTGGTGGTGGTGGTGGTGGCGGTGCTGCAGTGGCCCCTCCCACCAGCGACGGTTTCCGCGGCTTTTCCGGTACCAGCTCCTCCCGCGTGTCCCCATCCCTCGCCCCGTCTCACAGGTCATTGACCATAAGTCCCCTCATCTGGACAGTCACATTCGGCCCATCACGCATCGCGGTCTCGCCACTGGACCCATCACAACCGGATACCGTGGCAGTGGCGCTCTTCAGGAAGGTGTAGCCAGGCGTATGCGTGCCTCTCTCTTTCTCGTCTGCTGGCCTTTCCCCAGTCTGCGCCCTTCTTCCTCTCCTCCCTCTTTTCTCTTCAAGTTCATAATAAAGATAAGTTTTTCTTTTCAACAAAGCTCCCGGCGGCCCTGCTTTTTTCTCTTGGCCTCCCCTTCCCCCCCCACATCTCTCTACCCTCCTCCGGGGCAAACACACACCAGCCCATAAATGTCATTCACATGTATTTGCCTCCCATGCGAGACGAGCTTCCCGACGTGGGGGCGTCACCGTGCGGCCTACGGCTGTCCCGCCGGGCCCGGCCGCGCGGAGTCCCCCCCCTGGGGATCGTGCTGCTGCGGGGGCATCGCTGGGGGCGAGCCACCATGCGGCATGTGCGGCGGCATATGGTGGGGACCCGGCGCCGGTGGCGACATGTGGTGCGGGGGCGACATGAAGTTGACCGGCGGCCCAAGAGGCAGGGCCAGAGGCGGCATCATGGGCATGCCATGCATGCCGAGCATGGGATGCTGCATTGGCGCGCCCATCGGCGGCAGTCCCTGGTGCGACGCGAGGTAATGAGGGTGCTGCATGGGAAGCTGCATGTAGGGCATTTGCGGCGGCGGCGGCTGCTGCGGCTGCTGCTGCTGCTGCTGCTGCGACTGCGGCTGCTTCACCGGGGGCCCCTGATGCCGAGGCTGCTTGGAGGGGGGAGCACCACGGGGACCACGGGAGCCCCCGCGGCCTGTGGCGGCATCCGGCCGGCCGGCATCCGAGGTAGGCTTGCGCTTGCGGGCCTGGCGCGCGGCCTGCTCCTCTTCATCATCGGAGAAGGCCGCTTGCGAGGGGTCGATCTCCTCATCGTGGATGTTGGAGGCGTCGGAGCCACGCTCCAGGCGCGAGGTCATCATCTCATGCAGCCGCTCGGCCGAGATGGTGTTGCAGTCCGGCGTTTGGGCCAGACGCACCTCGGCATTGACGTCCAGCAGCGGCCGGTGGTGCTCGACCGCCTGACGCAGCTGGGCATCCGTGCCAAAGCGCAGCAGATAGAATGGCCGGAAGACCGGGCCCATGGTCTCGAACACGGAGCCCAGGCTGATGTCCGGACCGCCGTCCGCCGGGCGCACGCACAAAATCGACCCGTCGGCCACGATGGGAGGGCCGCCGGCCGTGGTGTCCTGCGCGGCCTGCACCACCAGCATGCCATCTGGCGCGTGGCTGAACACCTTGCCCAGCGGGATGGAGCTCACACCCTCCGGCAGAGGAGACAGCAGCTGGTCCTTGTCCAGGGGAAGGGTCTGAATTGGTCGGTGTTTCCGCCCCATCCCCGGGCCAGGGCACATTGGAGGTCAGTGGAATGCCCCAGAAATGCCGAGTGCGACCCGACAGGGCATGCCCGGGAGTGGGCCAAAGTAAATGGCGACAACAGGGGGCAGGGTGGTCAGGTACGGACCCGGACGTCCAGCTCGTTGCGCGTGGCCACGCGGTGCCCAATGGCAGCCGAGCCACCGCCAATCTCGTCATCCTCCTCGGCGCCACTGTCAAAGGCATACTCCAGCTCAAGGTCCGACCCGGAGTCGGAGCTGGAGTCAGAGCTGGCCCCGACATCGGAGTCGCTGCCCAGGCCGCTGTTTGCCCATGCCAGAGTGTTAAAGGGGCAGTTCCTCAAAAGAAGCAAGAAGTGGAATATGTCCAGTGCTAGCAACGGCAGCAGCAGCAGCAGAAATCAAGACGCAGGGGAATGGAGAGAATGGCAGACGCACGCATCGGCGACCGGCATTCGCATAAAAGTGCTGGTCGAGCCTCCAGGCGGGGCAGGCTCGGACAAGGCAGGGGGCGCCGGCGAGGTGTCATCGGCGGCGGCGGCGGCGGCGGCGGCGGCGGCGGTGACAGACTCAGAGGGAGCCGGAGCCGGAGCCTCGACCGTGGCTGGCTCCCCGGTGCCCGAGATGAGGGAATTCGCGGCTGTCGACGTCTCGTGCTGGGCAATCACCGGGGACGCAGTCTCCTCCTCGGCATTCCCAGCTGCAGTGAGGTCAGCATTTGGCTCGGGAGCAGATTCAGTGGCAGGCTCGGGAGCGGTTCCAGGCACAGACTGGGAGAGCAGCTCAGAGGTTGGCTCAGCAGTGGGCTCGACGGCAGTCTCGGCAACAGGCTCGACGGCAGGCTCGACGGCAGGCTCGACGGCAGGCTCGACGGCAGGCTCGACGGCAGGCTCGACAGTATGTTCGGCAACCGGCTCAGCAACCGGCTCAGCAACCGGCTCAGCAACCGGCTCGGCAGCCGACGCAGCGGAGTCCCCTGTAGGATTACCAGCAGAGACACTCAAAGCGGCAGCATGAGCAGAGTCCGCCTGGTCGCTGGAAGGTGACATTTGGAGATTTATGTTGGTCATAATCTTGCGCCACGAGGAAAAAGAGAGGCAGGGCCGAGGGGGGGGGGGAGGAGAAGGAGAAACAGGAAGAGAAGAGAGATCGGGGGGTGCGCCTCCCCGGGCCTGAGGGGCCAAGTGCACAATCTCTCTGCCCCTTAAAGCCCGAGCAGCCTGTGTGGGCTCATGCGCTCAGGGCTTCTCCGATCAGGCGCACGGCGGACCACGGCCGGGCCTGGAGCCGGAGAGGCGGCAGGCGAGCCTGGCTCCGGTCGTGTGTGGCTTTCTGCGTGCATACAGGGCAGGGACAGGGAATCTGCGCCTCGTGTCACCCCCGCCAGCCGGCGATCTCACCCGTGGTCGCCGTAGATCGGCCCAGGCAAGCCACCAGCACGACCAGAGAGCCCCGGCCGCGTGTGTTTCCTCCTTCCGGCTGGGAGCCAGCGCGTCCGGTCCGAATGCCAACCCACGGGGATGTCACGAGCACATTCCAGAGGGCACGGGATCGGTGTCACATTTATCCCGGGTGAGGTGCCCCTCGCCAATCGCGGGGCAAACATTGTCGTCCTCTCGTCGGCGTGTGGGTATCTCTCACCTCTTGCCCCTCCCCCCCCCCCCCCATCCACACTCTCAGGGGCAATTGTTTGTGCCGTCTAGTCTCGGGGGCTGGGGTGGCAATCCCGGGCGGCGAGTGCGCGCGCGCGCGCCGCGACCACCAGTGCTGTACTGCCGGACGTTTGGTCCTCCTTCCCCGTCTAGACACCAGCGCCGATCCTCGGACCCCCCGCGTCGGGGCTTACGTGCCAGTGGTCGAGACGGGCCACACTCGGGCCCCGGCGGGTATTTCCCGTCCCGTTGGCTCGGGGAGTCAGACCTGGTGCGCGAGGACGCGCACACTTTTTCGATTCGCACATTCTGGGATGTTCCAAGCGGTAGATGTGAACATCATCGTCGGCGGGGGCCGATCAACTACCACATCGTGTGGCGTTGCCCCTGTTGCCTGGGACGACCGCGGTCGGGGGGGGGGGGGGGGTGACGTTTCTCTTGGTGGCCCCGCGGCCCGTGGTCCCATTCGCGGCCAGATGCCTCGCCCCCTCTCTCCGAAAGGCAAAGGCACACCAGGGGGGCCCCATCCCTTGCTGACCTCATCGCCGCCGGCCGGATCTTGCCCCGGGGCAATGGGCCCGGTGTCCGGGCGTGCTACTTGAAGGACCGCACCGCTGGCGTGCCGATTCCCAGGCCGAGCCAGATCCCCCCCTCCATCATTTCACCCCGACCCATCTTCCTTGCTGTTCCCTCTGCCCATCTCTTTCCCTCCCTCCCCTCCCACCAGGCCCAACACACCATGTCCAACGGTTCGTCACGACCCGCGCCCCCCCGAAAGCAATGCCGCTTCCCCGCCTCTTACCCCTTCCCCCCTGCCGTCCCCCTCTCGCCCGTGGCCGGCACACAGACCAGACCCCCGCGGAGAAGCGCGCCGCCGAGCGCCTCGAGCGCCACAAGGAGATGACCTCCAAGTCTGAGGCGCTGGTGGCCCTGCTGAAGCAGGGCGCCGAATCGGCGGCTGCCCTTCGCGCCGTGACTCAGGCCATCCAGGCGTTTGACCTGAAGACCGAGTTTGATCGGCAGACGGCCGTCGACAACCACATCCTGGAGCCGCTGCTCGGGCAGATCGCGGCCGGCGCCGCGGCCCTGAAGGCCGCCGTCAGCGAGGCCGCCTCGAAGACGCCCCTCGAGGCCCAGGAGGCCGTCGATCCGGCCACCGTGGCCGATGGGGCCGACATCTCCGCGATCCTGCTCGCTGGGTATCTGGACGTGCTGCTGGGCTTCCTGTCCGATCTCCTGCGCTCCGGTGCGTCCAAGGTGACACGCGCATGCACATGCACGCGGCCCCACATGTGTGCTAACTCGCTGGATCCCGGTGCGCCCCCCCC
>NW_009242975.1:1174483-1176786 GCF_000388065.1 Fonticula alba
CCCTGCGCGCGCGCGGGCCACCACACCCACCAAACGCAGAGTTCACCCGTAAGACCATCACCCCGATGGCGCCGCGCCTGCTCGACGCGATTGCCGTGCTGGTGGCCATCCCGGTGGACTTCGAGTCTCTCTCGGCCTGGGGTCAGGCCCTGATCAAGCTCTGCGTCCGGTCCATGAACACCGTTTCCAACCTCTGCTACGAGCATGGTGCGCACCCCGCCGGGGTCCTGGGCCTCTGTCACATCTGCTCGGTCCTCTGCTGGCCCGGTTCCGCCGCCCCGCCCCGCCCCGCCCCCGCCCCCGCCCCCGCCCCCGCCCCCCCTCCCCCCCTTCTCACACCGCTCCCCCTCTCCCATGTGTCGTCGCTGGCCCCCACAGACGACCACGGTGCCCTGGTGTCCGAGGTGCCCGGCTTCCTGGAGCGCCTGTACAAGATTCTGGCCCTGTCGCCGGGGTACTTCGGCCAGCATCAGACCCTGCGCGCGCCGCTGCTCGGTGGGGCCTGCTCGGTCCTGGCCAACATGCTCTTTGCCGATGAGGCGCTGCAGGCGCGTCTGGTCGGCCAGGCCGGGGCCGCCCCCCTGTCGGCGGACCTGCCGACCAACATCTTCCCTCTGCTGCTGGAGCACCTCCGCCATGCGACCAGCACCTCGTTGAATGCCATCAGCACGGTCATCCAGAATCTGCTGGAGACCGATGAGGGGGCGGCCGCCTTCCTGGAAGCCGGCGGCCTGGAGGCCGCCATCGACATGGCCACCGGGTCGCTGGACCGGGCCAAGGCCGCCACCGAGGCCGACCAGCGTGCCGAGCTGCTGAGCATGGCCGAGCTGGCCTTCGGCTCGCTGGCGGCCCTGGTGTCGGATGAGCGCTTCCACCGGCCGGTGTACCAGCGCGGCCTGGTTGACCGCATGGTCCGGGTCATCGAGGACCCGGAGCTGGAGCATGTCATCATCAAGCGCAGCATCGCCAAGACCGTGGCCATCATCCTGTCCAACGACGAGAACATGCGGTCCATGTTCGAGGAGCGCAGCCTCGACCGGTTCTCCCGGTGGATCGAGGGCAGCACCGACATCGAGGTCAAGGCGTATGCCACCTTCTGTGTGTCGAATCTGGCGCGGAGTGGTATGTGCACGCGAGCATGCCTGTGTTTGTTGGTTTATTTGTCTGCTTCTCTCTCTCTGTCTCTGTTTCCCTTCCTTGGTCTCCCTTTCTTCCTCTCTCTCTCTCCCTCCCTCCCTCCCTCTCTCTCTCTCTCTCTCCCTCCCTCCCTCCTCTCTCCATCTCTCTCCCTCCCTCCACTCAATCAACTCCGTGCATTAACCTCGCCATCTCGCCCACGTGGGAAAATGTATACACCCTCGCAGATGACTACGCCTCGGCCGTCATGGCGCACGATGGCCTGATTCGCACGGTGTTCAGCTTCCTGCGCGCCGATCTGGCCCTCGATGCCAGTGGCAACTACAACACCCTGCCCGGGGTGGCGGAGCTGGCCGAGGCGGCCCGGCGCCAGGCCGAGGCCCGGCAGTCCGAGGACCCGGAGCTGGCCGAGGCTGAGGCCAACCTGACTGCCACGCGTCTGGTCTCGGCAGCGCTCAGCATCTTCCGCAACATCGTCCTCCTGCCGGAGAACAAGGCCAAGCTCCGCCGCTGCCTGCGTCCGGAGTCGGGCACCGCCGCTGCCGAGGCCCCGACGACCGACTGTGGGGATCTCCTGCGAGAGCTCCTTCGGCTGGTGGTGCACTCCCAGTCGACGGTGAGCTTTGTGTCGGTCATCATCTTGAAGAACATGCTGGTGGGCAATGGTATGCGGTTTTCCACCCCCCCCCCCCTCTCTCTCTCTCCCCTTGCCCTCCCCCCTCTTTCCCTCGTCCCACACACCATGAGCCTCACGAAGCTTTCTCTAACATCCCCCTCTTCTCCGAGCGCAGAGGAGAATGGCCTTTGGTTCGTCGGCAAAACCGAGAACGCCGACGGCGTCCGGGCTGATGTCGATGCCATTGCTCTGCTGCAGCGCCTGCGCGAGAGCAAGCACGACGGCATCCGCACCGAGGCCGCCCGTATCCTGGTGGTCCTCAGCCGCCTGGGCAACCCCGACATCGCGGAGTACATCTTCGGCCCGGCCACCGACACCACCGACATCAACCCACCCACCTACGGGTACCCCCTGTTTGCGGAGATCGCCAGCTCGCCGCACAGCATCATCCGCTCCGAGGCGCTGGAGGTGATTGAGATGATCAACAAGTCCGGTGGTGCGTCCCGGCCCTGTCTTTCGGCCCTGTCTTTCGCCCCCCCCCCCCCCCCCC
>NW_009242975.1:1176806-1185601 GCF_000388065.1 Fonticula alba
CCCCCCCCCCCCCCCCACTCGCTCCACATGCATACCCCCCGCGCTTCCTGCGCCTCCTTCGCACCTTTTTTCCTTCGTGTGGCATTCTTTCCCACTGACTGACCGTTTTCCCTGTTGCCGCCCTCCGGCTCGCGGCCCCTCACATCTCGCACCCCCCCCCACTTATAGTTGTCGCTCATGCGGCCCGCATGCGTGACACCCTGCTGGCCACCGAGCCGCAGGCGGCCTCCTCCGCCTCGGCCCACATCCTCCAGTCGTCCCTCCCCCAGGTGGATCCCAGTGACGGGAAGGGCTGCGTCGGCTTGCTGTCCAAGTCCTCACTGCTGCATCTGGTGCCTGGCACGGCCGGCCCCACTGGCGGGGCCTTCACCGAGACCCCGGGCGCCCCGATTGTTGATGCCATGCTGAAGCTGGCCGCCGGCAAGTAGGCCTCTGTGAAAGGGGGAAAAAAAAAAGAAAAGAAGAAAACCGCCACCACACCCCCTGCCTGGGGCAATCCGCACACAAGGCAGCATGCAGCGCGTGTGGCCACGCATGTGCATCCCCCTGCGCTCCCTCCGCCGCATCCATCCCCCCTTTCTGCCTCGTTCCCTGGACTTGGCCCTTGTGGCATTCCGCCTCTTTCCGTTGCTCCCCCCCCTCCTCAGGGAAGACATCCACAAGGGGCGACAGCGGCGGGAGAGCGCCGCGACGCTGTCCTCGCGAAGCCACTTCCTTGTGGCCCTCCCCCCCCCCCCTTCCTCCTCCCTTGATCTTTTCGTAAATACAAAGCCAATACAATATCAACATTCTCCCCCCTCTCCTGCTTGCCCCGCTGACGGGCGACGGTGGCCTGTTTCCTTGGTTTCCCTTTGTCCCAACACCCGCCCAACTTCCAATCCCACCCTCTGTGGCCGTCAGCACACATCCCCAGGTAAATAGGCCGCTGTCGCCTGCCCTCCCCGCCCACACCTCGACAAGCCGCCGAGGGATGGCTCGCCTGTGTTTGTGGCGGCGTGCTGGAAGCCAGCCGGCTGACCAGAGGGGGGCTCGGGCCCGCCGTCCACCGTCCGCATTCCGCATTCCCAGTCGCGTTCATGTGCCCACGCATGTGTCACATGTTAATCCGATGGATTAATCTTATCGGTTACACTGGTCTCAGAGTTGTGGGTCACACCTGCGCGCTTCGGTGGTTGGCGAGTGCCTGCCGGGTGAGTTGGTGGGGGCGCCATCCTGCCCCACAATCCCCCCACCAACCGGCGGGCTGTGCATGGCCAGCCGGGAACCCGGCCGGGAAGATGGCCAGCATGGTCCAGGTCACTGCCCGGGCCAGAGAGTATGCCGTTGAACAGCGGACGCCGACCTCCGAACGGACATGGGAAAAAGTCTCACTGCACTCGGGCCAGCACAGGCTCACCCGGGTCCGGGGCTTACATCATACATGGCTGCCGATTGCCCTGGCCATGCGCCGGCATGCAGCTCAAGTGTGCGGAGATTGTGATAGGGCAAGGGCACTCCGACGCCATGCGGGATCTGGCGGTCACACCGGAGCCAAGTGCGCGCCATGGTCACCCGCCCTCGCCTCTGGAAGGAGGACGGGCTGGCGAATGGGGCGTAGGCCGGCACCTCCGCGGCCAGCCGATGTGTAGCACGGCATGTTACTGACTCCCCTCCCCCCCCCCTCTAACGAGCGACGCGCTCTGTATGGGGCCCTTCTCAGGCAGGACTCCCGCAAGCGGGGCTCAGAAGAGCAAGGGGGCGTCCGGAAACGGAGCACGTGGGCCCGTCAGAGATTTGCTCGCTGAGCTTGGGTGCGCCCCGGCACCGGGCACAAGATCCTGCACACTCCCCCTCCGCCGTCCCCAAGGGGCCGGGGGAGGGTGGGGACCGGGACCGGAGGCCAAGGGGGGCCAGTGTTCGGGGTGCTCCCAAGCGCCTTTCTTGTGTCACCCGGTCTGTGGGGCGATTTCCGCCAGGTTGTGACGTGGCCAGAGGGGTGGGCTACTGATGCAAAAAAGCACGGCTCCATAAGGGCCGCGAACTCCGAGGGGAGCCCCCCTCCGGCCGCCCGGCATCTGAAAACGCGCGACAGGCAGGAAAGAACCAGGCGCGCGGGAGGCGCTGTGCATTTGGGCTGCCGTTCGAGATGAGAGGAGGGTGCCTAGGGACAGGGCGAGGGGGGCGGACGGATGGACCTAGGTGCACCCCTTCCACTAGCCTCAAGACTAGTGTATGTATGTATGTGTGTGTTTGTGTGTTTGTGTGTGTGTGTGTGAATGAGTGAATGCGCATGTGCATGTACGCGAGCATGTGCATGTCCGTATGTATGTAGCTAGGGAGGAGGGGTGCCGTCTATTTGAGGCAGTGCCATGCGCGGACCCCTTTCAAACGGATAAACAAATACGCCCCTCATCTTTTCAAGCCACTGCCCATCTCAGCCCGCGCTCTCCCCAGACACAGTCACACGCACACGCGCCCCTGCTCATACGCGAAGCTCTGTGTCCCTACTTGCTGTCCCTGCCAGCCGCGTCCCCTCGCCCGCGCAGTGTAAGAACGCACACGCAGGAACCGCCCCCTCGCGCTCGCTCGCCCCCTTCCGTCTTGCCGCTCCACCGCCGAGCAGCCAAGAGCGCATTGCCTGATTCGTCGGCACTCGCGTCCAGTCAGTGTATAATTCCCCTCGGTACGCCAGCGCCACCTGCCTGCTCGGTGTGTGTCCCGGGTGCAAGGGTGACAGAGCCCGAAAAGCGTGTCACTGGGCCTTGGGCATGCCGGCCACCATGATGCTTGCTTCTTGTGACTTCACTCGCGCACGGTGTTTGCTGACCACCTCTCCCTGCCCGGATTCTGCATCCGCGTTCCCCCCCCCCCCCCTCATCGCCCGGTCGACCACTCAGCCACACCCAGCAACGAGCCCCAGCTGCTGTCCCCTGGTGTGCACAGGAAAAATGGGTTCACGCTCACGCACCGGCCGCCGTGGCCGTCCCTCCGCGACTCGGCCCGGCTCATCGCACTCCACCACCACCGCCACCACTACCAATATCGCCACGCGCAGCACGCCCGTCACCGAGGCTGCCAGCCGGCGGTCCTTGTCGTCCAGCGTGGCAGCCATCGGCGCGGCGCTGCTGCTCATGTCCCCGAGTCTGAGCATGGCCGCGCCGGTGGGCTGGGCCGAGGCCCGCAGCGACTCCGACAGCCCGCGACTGACGGAGGACGGCGGAGCCTGGATGGCCCGCGCGACGGCCGCCTCGGCCAGCGCCCCCCCCAGCCGCCTGGCAGTCCGCAGCGACACGGGCGTCCTGCCAGAGGGCGTGGAGATGGTGGCATGCGGTGGGCCGACCGCGCGCTCGCGCACCCGCTACTCCCCGAAGACACGCTCACGTCGTGAAGAGGAGGAGGAGGAGGAGGAAGACGAGGAAGAGGAGGAGGAGGAGGAGGAGGAGGAGGGCAAGTTCCGGAAGATGCAGAAGGCCGCCATGTTCCAACGGGTCATGTCCCCGGCGGCGACGGTGGTGCAGCCGCCGCTGGTGGTGGTGCAGGCCCCGCCCGCCCCATACTACCCACCCCCGATGCAGCACTATCACTACCACTCTTCGGGCGGCATGTGGCACTCCATGTACCGACGGGAGGCCGGCTCGGTGGCCGGCAGCAAAACCCTGGCCAAGCGGGCCATCCTGGACCCGAAGAATGTGGCCGCCGGGGTCAAGGTGGCCGGCCTGCCGGTGGGGAAGAACGTGGCCACCGGCCCGGGCGCCGTGCGCCCGGCGGCTCGTCAAGCTCGCGGGACCCTGGCCGAAGCGTCCTTCCGCCGTGGCCCCGCCGCCTCCTTCGAGGGCCGGGGGCCGCCTGCGGCGGAGCGCGGTGCACTGAAGCGCAGTGCGCCGGGGGCCGCCAGGCCCCGGGGGGATCCCCTGCGCGAAGTCCTGGCCGGCCATCCGTCCGTGGTGCTGGACGATGGCCGGGCCCAGGCGGCCGTCATGAACCCGGCTCTCATCCGCAACCCGGTGTTGCTGCAGGCCAACAGCATCCCGGCGGCCGCCGGGGCCCGGGCCCCACGGCCGCCCATGCACCCCGCCGGTGGGAGCATCCATCAGCAGACGGCCGAGGCGCGTGCTCGCGCGGCTGGCATTCTGGCCGACGCGCACCCGGACGAGGGGCTGATGCATGCCCTGCCGGCTCTGGACTTCATCCCGGCGGACGACCAGCATCCCGAGCAGGAGCCGGACACCCGCCGGCGGGAGGATGACCAGGCGGCGCCGGGCTCGCCGGAGTACAAGCCGGCGGACCGGCTGCGTGCCTTCATCCGGCGCTCCCTGGGGGGTCTGTTCAATTGGGCCTGGTCGTCCGAGGTGTCGGACGATGCCCCGGCCGAAGTGGCCCCCGAGCCCGGCCTGGACACGGTTGTCTTCCCCGTCCGGGCCTCGGTCTCGGAGCTGGTGGTCCCGGTGGCGGCCCGGCGCCCGGGTGCCGCCCAAGAAGAAGAGCAGTATGCCGCTGGGGTGGCGGAGGAGCCGCGCCGGGGCCGGCCCGTCGCCCCGCCCGGATCGGCCAGCGCCGGGCCGCGCGTCGCTCTGGGTCCCGGCAGCCCGGTCGTCCTGGCCACGGACACGGCCCCGGTGGTGAGGCTGAATGCCGGCCTGCCGCGGGTGGTGGTCACCCGCCTGGCGGCGCGGGACACGGCCGACGCCGCGGCCGCGGCCAGGATCCAGGACCCGGCTGGCCTGGAGCCCCGCGGCAAGAAGACCCTCCTGGTGCCGGTGACCACCGTGGTGCCGGTCAAGGTTCCCAAGCGCACTGTGGCCGTGAACCCCCTGCCGGCGGTCATCCCGGCGGTGCCGGTGGCTCCGGTGGTGCCGGCAGCGGTGGTCAATGCCCCGGCGGCCGGGATCATGCTGCCGTCCATGCACCCGTACATGGCGCCGGCCGTGGCCGGGGCGGCCTTCCCCCCGATGCCCGGCGGCATGATGATCATGCCCCGGCGAGATGTGGTGGCCGACATGGAGGACCGCCGGCCGCGGGCAGCTCGATCGGTCATGGCCACAGCCGGCCACTATCACCGCCGGCGTCTGGCCGCGCGTGCCGAGGCCGAGCCGAAGAATGGCACCGACGCGGAGGCGGAGCACGAGCAGGAGGAGGACGCGACCCAGGACACCAGCAGCCCCATCGAGAAGGTGGCCAAGATGGTTGGGCATGTGGCCAAGAAGGAGCCTCTGAAGCCGGCCCTCGCGGCGGCCGGGGTCAACATCACCCTGGCCGACATCCTGGAGCACACGCGTCTGGCTGGGCCGTCGAAGAATGGCGATGAAGGCGATGACGAGGAGGACGAGGAGGCCGAGGAGGCCGAGGAGGACTCCGAGGACGAGGGTTCCGAATCTGAATCCGACTCGGACTCGGACTCGGATTCGGACTCGGACTCGGACTCGGATTCGGACTCGGATTGCGGCTCGGAGTCTGCTAGCGACAGCGATTCGGACTCGGACGCCGAGGGCGTGAGCGACGACGGTGCCGGGTCCGGCGGCGAGGATGCCGGCAATGCCTCCGAGGAGGAGGAGGCCGAGGGTGAGTTGGTTGAGAAGGACCTGGACATTCGGCCCGCCGGCAGCGGCCCCGGCGACGGTGCCGCGGAGGATGATGCCACCGAGGACCAATCGGCTGGGGATGCCGAGGGGCGTGTGCGCCAGCGTCGTGCCCATGTCCACGCCGAGCCTCTGGCCCAGGCATACAGCTTTGTGCCTCGTGGCCGGTCGGCGACCAGCGAGAGGGCGCGACCTGTGGCCGCTGGTGACCGGCCGCGGCAGCGCCAGGGCGGCAGCGCCAGGGCGGCCACGGGCTCGACCCTGGATCGGGTGTACACGGCGGCCTTCTCCAACAGCAACCGCCAGCCGGCCGAGCGCCGCGTCCGGAACCAGTACTACGCCGACCTGGAGGACGGGGCCAGCGACGGGGCCAGCGAGTTTGCCCTGCTGCAGTACTGGGCCTCCGGCGAGTAGTGGGCTGTGAGCTGCGCCTCTCGCGCGGCTCCTTTGGGGGGCTGCCCTGGGGCGCGCATTTGTGACGACAGAGGGGCGACGTGAGGGGCCCGAGGCCGGACCAGTGTGACTGGCGGGCAGGGGGTGGTGCTTAGCAGGGCGTCAGCCTGCTTCGCACCTCTTACTTCGTGAGCCCCCGCCCCCCCCCCCCCCACTTCTTCAAGTGCCAGCATCGGCAATAGGCTGCCCCGCCGTGTACGACGGGAAAAGCCCGCTCGTGTGCACGCGCGCCTGTGTGTGTCTGTTCTTGTGTCTGGCCGATGGCAAATAGAATATTAGGACTCTCTTTCTCACCGAACACATGCCGGGGGAAGGGATGGCGAGCAGCGGCGCATCGCAGTTTATGCTCGCCGGGTTGCAGGGGCGAGGGGCCTGAGCCAGGCGCGGCTACCTCCAGAGGGGCGGGAGGGCTCCATCATGCGAGTGGCGCTTGGGGAGAAGGGTGAATGCACAGCTGGCTGCCGAGCTGCCGCCATTCGCGGGCCCCATTCACCCTGGCCAGATGCATCATGAATTTCACCTGCCTGCCTCTCGCTCACGTCCATCTTGTTTCCTCGTCTCACGCCCCCCCCCCCCCCCCCCAGGATTTTCCATGTGTTTCAGTGTTCAGCCGCTCATCTGCACTCGGAGCACCGGCCGCCTGCGACATACACCTGCCCTTTCCTTCGAATCCATCCACTCGGTCCTCTGGCATTGTGGCTTCGTCGAAGAGCCTTGTGCCCCCCCCCATCTCCCCCCCCGCCTCCCTCTACCGGCATCTCGTGTGTTTTCTGTCCTTTTTGGCCCTGCCTGTGCTACCCTCTTTCTGTTTCCCCCTCGCTCAAGTAATCCCGCTCTGTTTCCCCAGATCTCTCTCTCCTTACTCAAACGCTTTATTCGGTGCACTATATGCGTATACGCCGACACATAGGCGCAAGTCTCCCTGCCCTCCCGCGGTCTCGAGAGGAAGGACGGCGTTCACAGTGTACAAGCATGTACGCGCACGTGAATGGTGCCACCCACTCCAGCCTGCCCGGCGTAGAAGGCCAGCACGGAAGATAAGGGGAGGCATGCGCGAGCAAAGCCCCCCCCCTCCCGTTCCCCTCTCGTGCACATGCCTTTGTCGCATGCATGATTTGTGTGGTGGTACACTTCTCCCCCACCGCGCTGTTTGTGGCTGCCCCCCCTCCCCCCACCCCTGGCCCCGCCGCCTCGTCCCAAGGCCCGCCCCCTGACCTGTGTGGGTCTCTTCTTTTGCTCGTGAGCGGGGAGAGAGAGAGACGCGTGCTATGGGCGACACATGCATGTGGTGCTTGGTGTGTGTGACTCTGCGCTATTGTGGTTTTCTGTCTGATGGGTGTGTATATGCGTCCACCACGCGGTCACCGCCGCCCGCCCTGGGGAAGAGGGGGGAGAGGCGAGGGCCCGGAGTGGTGGAGAGGGGATGGTGCGGAATGCGAGCGCAGACGCCTACTCTCGGCTTCCTCGCCGGTGAGTGGCAGAAGGGGGTGGAGGGGGGAGGCACGGGACCCCCCCCGCCCCCCCTCCCCTCCGTCAGGTGGGGCAGGAAAGAGGGGCGCCGGCGCTCGGGTTGTTGTTGTCGCTATTGTTACTGTTATATGTGGGTGAAAAAGAGCGAGGCCAGCCAAAGCCGGCTACTCAAATGAGAAGAAGCGGGGCCAAGAGGGACCGGGGGCAGGGGTGGCCGGCGTGTACAGGCTTGCTCTGGCCAGAAAGCCAGGTATGGCGAGGGGCCGCCATGAGGAGGGCGCGCGCCCGCCGCAAACACGGGCCGAGCATGCTCGGCCCTGGGGGATTGCGCACGCGCGCGTCGCTCTCTCGCTCATGTGTCCGTCTGCCTGGCATCCTGGGCCGGTTGGGCCCTTGTGTACATCTCTCGAGCGCCCCTAGTCCAGCCCGGATGCCCTGTTGTTGGTGGGGTGTGGGTGGTGCGCTGATATGGAGGGGATTGGTGGTGGTGGTGGTGGTGGTGGGGTTTTGCTCGGCCGCGGATTCTTCTTCTCCACCCTCATGCACATACACGCGCTCGCGGGGGGACCCGACCCCGGTGTCGGGGAGGGGCACACAGAGGCCGCCTACATGTCAACACCGGCCTCGAAGAGGGTGCGCCCGGTGCGGCGCAGGCCGGGCTCGGAGCCGGCGGTCACGCCGACGCGCATGGAAGCCAGGCGCGGGTTGAACCGGTTGTAGGTGAAGTCCGTGCCGAAGAGGCCATCGCGAACCTCGTAGTCGTTCTCCTGGCCGTCGACGTCGAAGGTGGACACGCGCTGGGGCAGGCGCGGGTCCAGCATGAAGCGGGCGGTCTGGCCCAGGATACCGTGGGGGTTGGTGGGCGGGCCGACCAGGCTGGCAGCCAGGTTGACGTAGGACTCGGAGATGAGGCCCTTCTCGACCTTGGTGCGGGCAACGATCTGCCAGCTGTCGGTGCGGACGGTGAGGCGGTGGCGGCCATCGACATGCTCGACGACGACATCGGCCTCGGGCAGCTCGATGGTGCCAGACGGGACCTGGGTGCCGTTGACGAAGGTGCCGAAGTGCGGGTCGTAGCCGATGGAGGTGGACCCGATGAGCATACCAATGCGGCCCATGTAGGTACCTGTGCGTGTGCGTGCGTGTGTGTGTGTGTGTGTTTTTGTGGGGGATGGTTGTGTTCCCACAAAAAAAACACGCACGGGCACGGACACACACACATATTAAGGAAGGGGTGTGTTTTGTGTGTCGGGTTGGTCAGGCCCGGGGCGTGGAAAGGGGGGGGGGGGTGTACGGAGTCAGTATCGGGTCATCGGG
>NW_009242975.1:1185893-1191231 GCF_000388065.1 Fonticula alba
GGGGTGGCTCGTGCATGTGTGTGCCCCATGCACTCTCGAAGGAGCGTGTGCATGTGCCCACGCGAGCACCCCCCGCTGCCCCTGGGCGCGGCTGGGTAGCCTGTCCGCGGCACTTGGGGCTGACCCGCTTTGGTGCATGAGCGCCGCTCGTTCGCTAAGCCCCTGTGGTCGCTCTCTTCGCTCGCCGCCCCTCTTTTGCGCCTCCCCTCTCCTCCCCCCGGTAAGTTGCTACTTGGGTCGCGCGTTTCATGCGGGAGCATGTGCAAAGGCAAAAGCGCATGCATGCCCGCGCTTCCTGCCCGCCCCTCCCCCCTCCGCCCCCTGTATGGCCGCGACTCTATACTCGCCGGCCGCGGGCACGTGCCCAAGTCTCTCTGCCACTGGGCCCCGTCGGGCTCCCTCGCTGCGCGGAGGGGAGAGAGGGGCGCGGCGGAGCCGCCTGTGCCGGAGTCCCTTTCGGGATCTGACATATTCAAGAGGAAGCTCGCGCACGCGGACACCTCTGCCCGGTCGCCCGGCCCTCTGCGCACCGGCGACCTTTCGGGCCCCCGCAGGCCTCCTCTTTGGCCGAGATGGGCGGGGGGATGCGCTCCCGAAGGGCCCCGGGCGCGGGGCATGGAGGATCGCTGGCTGTCCGCCGCCGCCATCGCACATGCATACGCCCGCCTCCGCCCCCCATCGTCCCCCTGTGGGCAGGGTGTTGGCCGAGGGGGCCGAGGGGCCAGCACGGGAGGAGCCAGTCGGGGCATAGACACGTGCGACGGCGGCGGCGGACAGCCAAGCACAGGTACTGGAAAAAAAGCGCGCGCCAAAGAGAGCGCCCCGAGAGGGAGGGAGAGAGCGCGCGAGACCGATACAACCACCCACACAGTCAAGCCTCTGTGGCGGGCGCGGGTGGGCAGCGCGCCCGTTGGCCGGTTCTCCTCACTTGCGGGGGCGCACGCACGGCCGGCACCACCACCACTACCACCGCACCACGCGAGCCGCCCTTGTATGCGCGCACACATACACACGCACAAGCGCCGTGGGTCTCCCGTTCTCGCACGAAGCAAGGGATGTGGGAGGATGCAGGAAAGGCTAGCAACACGCGCACGGGCGTGTGCCCGTGGCGTGAGATCTCGGCTATCATTGCGGCGCGCGCGCGCGTGGAGGACACGCGCGTGCTCGTTTCATGCGGCGAGACACGACGCGCCCCCCGACGGTGCGGTTGCTCTCAAGCGAGATGGCGGGACGACTGGGCGTTCCCCGGCCGCTCCGCCCCCCTCCCTCCCCTGGAGGGGCTGCTCGCGTGGTGGTGGGTGCCGGCCGTGTGGGGCCACATGCGACCGCCGTCTGCCCGGTGTGTGGCTGTGGTGTGTGCCCGTGTCTGTCTGCGTGCGTGCGTGCGGGCAAGCGGGTGCGCACACGCGCGCATAAATGCTCGACCTGACCGTGGGGCGCGCCGTCATAGTAGTTGCTACTTCGGTTTACCGCAGGCATTCGAGGGTCTTCGCTTCTCCTGCTCTTTTTTTGCACGTCACTCTCCGTCCCACCGAAGGCGGGGAGGGGGGGGGGGGGGGAACGCGGCCGCTTCCCTTCAGGCAGGCCGCCGGCCTCCACGAGGGGCAAGCACGCGAGCGCACCCACGCACCCACGCAAACAGGCATGCACACACACACACACACACACACCCACCCATACACACAGAGAGACATGCACACGCATGGACATCTGGCTAGTGGCGCATATGCACCTCTGCCGGGCATGCCCCTCTCCCCGAGTGTCTCGCTCCCTCGCGCTCCCTCCCTCGCGCACGCTCTCTTGCTCGATACCATCCGACCCCTGTCCAACCTACTCTACCCTGGCTGGCGCTTCGCCGCGGACCATCGGCCGACGGCTGCACCATGATGCTCTTGCTCACCCGGGACCGGGCACGCGTGCGACAGGGACAAACCGGCACATGGTGCACGGGCCTTCTCCGCCGACACGTCCTCGCCCCTCTCCATCCGACAAAGGCGGCACAGGAGGGACGGAGACCCGAGGGGGGGCGGGGGCAGGGAAGCGGCACCACGCGAGGACACACTCCGACACTCGGAAGAAGGCGGGGGGGGCAGGGGGCGGCGAAGCGAGGCGCAATGGCGGCCAAGGCCGATCAGCGGACACCCACCAGGGCATCCCCAGTCACGCGCGCCCGAGGGGCGGGGCGCAGGCAGCCCCATTCACGGACACAGGAACAGCTACAGCCGGGCAGGCACACGCCAGAAACCCAAGTGCACACACACACACACACACACATACACACACGGAAGGCACACGCGCGCACGCGCGCGAGCCAGCCTCTCAGGTCCCCACTCTGTCGGTCTTCCTCTCAGCAACACCACCTTCCGGCTTTCCAAATGGTCATGCTCACGTACCCTTGAGCGCATGCAGGCGGATGAACTGGGCGTTGACCTGGAAGTTGACATCGGAAATGATGTTGTAGTCGTGGCCGGCGAAGCCCTCGAAGTAGTAGGAGGCGCCGTTGAAGCCGACGAAGTGCGGGTCGTCGGTGGCGCTGCCCTGGCAGTTGGTGACGGACTTGCAGTTGTTCGGCTCCTCGGCACAGGCGAAGACCTGCAGGCCGTTGGCCGCGCACTGGGCGGTGGTCGGGTAGCTGACGGGGTTGGTGCCGGCCTGGCAGGCGGCCACGCTGCTGAAGCAGAGGGCGTTGCGCTGGCACGCGCAGGAGGCGCCATCGTTGCCGCCGCCGGTGGAGGGGCTGCTGGTGGGGCGAGGGTGCTTCTTGCCCTTCTTGCCCTTCTTGCCCTTCTTGCCGCCCTTGTTGCCCTTGCGGGCCCTCTTGGCGGCCTTCTTGGCGGCCTTGCGGGCGCGCTTGGCGGCCTTCTTGCCGCCACCGCCGCCACCGTGCTCATCATCATCATCATCATCGTCGTCCTCGTCGTCGCGGCGGCTGATGCGCGCGGCGTTGGCAGCGGTGGCGGCCAGCAGCAGCATGGCCAGCAGGGCCATGAGCAGGGCGCGCGGCAGGCGAGTCTTGGTCAGCTGCATGGTTGCTCGGTTGAGAGGGGGAGGGAGGGGAGGGGGGGGGAGTGTTCGGGGGGGTGGGTGGGAGAGTGGAGGGAGGGGAGAGGTAATTGCAGGGGTGGAGATTGGGAGAGAGGTCTTTCCCGGTTAGTCCAGAGTCTGCTATCTCGATGGCCCGATTGGCCGGCGTCCTGTCTACCAGCCTTAAATAGGTAGTCCAGATTCCCCCTCCTCGCCTGGGGAGGGGAGGGGCCGGGAGGCGGGGGGAGACCGGCCACCCACATCGTCTCCCCCCCCCCCCCCCCCCCCCCGGACGCCCGTCGTTCACCAGGTGAGAGGCCCAGCCGCAGGATGCGGCTGCTGCCAACACCCCCCCCCCCCCTCCGGGGGAGACCCGGGGCCAGATACTTCAAGCAGCCTGTCGTGGGCTAAGACGGCCCGGGGCGGCCTGGCCGCTGGGACATGTCGACGAGGCCGCCCCGGGCCCCGGGGACGCGGGCCCAGGGAACAGAGGGCCTGTATGGTCGGCGGCCGGCTCTACGGGCCGCTCGGAAGAGCCCAGCACGCCGTGACAGCTGAGATCTGCATGTGCATGTGGCGAGAGAGGGCGGGGTGTGGGAAAATTAAATGCCCCTCGCCCCCCTCCCCGGCCGGTAGTGGTGTGGCCAATGGGACCGGCTGGGGATCCGCATCACCTCCAATCATGCTGGCTTCGTGCCCGGGCAGGGCCATCGTGCCGGGGTGGCGAGGACATGGTTGCATGTCCCGCTCGGAGCCGGGGGTGCTGACTGCGGGAGGTATGCCTGGGGCCTGTCATTTTCTTCTTCGCAGCATCTGTGGCCGTGTCCCAGGCGGGCTGGCTCGAGTGTCACCCGGTAGGGACCTGGTGGGAGGCACCTACTTACACACGGCCGCGCCCGGCCAAACGTCCGCGCGAGCGGATGGACCGGCGCGGGCGAGCCCCTTCAGCCGACAGAAGGGGGCGCGGCGATGGAGGACGGCCGCCGGGAGGCGCATTTGAACAGGACGGGGGGGGGGGGGGGGCGAAGCTTCACGCCTGGTGGCAAGGCAAGGGGCTGGCAAACCCGGCCAGGCTCCAGATACCGTCAAACACCAGTGCCCCCGAGTCTATCCTCGGGCGCTCGCGTCGTTGGGTGCCCGCCCCGCGCCCCGGGCGCCGAACGCCCCCCTGTCGTATGCGCGTACACACACACACACACACTCACACGGACACACTCGAGGCCGCAGACCCCCCTCTATGCGCACGCCAGCGTCGTGGGAGAGGACCGGCGGATGGCCGGGCGTCTGGACTGCCGTCTGCTGCTCGTGCCTGCTGGGTAGAAGGCAGCCGGCGGGCGGCCGGATCGGGCGCGCACCCACACACCCGCACAAGGAGGCCGATCTGTCGCCCGGCCGGCAGGCGTGAGGCGAGCCCGAGCCGGCTGCCCAGCGACCGGGGCCGCGCTCAGGAGAGCCGTCATGCCAGGCCAACGTCCGGCCGGCCCCGTCGCGTTGTCCTTGTCCTTGTCCTTTCCCGCCCTTGGGGGGAGGGGGCGGGGAGGGGGGCCCCCTCTTGCGCGGGCAGGCTCATCTGCCCCGCCAGTCGCCAAGCCAAGGGGACTTGACACATGCCGGGCGAGGGCCGGGGCGCGTACGTCCGGCGATTGCGCGCAGGAGGCCACTGGAAGACATGTAAAAGTGTACGCGCATCGCCGGTCGACTACGCCGCCAAGGTCCATGGCGCCCTCGGCCGAAGCCCTGGCAGGCGCCGGACCGGGTGCGCGCATGCCCAAGACACCCGGGGACCTGTCAGATGCCAGGAGACCCGCCACAAGGCACACGGGCTCGTGCGCATGCACACCACAACGAAGGCACCGGCATGCGAAGGTGTGCGCACCATGCAGGAGTGCGCCCCTCTCCTGGCGCGCTTGCGCGCGCGCGCGCGCGACCGGGGGCATGCCGGCAGAGCCGCCCCTCGCCAGCCCCTCGCGTCTAAGCGCCTGCCGGTGTTTTGATCCGGGCGACTTCGGAAGAATGGAGGGAAAATGTGCCTCCCCGGCCCGGGTCCGTCCGACCGATGCGCCCCGCCCCCGTTCCCGTCCCGCCCCCCCACTCCCCCCACCCAGAGAGGCAGCCCCTAGTTCTTCCCCAGGAACCGACCTGTCAGCCGAGCCATAATGAAGTTGCCTCATGGGTCCTTGTTTGGATGAGGCCGATATCGAGAGGGGACGCGCGCCGAGGAGGAGCCGGCTGGGCCCGGGCGCCCTTCCCCATCTCCGCACAACCTCACCCCTTTCGATAAAATCACCCAGCGGCTTTGTTGGTGGGCCCGGGC
>NW_009242975.1:1193516-1194656 GCF_000388065.1 Fonticula alba
GCCGCGCGGGCGCACAATACATGGGCCACACTTCTGGGGGGGGGGGGGGGGGGGGGGGGGGGGGGAATGCCCAATGTCCCGGGGCCAGGCTCAACAAATATGTCCTGCCCCCCCCCCCACCTATGGAGGCGTGCAGAGAGATCATGGGCGGAGCCGAGGAAGGACATATTGCGTGCTGCCCAAGGGAAGACCTCGCGACGTCGCCCCAGGTGTGCATCCCGGTAGGATGACGCCGCTGCTATCCGGTCGCTGGGCCGGTCCTGGTGGAGATATCCGCCTGTGTCCATTTTCTGTCTCTCTCTCTCTCTCTCGAGCAAGCATACACACATTTACTCACATGTGTGCGTGTGTGTGTGTGAGCGTGTGTTTATGCCGTATGTACGGCTGTCGGCATCTGCTTTCCCCCGGCCGGAGGGCCGGACAGTATTTAAAATTTGAAACCCCGCGTGAAACATGTAGTCGCCCCCGCTGGACGGTCGGGATGCCTATCAGGGACGAAGGGGTACCCGGGAGGACAGATGCTCCGTGAGGAGGGGGGGTGTCCCGATTCTGTCCGCCCCCCCCCCCCTCCCTCTGCCCCCGTCCCGGCGGATCTCTCCTTGACCTCAGCCTTGGTTCCTGGCCAGCCAGCCACCGGCGCCCCTGGGGATGGAGCGTGCCCCCGGGCTCTCGCTGTCCCGCTCACCGTCGCTCTCGGCCTTGCATCAAGACGCTGACAGACGGGCGCGCACGCATGCATGCAAGCAGTTAAGAGCCAGACTCGCGGCTCGAGCCTTGGGGGTGGTGGGCCTGGGCAAGGAGGAATTGCTGGATTCTGTCCCACAGGCGCGCAAGGGCCAGCTGCAGGGCGCACGCCGATGGCGAAGAACCCACCGTCGCGATATTTCCGGCGCCCAAGTCGGGGAGCAAAAAAAAACGCCCCCATCGGCCCGCCCCCGAGGGAGGCGAGGGGTGCGGCAAAGGCCCGTCGCTCATCTTCACGCCCCCGCCCCTCCCCCTGCCGGCCCCCCGGCCGACTGGTCCAAAGTCGGTGGTCGCTCTGCGGCGTTCTAGCCCCCCGGCGACGAAGGCGAGTGGGGGTGCGTGCATGGTCGAGGTGCAGGGCCGGGCCGGGCCGGGCCGGGCCGGGTGGGGGGGGGG
>NW_009242975.1:1194878-1195961 GCF_000388065.1 Fonticula alba
GTCGAACACAGGGAGAGATCTGCCCCACTTTTCGTCGCCCCGCGACCGCGCCTCGATCCCCCGCCGGTTTCCCCGGCCCCCGGGGGGAGAAGGGGGCTCTCGCGCGCGGAGATCGCGTCCATTGCCGATGAAGGGCGCTCGCGCGCGCGCGCGCGTGCACCCCACCACACATCCATCTCTTCCGGTGAAGTACATTTCATCCGGGCCAATTGTGGGCGAAAGATGTCCTTCGGAGTTGGCCCACACGTGCCGGCGGCGTGACCCGGCACAGCACGCACCACCTGGTGACGTGACCAGTTCCCAGGAGCGCGCCTTGGCCATAGACACATGCCAATGGTCTTCGCTGGCTGCCCACTTTACTGGCCCGGCCCGGCCGGCGTGCCCGGCTGCCAGCGGGCCGCGAGCTACGCGGCCTTTATTTGGCCCCTGCCCTTGTGTCTGGCCGCCGGCTCATTATTCCCTGGGGGTGGGCGGCGCGCGATCGCGCGCCGCCCATATCCGGCTCCCGACTGGGAGGCAGCGGGCGATCCGGCCGGATGGGGGGGGGGGGGGCGTGCTCGCATTTGCTGCCGCCCCCCCCTCCGTCCTTCTCTCGCCTGCCCGCCCGGTCGCCTCCCCACGGGCATCGTTCCTCGTAAGTGCCGAGACGCTCTCGGGCGGTGTCCCTCTTGCCTCGGGGTCAGATTTAGGAAAACAAGCCAGCCATCGGCGTGGATGGGCTGTATGTCGGTGCCACATCTAACGCAAGTGTGCATGTGTGCATGTGTGGTGTATGTATGTGTGTGTGTGTGCGCTTCAGTGAGGGCTCTCTCCCTTTTCCCTCTCTGTCAGCGACCCCCTCTTCGGCATATCCTCGAGTGTTGTCGCCGATCTCACTTGAGATCGCCCCCCGGCGTGGCATACTTTTTCCTGCCCGGCCCTTCGCCGCCCCCTCACAGAGACCGGGATTATTGGCCCCCTTCCGGTCCTTTTCCGTTACTACCCACCCGGGTCTGCGCGCGCGCGCGCGCGCGCGTGCGCCCGCAAGGGAGCTCATCCCCCCCCCCCACCCGCCTGGTTAGCGTCCCTCCCTCTTTGCGGGTG
>NW_009242975.1:1196700-1212238 GCF_000388065.1 Fonticula alba
AGCCCCGCCCCTATCGTGCGCCCCGATACGCCGTCACCACTGCCTCTGTCTCCATACACACACACACACACATACACACACACACACACACACACGCATACCATGCCCCGGATTCATGGCCGCCACTTACGCCCCCGGATTCTTTTGTCGCCCCTCCTGGCCGCCCGTCCGCAGTACACCCAGCTCCCTGGCCGGATCCCCGCTGAGCAGTGCTGGCGGGCTGTTTGGCCCGCCATCCGCCTCCAGCGGGTCGCCACTCGGAGCCGCCGGCGCCGGGTCCCTGCTGACCAGCGCGCTGAGCTTCCTTTCGACCAAGACTCGCCCGACCGGGGGGGCCCCGGCCTCGGCGTCGCCCTCGCCGCAGCCGCCCGCACCCGTGCGGGCACAGGCCCCCTCTTCGCAGTCCTCCGGTGGCCCGGGCCCCGGGGCCCCCGGGGCCTTTTCTCCTGGGCCCAGCCCGGCGGCCTCCCCGGCCCCCGGGCCGCCGGTGGCCGATGCCCTGAGCACCGCCGTGCGCTTGCGCTCGCAGCGGGCCATGCGCGCGCGCGCGGTCACCTTCAATTTGGTGTTCGACGCCGAGGGCGACCTGGCCGCCGACCGGGGCTGGGCCATCCTGGCCAGCGGGGATTCCGGATCGGCCGGCCCCGGGCCGGGGTCGGGCATCGGTGGCTCGGCGCGGCCCCTGCTGGCCAGCCGCCTGCGCACGGCCAAGGCCTCGCAGGCCCTGCTGGTGGACCAGCTGCTGGAGCAGCACCTAAACCACCGGCAGGCCGACCGCGAGACCGGCTGGCTGCGCGCGGTGACCACCCTGGCCGAGGTGCAGCGCCACACGGCCGGCGCCCCGGGGGACCCCCTCGGGGCCCCCTTCAGCTATGGGATGTCCGTGCGGCCGGGCCTGCCGCGCGACTCGTTCGAGCTGTTCACCCACTGGCCGGTCGGCTACCGGGAGGATGTGTGGCTGGATGTGGCCACCGAGGCGCTGGCCGATCCGCTGTTGGCGGTGATGGCCCAGGCTTCGCGGCCCCTTGGCCGGCATTATGCCCCGACGGCGGCCGATGGCCCGCCCGAGCACATGCTCACGGCCGGCTACCGGCCCGCGTGTGCCCTGTCCAGCCAGCGGTATGTCATCCGGCGACTGGCTCGGGCCCGGGAACTTCGCCGGGCCAGCCTGGCCGCCGATCGCCTGTTCATGGCTTCCCACCGGCCGGCCTTCGAGACGGTCATCACCGAGGCCCTGTCGCAGCGCCGGGCCGCGCGCAGCCGGCCGCTGGTCTTGCGCCCGGGGCTCCTGCCCTCGGAAGCGGGGTTCCTGACCCGTGGCACGGGGCCGCGCCCGGCTGGCCCCGGGCAGCCGGCCCCGCGCACGCTCTTCTGCGACATGGCCGATGGCGTGGCCGTGGCCGCGTCCCGGCGGACGGCCGAGCTCGAGTCCGATGACGACTGGGCCGAGTATGACCGGCTGCTGGCGGCGGCGCGGGCTCCGGGCCCCGGCGGCGCTGGGCCCGCCGGGCCCGCCGGGCCCGCCGCCCTCCCGGCCCCTGGGCCCCGGCCGGGCACCGAGCAGGAGGCCACCCCGGAGCTGGCCCCCGGGGAGGATACCTCTGCGGCGTCGGGCACGGCGTCAGCCGGCACCACATCGGCACCGGCCGCCGGTCCGGCCTCGACTGATGAGCCCCCGGCGCCGATTTCTTTTTCCTTAGCCGGTGATCTGAGTGATTCCGAGCTTGTGCTCGGATCGGTGGACCTGTTCGGGTCAGACCTCGAGGAGGGGTCTGCCGCCTCGAGCGTGTCCTCCGGCTCGGAGTCCGATGGTCCCGGCGACAAGCGCCCCCGTCCCGGTGGGGCCAGCAGCCTGGCCGGGCCGGCCGATCCGACGGCCCGGCCGGCCAAGAAGCCCAAGTCCTCGGCTTCGGGGGCCGCGGCGGCCGGTGCATCCGGCGGTGTGTCGGCCTCCGGCCCCGGCTCGGCCAAGCGCCTCAAGGACTCGGCTGGGGCCGCCGGTGGCGGCCCCGGCGGCCGTGTCATCCGCGATGCCTTCGCCGTGCTGAAGTCCGCGACCCAGGGGACCGGCGCCGGCGGGCCGGCCGTCTCGGCCAGCTCCTCTTCTCTGTACGTGTGGCCTGCCAGCTGTGTGTGTGTGTGTGGGGTGGGGGGGGGGGGCTTGTTTTTGCCGTTCTCCTTCTCTTTGGCTTCTTCCCTCCTGCACACGCACACGCACGTCCATCAAGCATCACCGGTTCCCTAACCCCCCTCCCTCTCCCTCCCTCCCTCCCTCTCTCTCTCCCTTTCCCTCTCTCTCCTCCTTCTCCTCTCCCCCTCTGGGCGGTGGATCTCTCTCGCCAGTGAACGCTCCCCCTCCCCGGATCCGAACGACCCGGAGCAAATGGCCGCGATCGAGCGCCGCCGTGCCGAGCGCCAATGGTCGGCCTTCGTGCGGAATGACGTGCTCAGAGCCGCGCGGGTTCACTCGTCGTCGCATTTGCACCGGCGTCTAAATGCCCGGCGCGTGGCGCTGGTATGCGTGCGCGAGGTCCGCCGGACGGGCTTCTCCTCGGGCTCATCCCTGTCGCTGGGCCTGCCGGCGCCGCTGCTGGCCGGTGTGAGTCAGGTGGACCCGGCTCCGGCGGCCATATCGTCGGCGGCCGCGGCGGCCGCCGCCGGTGGCGGGCTCCTACCCGTGTCTCTGGCAGCCGGAAGCCCGCTGGTGGGCGTCGCCACCGGGGTGGCGCCCCGACGTGGCCGCACGCTGGTCACTACCTCCCGGCGCCTGGCGCGCGATGTCCTGGCCCACTGGCGCCGGCATGAGCGCGAGGAGCGCGAAGCACGTCGCCGCTATGAGCGTGAAGAGGCCGAGCGCCTGCGTCTAGAAGAGGAGGTGCGTGCTCTGGGCAGTCGGTTTCTTTCGCCTTCCCCGCCTCCGGCCAAAGCCGCGCGTCTCGAGTCCCACGTCCACCTCGCCCTCGCCATTGACCTGTGACCCTTGTCTCTTCCTTTGTTTTCCGTCACTCTTCTCTTCGCCCATGCTCTTCTTCGTCTCCCTCCCTCTCCCTCCCTCTCCCTCCCTCTCCTCGGCTCCTTCCATCCGCCTTGCTGATGCATGGGCGACAGGCTCGCGAGGAGCGCCGCCAGCGCAACAAGCTGAACTTCCTCATCACACAGACCGAGCTCTACGCACACTTCATCCAGCGCAAGAGCACCAAAGTGGCCGAGGCCGGTGCGACCCCCGGGCCGGACGCCTCGGACGCCCCGAGCCCGGCCCTCGGCGGGGTGGACATCGAAAGCATGGACTTCTCGACCATGGACGAGTCGGACTTGCAGCGGGCCGCCGCCCAGGGGGCCATGTCGCATGTCGCCGCGCACCACAGCCGGGTGCGGGCCTTCGATAGCACGTCCGGCCGTGTGGCCGGTGCCGGCGCCGGCGCCGCTGCTGCTGCCGCTGGTGGCTCCAATGCCCAGGAGCAGTTCGACCAGCTTGGCTTCGATCTGACCGCGCCGTCTACCCTGACCGAGGCGCCGTCAGTCACCCAGCCCAAGATGCTGACATGTCGACTGAAGAGCTACCAGCTGAAGGGTGCGTGCTGGTGACTGTCACTGCATCCGGCCTGTTCTCGCGTCTGGTGCGCTTGCTCCTGGTGGATGCCCATCTCTAACCTCCCTGTCCCCCCCCCCCCCTCTCTCTCTCTCTCTCTCTCTTCTGTGCGCATTTGTCGCCATGCCGGTCTGTTGCCGCAATCGCCACCGGACTGTCCAACCCCAGGCCTCTCGTGGCTGTATAACCTCCACGAGCAGGGCATCAACGGCATCCTGGCCGATGAGATGGGCCTCGGCAAGACGGTCCAGTCCATTTCGGTCCTGGCGCACCTGGCCGAGAAGCATCAGGTGTGGGGCCCATTTATCGTGGTAACCCCGGCCACGACGCTGCACAATTGGACCAATGAGCTGCACAACTTCTGCCCGGACTTCCGGGTCCTCCCCTACTGGGGCGACCGTGGGGATCGGGCCACCCTGCGCCGGTATTGGCAGGGGGTCGGGCAAGATCCCTCCGGGCCCCGGCGTCGGGGGGTTTTCTCCGGCATCGACGTCCTCGGTCGGCGGGACTCCCCCTTCCATGTGATTGTCACCAGCTACCAGATCGCCGTCATGGATGAGCAGTTCCTCCGGCCCATCCGCTGGGAATACATGATCCTGGATGAGGCTCAGGCTGTGAAGAGGTGCGTCCGGCCGTGCGGGCCCTGTTGCGGCCTTCGCCGGCTTCCTCCGTGGCCCGAGCCCTCCCTGGTCCTCCTGCTTCTTGCAGTCCCTCCGCCCCCGCGCCCCTCCGCCCCGCGCCCCTCCGCCCCCTGCGCCCCTGCGCCCCCTGCGCCCCTGCGCCCCTCCGCCCCTCCGCCCCTCCCTCCGCCCCTCCCTCCGCCCCTACCACTATGCGTGCCGTGACTGACCAATTCCCCCGGCTGACGGGTGTACATGTCTTAGCTCGACGTCTCTCCGGTGGAACACCCTGCTCAAGTTCAATTGCCGGAATCGTCTGCTACTCACCGGCACGCCCATCCAGAACTCCATGCAGGAGCTCTGGGCCCTGCTGCACTTCATCATGCCGCTGATGTTCGACTCGCACAAGGAGTTCAGCGAGTGGTTCAGCAAGGACATCGAGGGGAATGCCGGCGAGCGTGGGGACTCGGTCAACGCGCACCAGCTGGCCCGCCTGCACATGATTCTCAAGCCCTTTATGTTACGTCGTGTCAAGCGCGACGTGGAGAATGAGCTCGGCGAGAAGGTGCGCTCGTGGTTTCCCTCCCCCTCCCCCTCTCTTCCTCTCTCTCTCTCTCTCCTATGTGGAAGTCTCTTCTGGGCCACTCGGCCGGTGGCCCGGGCTTTGCTCTTCGCACCAGGCGCAGGGCCATGCACCCGCGCATGCGATCGCCCGTACTAACCCCTGGTGATGCGCGATTGGGTTCCTTTCCGTGGCCCACAGATCATGGTCGACCGGTACTGCGTGATGACTCCCCGGCAGCGGCGCCTGTACCAGGGCCTCCAGGACAAGCTGTCCATCTCGGACCTGCTGCAGTCGTCGTCTTCGCTGTCGGCCGCCCAGTCGGCCTTCAATGACGATGACTCGGGGCTGAACCCCACGGCCGGGGGCTCTGGCAGCGGGGCCAACTACCTGCTGAACCTGGTCATGCAGTGCCGGAAGGTGAGTTGCCACCCGGACCTGTTGGACTCGCGCGAGGAATCCGAGCCCTACCGCATGATCCCGCTGCCGCGGCAGTACGCCATCGACCTGGCCCCGGGGCCCATGCCGCCGGGGCTGGTGGTGGACTTCGGCCTGCCGGCTCCGCCGGTGTCAGGCCCCATCAGTCTGGCCCTGCCGGGATGTGTCCTTGTGTCGGGCGATGCGGGGCAGCTGGTGGCCGGGGGCATTGGGCCTGCCTTCGGGGGGCAGTATGCCGACGCCCCGCCCAGCAGCGGCCCCCTCTGCCCGTATCGGTCGCCCACGCAGCAGGACGCCATGGACTCCCTGCCGCCGGGGCACATCCGCCCGGGGCACCTGATCGTGTCGCGGGGCTTCTTCCTGCGGTCGCCTCGCACATTGGCCAATGTCGCGGCACCGGCCGTGTGCATTTGGTCCCCGCCGGCCCCGGAGGCGGCCGGGCGCGCTGCATACCTGACAGCTGGCGTTGGGTCGTTGGCTCGCTTGTCTGGCGGGTACTCCCCGGCCGAGGTCCAGCGTCTGGCCGAGTCCAGCCTCTTCGAGCGCTTCCTCCATCTGCTTGCCACGCATGAGGTATGTCTGTGCCCTTTGGCACTCTGGCGGGCCCCCGCGCGAGCACGCACACGCACACATGCCCTTTTGCGCGCATCGCCCCCCTCGGGCCTTTTCTCACGGTGCTTTTCTCTCTCGTGTTCACTGTGCCACGCCTCGGGATTTGTGCACACACACACACACACACACACGCACACACGCACACACACACAGGAGCGCGCCACTCTTGCCTGGTACCATGAGCACCAGGCCTCCCCAATGGCGACCCACACGGCCTCCCCAGATGGCGCGCCCTCCTCCGATGCCCTGCTTGTGCTGGAGACCAGCCAGGCCGACCACCTCATGGCCGATGCCGAGACCATGGATGGGGCCCCCGCTGGCGAGGCCCCGGCCCTCCCCCGGCACCTGCTGTCCATGCTCAATGTAACGGGGGCCGCCGAAGCCACGCGAACTGGTCCCCGGACGGCCGGCCTGTCGGAGCGGGCGATCACCTCGTCGCCCGCCCTGGCGGCCCTGTGCTCCGTGTCGGCGGACCTCCTGCACCAGGAGTACACTTACCACGGGCGCTTCGAGGGGCTTTACCAGCCGGCGGCGGCCGTGTGTGCGGTGGTGCCGGCCATCCGGCAGCCCGGCCGGGCGGCCGACCTGGAGCCCGACCGGCGCCGGGCCCTGGGCGCTTGCCTGGGCCTGGATGCGGCACTGGCGGCGTCGATGCCGCCGACGCGGCCGCACGCGGCTGCCCT
Source organism: Fonticula alba (assembly GCF_000388065.1). Lineage (NCBI taxonomy): Eukaryota > Rotosphaerida > Fonticulaceae > Fonticula > Fonticula alba. Next base: position 1,203,205 of record NW_009242975.1, read on the forward strand.
CTCCCGGGCGGTGGTCGTACATCCCGGCGGCCCGGCCGAGGGGCTGAGCGCCGCCACCGGCGGGCTGGCCGCCACCGGGGGACACTTTCGTCGTGGGGCGCCGGTCTCTCCGGCCGGGCCGGCCTCGGCCTGGTTCAGCCTGGCTCGACTCCCGCCGGGGGCCCTGCAGCAGCCAGACAATGGGCCTCTGCCCGGGTCGGAGGCGGCGGCCCAGGCGCACTATCGCGCCGTGGCCACCGACTGCCTCGGGCTGGACCAGCACGCGGCCGATGCATGGGCCTCGCCCGGGGCGCGTGGCCTTGCCACCGGTGGCCTGATCGGCGACCGGCGCCGGGCCTTCGGCCCGACGCAGTCCCTCTCCTTCGTCCAGTGCCCCAGCGTGGAGGATCTCATCCACGACAGTGGCAAGCTCCGGCTGCTGGACCAGCTGCTGGCCGAGCTGTATGCCGGGCGTCACCGGGTGCTGATCTTCTGCCAGCTGGTCACCATGATCGACCTGCTGGAGCGCTTCATGGTCTTCCGGGGGTATCGGTTCTTCCGGCTGGATGGGTCCACTCGGATTGAAGATCGCCGGGACATGGTCAGTGAATTCCAGACCAACGACGACATCTTCGCCTTCTTGATCTCCACGCGTGCCGGCAACTCCGGCATCAACCTCACCGCCGCCGACACGGTCATCTTCTACGAGAGCGACTGGAACCCGACCGTCGACCAGCAGGCCATGGACCGCGTCCATCGTCTGGGCCAAACCAAGCAGGTGACCGTCTACCGGCTGATCACCCGCGACACCATCGAGGAGCGCATCCTCCTGAGTGCCGGCCAGAAGCACGAGGTGCGCCACACACGAGCGGGGCCTGTCCCTCTCCCTGCCCGGCCAGCGGCCTTTGCATGCGGTTGCATGCCCTTCCCTCTTCTTCTTCTTCTTCTTCTTCTTCCTTTCTTCGCATGTTTCTGTGCTTGGCTGTCCTACTGGCCTGGTGTGCGCGCCCCGGACCGGCTGCCTGCATTCGCTGACCCACCCCTGTTCCCTCGATGGCCTGCGCCGGTGCCATCCTGGCTGGCTCGGATGCTGGCCCTCTCCAGATCCAGAAGGTGGTCATCCAGGGGGGCGACTTCCAGATGGACCACATGCCCGGCCCGCCAACCGACACAGAGGGCACCGGCGCCGAGGCCCCGGCGGCCTGACACACCTCTGCCTGCTCGGCTGGTTCCCCGCCATCCTGCTTCGCCCTCCTCGCCCGCTGGCTTGGCCCATGGATCCCCTCCCGGCCCGGAGGGCTGGCTGGAGGGCGAGAGGGAGGCTGCACGCGCACGCGCGCCTGCACACATACACTGTCCTTGTGAAATATACATCTATGTCTATCCTCGTCAGCCTCCCTTGGTCAAGCGAAGGGTAACAGGGGGGGGGGGTGGCAGTGCGCTCAACTACACCTCGATCGGTGCGGTGACATGCATGATGATGACCCGGCTGGCCTCGGGCCGGCTCCACCGGCACATGGCCTCGCAGCAGGGCCCCCCGGGGGTGGAAGCGCCCGGGCCGTCGCCCGACGCCGGCAGGATTTCCCGGACCTGGAGCCCGGCAGCCCGGGCATATGCCACGAAGAAGGCCACCGTTTCCGGCCGGCGCATGGTGTTGGCCACCAGGGCCCCAAGGGGGAAGTTCCGCCGGCCGGCCAGCAGCTGGCGCAGGGCCGCCACCAGGTAGACCACGAGCGACTCCTCAAAGATGACGTCCGCCGCCAGGATGAGATCGAAGTGCTGCCCCTCGGTGGCGGCGGCCGACTCGCCGGTCGCCGGGTGCGAGAGAATGGACGGCAGGGCGCCGGGCGTCGTGGCCGGCGCGATGCCCGCAAGGAAATCCGCCCAGTCCAGCACCCCGGTTGACAGGGCGCCCGGGCGCAGCTGCTTGGCATCTGCGAAGGGAGAGAAGAGGAGCGGGAGGGGGAGGAGCACCCGAGGGGAGTGAGTGGAACATCAGGAAACATCAGGGCGTCAGGGTGGGCTGGAGAGGGAGACCGGGGTGAAGAGAATGATTCCCCCCCCCCCCCCCCCGCCCCCTGGCTGATGTCTAGCCCCTGGGATACGGTGGCGAGAGGGCGCATGGCTTGGCAGGGTGGCACGCACTGATTTCGACCGAGTAGTCCAGCGCACTGAGCACTCGCCCGTGGGCGTCGGTCATGCGAACATGCTCGGCCCCGGCCAGGGCGGCCGCCAGCCCGAGGAAGCCCAAGCCGCTACCGAGCTCGAGCACCCGGCGCCCGGCCACCCAGGCCGGCCCGGCATGGCCGAGGGCCTGGCGGTCAGGGCACACCAGGGCCGCGGTGTCCCAAGCTCCCGGCTCCGGGACCGACATGGCACGCGAATGCTCGGACAGGAAGTGGGGCTTGGCGAAGAGGGCAGCCAACTGCTCGGCGGTCACATCCGGGCCCAGGGCCGCGTCCACCGGGGGGACCCCAATGTCCAGCGGGAAGGCCGCGGCCGGGCCGCCGGCCGGCCGGCCGACCCCGAGCAGCAGCTCCGCCAGCGCAATGCTCGCCGTCCACAGGGCCAAGCCGGTGGTGCCGTGGCTGATCAGGCGATTGGTGGCCGGGACCGACAGGTGCCGGGGCAGGGACGTGGCGGCCAGCCAGTCCGGGCAGGCCCCCGGCGTGGCGGCCCCCGGGGGGACCAGCAGCGTGCGGAAGGTCCCGGAATGCAGCGGGTCATCGGCCATGCTGTCGCCCCGGGACCCGGCGGCTCCGGCCGCCGGGGACATCGTATGCTCGAAGTACAGGGCATACATGTCCTCCGGGACCTCATGCGCCCGGGTCGACTCGATGGCCGTGACCACTTGGCGAATGAAGCGGCCCGCGGCCGCGGCCGGAGGTGGCCGAAGTCGAGCCAGCTCCGAGCAGAGAACCTCGCCGGACACACGCGCGGCCAGCCTCGAGCAGGCGGTCCCGTCGCTGGCCATCGGAGCGGCCGGATCCGCCAGCGCGGCCAATAGCCGCGCGGGGGCATTTGCCTGCCCCTGCAGGAAGGCCGACAGGGCCTCGAAGACCATGCAATCCTCTGCCACGCAGGGGTCCGGCGCGTCCGGGGTCGTTGTCATTAGTGTCATGGGCACAGAGCCAGGCGGAGGGGAGGGGGGGAGGGCAAAGGGCCAGGGGAGGGACAGAGAGAGAGAGAGAGAGGAGGGCAGCGGAGGGCACTGAGCGGGTGAAATGGCTGGGCCGGGGGACCCATCGCCGGGGGGGGCGCCCAACCATGGCGCCCCGCCTCGAGTGGAAGGGGGCGATTTTGGCGGACTGGCAAGATCCCCTCGCCGCCCCCCCCCCCCCCCCCCCCCCCCCGAGCACCTTGCGCCCGATCGGGTGTGCCTGCCGTGCCGCGCGTGTGCGGCGCGCGTGTGCTGGGAACAAGCACACGACCGCTGGCAGCCGTGAGAGGGCCTTCCGGTGGCACTTTGTCTTAACCGAAGTCCGTGCCATTAGCCCCCACAGCGGGCGAACGCCGGTGGACGTGCTGTCCTCCGGCGGGCGGCTCTGGTCAGACGCACCGGGCTAGCGACCGGCGGCATGCTCGGGAGAGGGGGCTGGACGCCCGCGGCGGGCCCGGTCTCGCCGAATGTTCTCACCCTCGTGCGAGTGTGTCGCGCGCTTACTCACTTGCTGATGGGAATGATCTGATGCCGGCCCGGGGCGTGGCGCCCGCTGTGCGACCAACCCCCCCTCCCCCCCCCTTGCCCTGCCCGGCACCAGGGGCCGTCTTTCTGCGGAGCCGAGCGCGGCCCCAGTGTGACTAGAAGGAGCGCTCCAGGACAGCGCCCGGAGCCAGGGGGGCAAAATATTGGGGGGGAGGGGGGGGGACGGCCCATTGAGGCCGATCGCGACCAAACATGTGTCGCGGTCGGGCCCCAGACAGCAAGCCAGCGGCCTGGACAACAGACGAGGCGGGCAAAGTCCCGGGCAGCGCCCGTCGAGGCGCTTTTGAGCACCCCCCCTCGGGTCGCTCGCTTGGCACGACGAGCAGCACCGCTTCACAGCAACACATTGTCCTCCCTCCCCGCCTCCTGCCCTGCCCCCCTCCCGCCTCCTATGACCCATTCTACCATGTCTCCCAAGCTCTTTATTGGTGGAAACTGGAAGGTCCTGGTGCCCTCGACCGTACGTTGCCGCGCTCCCCCCCCCCCCCCCCTGGGCGCCGGGGGGGGGCGGGCTCCCCCCCCCCCCCCCCCCGGCCATGCGGGAGGCAGGGTGGCCCGGTGTAGGATGTCCCAAGGGGCTGGCTGGGTGCAGGGGGATGGAAGGGGTCTCTGTCGGCCATCAACAGCCCTGGCCCCGAGGCCCGCAACCGAGCCGGGCCCGGTGTCCCGCTGGACTCCCGGGATCGGCGCCTCGCCCCCCACCCTGTGAGCGGGGGCCGCAATCCGGCAAGGTCTCACACATTCAACGGGACCCGGGTTTCCAGCAGGTGAGCCTCCTTCTTCTCCTGCACGGGGCCGCTTTCTGGCCCCTGAAGGGGGGAGGTCGGCGCGATACCTCCTGCGGGATGCCGCCGTGGTGGCTGTCACCCCTCTTTCGCGACCGGATCCCAGACCAGTGAGCATTGTCCGCGGGTCGGCCCTGGGAGCGGGGGGGAGGGGTCTTTTGCTTCTCCTTGGGTGGATGTCTGAGGCAAAGGGAAGGGGGGACTTCGAGCCAGGCAGGGGGTTTGCCCTGGCGGAGGGGGGAGACCTGCTGGCATTGAGAACCATCTGACGGCCGCGCTCGGGGCGGCCCGGACGAGGCCGGGTCCGGCAAGGGGGGGAGGGGGGGGGGGGCAGCGATGCATCCGTGGTCAGCCTGGGCATCAGCCTCCGCCTGGTCCGCCGCCGGCCCCTCGCATCGGCCTGTCGCGTCCCGGTGCCCCGGGCGAGCTTCCTCGGAGAGGCCTGCATGGCACCTGCCCGCCTGGTGTCGCGCTCCCTCCATCGAAAGTTACAGGCCTGCCTATAAATGCCCCCAAGATGGGTTCCGGGCGCCCCACGCAGGCAGCTACTGCAGATTTCTCACCCTAGATACCATCTCTCACCTGCCTGGCTTCCGCCCTCTTTCTTGGGTACGTGCGCATCGCGTTGGCGAGAGCCAGATGGCCAGAGGGTCCGAGGGTCAGTCCGAACGAGAGCGCGAGAAACACGCCTCAGACGCGATGGCCCTCCCCCTCCCCCGGCCCCTCCCCGCGCGCGCCTGTCCCACTTGCCCCGATATGTGTTTACTCTGGGACCCTGCGCTGGGGTGCCTCTGGCAGTCACCTAACCCCCACCTCTTGGCCCCGTTGCCGGTCCACCTGCCTCCTCGCTCCTTCTACGCCTGGTGGGGCTTCGCAGCAGCCTCCCCCCCCCTCTCTAATACGAACGTACGTTCGCGTGTTCGTCTCCAACCCGAGCGTCGAACCGCCCCCTGTCTCCCTGCCCTCCCCCTCCCCCTCCCCCTCCCCTCTCTTCTCGCCTCCCCCTCCCCCCTTCATCCGCCACTAGATGTCCGAAAGTCCTGGCCCCAGGATGGCGGCCGGCGGCCGGCACATGCCGGCCGGTGCCACCGCCCCGGCCAAGAACCTGAGCGAGTCCCCCTCCTCGCCCCCGGGAGACGCCAGTCCCCGGACCCATGTCCACCATTTGGCCTCCACGGTTGAACCGCCGCGTCGTGTGGCGTCTCCCAGCTCGCCTCTGCCGGCGTCCATGCCGCCGGCCCATGGCGGGCAGCGTGCGGCTGCCGAGACGCCGCTGCGTGCGCGCAAGCCCCTGCACCCCTCCGTCTCTCGGGTGTCCTACTCCGGTGCCGAGGCCGGGGATCTGGTTCGCAGCTCATCGCAACTGGATCTGCTCTCGACCCCGGATGCCGGCACCCTCTCCCCGGCGAGCGAGCCGTCCTCCGCCATGGGGATCTCTCCCTCCAAGGAGACTGTCATGGTGCGCGCCTGCATCTGCGTGTGTGTGTGTGTGTGTGGATGTATTTCTATGAATTTTTGGAGAGCCCAAGCTTGTGCATGCGCCCTATGCGTCGCTCTTTTTGTGGGGCGCATAGGGGGTCGGGCGTGTCGGCAAGAGGGGGGGAAGCTCCCCCCTCCGGTGCCCGGCTTGGCGACACGGCTCAGGCGGCCTCCTGCCCTCTCTCTACACTGTGCACGGGGCTGACACTTGCCATCCCCCCTGCTCCCCCCCCCCCTGCTCCCGCACACACAGTCGCGCGGGTATCTTGCCCTCGCCCCGCAGCTGCTGGGCAATCTGGCCGTGCGAGTTCTGCCCGGCGAGCTGACGGCCACCTCGCGGGCCGGGTTCTACTCGACCGTGATGAAGCTGTGCCTGGCCATGATGACCAGCTCGGCTCTCTTCGACTCCTACGGCCGGCCCATCCTCCGGTCGATGGTGCTCTTCTGCGGGTACACCCTGGCCGAGGCGCTGTCGGTTCATGCGAACCTCATGGCCCCCGGGGTCCGGGGGCACCCGTGGCTGGACCTGCTGGATACCATGGCCACCGCGGTGCTGCTGCTGCGCTCGGCTCTGGGGGCCACGCGCATGGCCCTACGTGCCGGGGCCTCGCTGTCCGGGCTGGCTCTCGGCCTGCTGAGTGTCTGCCTGGGCGTGGCCGAGGTGGCTCTCGTGGGCAATCGCGCCCGGCAGTGGCTCCAGGCCGCCGGGTGGATTACGCCCAGCGGTCGGGCCTGGTGGCCGGCTGGCGGGCTGCGTGAAACGGCGGCCGCGGCGCCGGCCGCCGCGGCCCGGCTTTCTTCCCAGCCCTGGACCACGCACGTGCGGCGTCTGTACCGCTGGGTCGGCTCCAGCCTGGCGTACCTGATGACTCCGGAGCCGATTGACCCGGCGGCCGGGCCGTGCGACCAGCCGGCCATCCCCCAGCTGGGGGCGTGGTCTTGGCAGGAGGCCGACCGTCGTGGCCGGTCCTGGCTCGTGGTGCTGGGCCTGTGCTTTGTGATGCTGGCCCTGCCGACGCGGAACTTCGGCCTGCTGGCCCTGCTGCCGGGGCTGGGATTCCTGGGCCTGGCCCTGGCCGGGACCATCGACGAGCTGAAGGGCTCCCAGCATGACAGCTTGCGGTCCATGCTCCCGGAGCCGATGGTCACCTGGTCCGGCAACTATGCCAACCGGGCCCTGGCGGCTGGCGAGCGCGCGGCCACCTTTGTCCTGCCCACGGCTCGGGTGGTGGCCGACCGGGTGGCCGGGGTCTTCCTGCTGGCCATCGGCCTCGCCCGGGCCTTTGCCACCCGGGCCCTCACGCTGGCCGTGGACTTCGCCAAGGACCACGATTTGCAGCGCTTCCTGCCGGCCTCGTGGCCGATCTGGGCCGACCGCGTGGTCTACTGGGCGGTTTGGGCCCGGGAGTATGCCCAGCACATGCTGGCCCTCGCGCGCACCTACATCGCCAACATGTCGGCCGAGCTGGGTGCCGCCTCGCCACCGCCGCCGGCCTCGCGCAACTTCGCCGGGACCCCCCCGCCGGCGGCTCCGCCGCTCCCGGCCTGGGCCCGCCCGGGCGCCATCCCGGCCAATGGTCCGTCCCCGAATGCCATGCATGGCGTGCGCCAGCGGCGTATCTATTGATCACACAATGGGCGTGTGTGTGTGTGTGTGTGTGTGACTGTGTGTGTGTGTGTGTGCGCGCGCGCGCGCGCGCGCGCGTCCGGTCAAGGGGGGAAGGGCCTGCTCTTTCCTGCCGCCTTTTTCGAGTCATGTACCTGCATAGGGCCTCGGCCGCGCCAGCAACACCATCCGGCTCCCTCCCCTACACAAGGGACGGGAACTGGGCTCCGTGCACTTTCCCTCCTTCTCTTCCCCCTCTCCTCCCTCTGCTCGCCTGCAAAGGCAGCCCCCATCCCCGAGGGCGGGGCAGATTTACAGGAGAGGGGAGGAGGCGTGTGTGAGTGCGCGCCGGTGGTGAGCGCGCGCGGTAGGGAACGGCAAGGCGAGCAGAGGGTGCGCGGCCAAAAGCGCAACAGTTGCATGGCACTCAGGTGGTCCTTTTACCCCCAACCCCCCCCCCCCCCCCGCACACACATACGTACATGTGTATGGCCCTCCCTTTGGCCGCGATGGGCTTGCTGGGGGAGAGGGCGAGGGAGCACCGGGTTCTGCGCATCCCTTATCAGAGGCGCGCGCCTACGTGCTGCCTGCCCGCCTGCCCGCCTGCCCATCTCTGTCTGCTCGCGCGCCTGGCTGCTGCCTCTGCTTGCTTGTCTGTTCTCTCTCCCCTCCTCCCTGCCCCTCCCCCCGACGTGCACTGGTCCGCCATGACTCGCTTTCTTCGCCGCATGTGGTTCCCCTCGCCGCGCCCCGCGCCCCGCGCCCCGCGCCATGTTTGCCCGCCTGCTGGGAGGGAAATATACACGCCCACCCCTTGCTCCAGCACGAGAGCCCCGGGATGTGGGGAAGGCACATGTACGCTAGGCAGCGCGCGTGTGCCTCTCCCCCTGCAGAGAGAGCGAGTGTGCTATCCTTTGCGACGCATGCGCACATGCGCACATGCGTGCGTGTGTGCGCATGCGTGCATACGTGTAGAAGTCCAGCCGCCCGATACTCTCCCTCCCCCCCCCCCTGCTGCCACCCCACAATGCCGCCGTGTGCATGCCCGTTCACGGCCCTCTCCGCCCGAGCTCCGGCATTCTGTCCTCCCCCGTGCGTCAACGCATGTGTCCCCCTCCTCGGGCCTCGATGTGTGCCGCGCTCCCTCGCGCTTGCTCTCTGGCTCTCTCCTGTCACTGTGCCCCTCTGGCCAGTGTTATGGGAAAGAGGTCGAGGCTGGCTCATTATCAGAGGCTCCCCAGGCAGGGGTGGACATGCCGAGACGCAGACCGGGGGAATGTGTGGCAGAATGCGGGAAGCGACGAGGAGAATGTCCAGCGAGAAACACACACCCCAGGCGCGCTCTTGCGAAGGCAGGGGGGAAGATGAGGGCGGCTGCGCGCAGATACGCGGATGCTGGCGGGGCCCTTGGGTCCGCCCACCACCCATATCCCAGGCGGCCGCTCGTCGAAAGAGGAAGGGGTGTGCGTGTGTGTATGC
>NW_009242975.1:1212673-1218975 GCF_000388065.1 Fonticula alba
GCACGCACGCACGCGCGCGCACACACACGCACGCACGCACACACGCGCGCGCACACACACGCACGCACGCACGCGCGCGCACACACACACACACATGCACAAGCAGCGCTTCGCTCCTCTTCGGCTCAGCCTTCTCTTCTCCGCTCGCCCTTCCCCCCTCCCTCCCGCTGCTCCCCGGTGCCCAGCAAGTGACGATTGATCCACTGACACACTACCTATCCTCATCCCTCTCCCCTCCTGCCTGTTGTCCAACTGCTCAGTTTCCCGCCAAAGCCGCCAGCCCGCGTCTTCGGTCACCCAGAACATGTCAACTCGCGCACAGGGGAACCTCCCCCCCACGGCCACCCCGTCGGACCGGCAACGCTCCATTCTGGGCGGCCAGCCTCAGGCAAAGCAAGCAGCCACGGTCACGGTCGCTGCCGGCAGCCACTCGGCCGCCGGTACTTCGGCGGCCACTCCCCCCGCTCGACAGCAGCAAGACCCTGCCCCCGCCGCCGCACCACCGGCGATCGACTACTCGGAGTGCCAGGTTGTTGGTACGCGCGTGTCGTGAGCAGGCACACATGCCAGCTCCTTTTCCCTGCGCCGCCCTAGCGAGGCACCATTGCCGCCCCCAGCGGGCATTTGCTGACGATCATGAACTGACCCTGTCTACTTTCTCCGTGCTTTTTGATGATGTGTTGGCCGGGCGGGGGATGTGCGCAGACGTGGAGTCCAGCCATTTGGAGCCCCTGATGCTTGGCGGCGGAGGACCCAAGCGCCTCGCTGTTGAGCTTGCGTCGGACGACGAGCCCTCGGGCGCCCCGCCCCGAGGCCCTCTGCTCCTGGCCTCGCCCTCGGGCGCCCCTGCCGGTGGGCGGCCCAATCATCGTCGCGCACCAGCGCCGGGGGGACAGCTTGGCCCCGGGGCCAGTGGTCTGACCGCTCCGAAGCACAACGCCACTCAGCCCAAGGCCGCCACCAGCGTCGAGAGCAAGGACAGGGCTGCTGCCTCTGTCCCGGCCAAGTCTGCCACCACGGCCGTCGAGACGAAGGCCGCCCCTGTTCCCGCGCAACCGGCCAGTGCCCCGGCCCCTGCCAAGCGCTCCTTCCTGGGGGGCCTTTTCGGCCGTGGGTCTGACAGCAATCACCAGGCGCCCGCCACGGATGCGGACGCCAAGGCAACGGCCAAGAAGAAGATGGCCATCCCAGCCCCGCCGTCACCCCCGCCGAAGGACCTGTACCCGGCCCGGCGGCCGCTGCGCGTGTCCAAGCGCCCCCGCGCCCCCATGGCAGCCTCGCAGGCGCCGCCATCGTCACCGGGGGCCGCCACCGCCGCCCAGCAGCCCCGGAAGCAGCCCGGCCTCAGGCGGCAGGAATCCCAGCAGCGCGCACATGCCTCGCCGAGTGGGGGCCCGAGTGCAAGCTCGTCTCAGACCGAGACCCGGTCCCGTATCTGGGACTACCTGCTGATGGACGAGCTCTTTGATGTGGCCTCCTCGCCGGAGGACGCGGTCTCGGACGCCAAGTCCCGGCTGCTGGCCGACGACGGCCGGACCGCCTTCGATGCGGCCGCCCGCGACCGGGCCGACACCCAGCGCTTTGCCCAGCGTCTGTATGACCTGCTGACCGCTCCGGAGGACGCCTCCGAGGCAGGCGCTGCACCTGCCGCCGGCGCCGGGGCCGCTCATTCTGCTGCCCCCCCTGCACAGGCCGATGCGGCGCCCAGCCGGCCGAGGTCCCCGCCCCACTCGCCGCAACACCATCCTCACCCCCACCAGCCCCACCACCACCACCAACACAAGGCCGGGTTTTCCTCGGAGGAGTTTTTCTCCACCGACTCCTTTGTCAGTGCTTGGGGTGCGCCGAGCCAGCGTCCCGCCGAGCAGCAACAGCAGCAGCAGCAGCCCCGACAGCATGATGGCCTGTCGGTGGCGGTCGGGGGGGGCCGGTCGTCCTCTTCGTCCCAGCATCCGGCCGCCCCTCCTGATGACAAGATGTTCGACGCGGCGCACTCGCCCTCCAGCCTGGAGACCATCATGTGCCGGGCGACCGCGGCCGGGCCCGGAGGTGTTCAGGCTGCCGAGAGTGCCGGGCGTAAGTACTGATTTTGATGCGCATGCCCTTCGGCGCCCATATTGGGTCCCTCACTTTCCCACAGTGGCGGCGCTTCGCGCCTCGGGCGAGGGCGAACAGCAGTGCAGGTAGCATGCGAGAGACACATGGCACTCGAGGTTCCGCGCAAGGTCGACAATTGGATCGTGACCGTGTTTGCGTGGGCTTTCCCATGTGTGTTTGCGCGCTTCTGTGTGACACGTGCACACGCACACCGGTGTGTGTCTCCTCGCCTCGCTTTCTCCTTCTCTCTCTCTCTCTGCTTCACCGTTTTGTGCGTGTCAGTGGAGAGAGTCGCCCCCCTGTGATTGCCGGCTCGCGCCCTTCCCGCGCGTATGGTAACCCGGGGCGAGGGGCTCTTTGCTCAGCGTCCTCCCTCAGAGCGGGGACCGCCATGTGCGCATGTATGCCCTCTCTCTCTCACACACACACACACACACGCGGCCATGTGGTGTGCCGTGGTGTGAACGCGCGGCGAATGAACACACGCTGGAGCATACAACAGGGCTGCTTGGGAGCTTTGCGTGGGGGGGAGGAGGGGGCGGGGAGGTGCTCACATGCGCGCACGCATATCCCAGCAAAGGAAGGAGCAACTCAGAAGGAGGGGGAGAAAGCCTTCACAGGGCCGCCAGAGGCGCGTGTGTATATTCAAGCTTCCAAAGGGAGAGGGGGGGGTCAAAAATGGCGCGGGCACCGGCCTGCCGGGCGGCTGGTGCCGGCAATGTAGTAGGAGGAGAGAGAGTGATAATGTACAAGTTCGTGGAGGGGGAGAGAGAGGGGGAAAACGAGGCAGAGATGATACTGATATGCTGCCAATCGCAGGCAGGATGTGTCGAGGCACGCGGCCACAGGCGCGCATGGGCGTGCCCTGAGCGGGACGAGGGGCAAAGGAAGCCGGCCGGTGGTGGTGTGGCACATCAGAAAAGGGAGTTCAGGGCCTCGATCAGGCTGAGCTCGTCGCTCGGGTTGTCCGTGTCCGAGAGAGACCGCATCATGAGGGTCGTATCATCGCCGGAGTCGTCGTCCTCGCTGCTGCCGGGGCCGGGGGCGGCGACACCCTTGCCGGTGGCCATGGCAAGGGCGGCCCCGGTGGCACCGCCACCGAGGACCATGCTCCCCACCGACAGCTTGTCGCCGCCGGGGGGGTAGTAGCAAGTCGCGGACAGGGGCGAGGAGGGGACCGGTCCGGAGGCCCGGCGAAGCGCCGGGAAGGGCGGGCCCCCGCTGCCGGCGGTGAGTGGCGACCTCGGGGGCCCGGCCCCAAGAGCAACGTCCTCCGGGCTGTCACCCGGGTAGGGGGTCGGCGCACGCCACTGGGTGCCGGTGGGCGTGGAGAAATCCTCATCGTCGTCGTCATCGGCATCGCCGTCCCCATTGTCCTCGAGCCCCTCGGCGTAGTCGATAGCCGTGGCCAGAGGCGAGGAGGGGAAGCTGGTGTCGATGGACAGGCTGGAGACCGTGCTGCCGAGGCCCTCGACACAGTAGCCGCCGCCGCCGCCGCCGGGACCGGCAAGGGCCCAATAGGGCAGGGCGTCACTGCCGGCGGGGCTGCGCGGGGCGCCGTGGCAGGGCACGCCCCCGAGCGACTGGCTGCTGAGGGTACCATGGTGCGTCGCCATGCCCGGGCCCGGGGTCCCCCCGAGGCTGGTGGCGCTGGAGCCGGCCCCCACGGCCGACCTCCCCCCCGGGCGGATGCCCATCGACGAGAGGGACGCCGCTGAGGAGGATGACCGCGGCCGGCCCCGACGAGAGGATTCCAGCGAAAAAAGCGAGCTGACCGAGCTGCGGGCCGACCGGGCCAGAGCGCTGACGCCGCCGGACCGGCGGTCCGACTCGCGCCCGGCCTTGGCCTCGGGCCCGAGCGAGGGCGGAGGCGTGGACGATGAAAAGGCCCCGGCCCCCCCGGCCGTCGTCGTCGGCGCCGCCGATGACGACGATGACGACGATGACAACGACGACGAGGATGGTGGCAGCGGTGACGGCAACAGCAGCAGCCCCCCCAGGGACTCGGCCGAGGAGGAGTGCGACCCGACGCTGGAGATGCTGCTGATGGTTTGGGTGCTGCCGCCGCTCAGCGACAGCAGCGAGGCGCTCGAGGTGGCCGGACTCAAGGGATAGCCCCCCCCATGGCCGGGCGAGGGGTAGAAGGACTCGCTGTTGGAGGGGGTGATGAGGGCCTCGGCGCTGGCGGCACTGCCCAGCTGCGATGAGCCGCCGCTGCCCGGCCGCAGGAGCGACCCGCTGGAGGCCTGGATGGAGGCGCTGCGCTTGTGATGCGACGGGGAGAAGACACCGGCCAGCATGGGAGAGGTACTGCCAGTCGGGCCGCCATCCGCGGTGTGGGACCCGGTGCCGCTGGTGCCCATGAAGGAGGAGGAGGAGGAGGAGGAGGAGGAGGAGGAGGGAGGAGGCAGGGCCCCGGCCGAAGCGGGCAGACCCCCGGCCGAGCCACTCCCCTCCGGGCCGTGGGGGCCACCATGGGTGCCGGTGGCGGTGCTGGCACCGGGCCCGGAGCTGGCCGACCTACGGCCAGACCCGGCCCCAGGGGGCACATTCGGCGGGGTGGGGGGCGGAGTGGCGCACAAGCGCCCACCACCGGGAGCACCGGCGCCCGCCAGGAGAGCCTCGGCCGCGGCGGGCTCCGGCGTGACCGGCGTCCGGAGCATGGTGGCTTCATAGCCGGAACGATGGTGGTTCAGGCCATCGGCCGCGGCCAGGCTGGCCAGGCCGGCGTGCTGGGACAGGGGGCGTCGAGTGGGCCGGCCGACTCCGGCCGGTCGGGGGGCCGGGCGCAACTGACACTCGGTGCCGCCGCCATCCGCCTGCTCGGCCGATGGTGCCAGGAGTGGGGCCTGCTGGGCGGCGGACTGCTCCTCGACACCGGCGGCCCCGGCCTCGGCAGTGGAGGCGGTCGTCGTGAGGGCCGCCGCCGTCGCCACGGCCGCTGCCGCCGCCGCGGCCCCATTCCGACCGCGGAAGGCCAAGCTGCCGCCGCTGATGGCCCCCCGGCGGCAGAGCTCCGCCAATGGCGACGAGGGCGAAGACGCCGACGATGAGGAGGACTCGGCCCGGTTCCGGAGCCGGTAGAGGCAGGTCCGCATGCGGACATCCCCCACGCGAGTGAGGGCCCAAGTGCGCACGAGGCAATCCAGCTGCAGGACGATCTCCTTGAGGGCCGAGTCGAAGACGTCCGACGGTGGCGGCACCGGCGCGGCGTCCGCCTCGATCAGCTCGGCCAGGCGGTCAATGTGTGCCGCATGCGGAGCCAGGCAGTCGATGATCTGCTGCCGGCACCGATGATCGAGGTTGATCTCATTGGGTGCATTGCTGACGATGAAGTTGCTGTAAATGACGTAGGGGATGCGGATGCGGTCGCCCTGCGGGGCAAGCGCGCCAGCATGGCCACCCGGGTTGTCGGTCGAGGGGGGGCAGTGAGGCATGGGCATGTCAGGGAATCAGCGGGGCGGACGGGCGGGGGGCCAGGCGCGCATGCATCGGATGTGGTGGCATGCGCACCAGCGTCAGTTGGGGATGCCACTGTTGGTAGCGGATGACCCGGCGATAGAAGAGGGGGATCTCCGAGCAGAAGGAGGCGGTGCAGTATTCATCGAAGTCACGCATGGCGGCCTCGCCGAAGGCGTCGGAGTCCGGGCCGACTGACACCCGGACCAGGACCTCGAAGTTGCAGTGGCTGGGCTTCAGCGGCCCGGTCAGGCTGAGGGGCAGGCCGGCCACGGGCGCCGCGTCGAAGGTGCCGGTGTTGATGGTCAGACGCCCGGGCATCGGGCCCGACCGGGGTGCCGGCGCCGGCGCCGGCGAGAGGGTCGGCATGCCGAACCCGAGGCTGCTGCCGTCCGATGTGCCCCCGAGGCTGCGAGCGCTGGCCGAGGAGGAGCTCCGTTCGATCAACGGCAGCATGGGCATTGTCAACCCGGTGGGGCTGGCAGGCGTGCTGAGGCTCATATGCTGCATGAGACCGACAGGGGGAAAGGGAGGCGGGGGCGAGGGGGCGAGTGAGTCCATGCTGCGGAGGGCGCCGCGCGTGGGCGTGGGTGCATGGGCGCACGTACAGGGCGTGGAGTGTCTCCCCAAGTGGATGTGCTGGCAGGGGATAGAGGGGGCACTTGCACCAGCCGACAGCCAGGGGGGGAGGGCGGGGGAGAAGGGCGACAGAGGCTGGCACACGCGGCGGGCTAAAACGGCGGGCA
>NW_009242975.1:1219507-1221165 GCF_000388065.1 Fonticula alba
GGGGGGGAACGGCGGGGCTTGGGGCGCACACCCCCTGCACGTCGGGCAATCTGCTCGGCGAAACGGACGGCGAGGATCGCCCGCACCCGATCGGGCATCGGCACAGGGATAAACAATCGACCGGGCGAGCAGCAGAATCGCGGAGAGCGGGGGGGCATTCGCGCGCGTGCGTGTGCGGCCACCGGCGTGTGCGTTGGCGCGAGAGAGAGAGAGAGAGAGAGGCCTCTCGAGCGCCTGGGAGCGGATCTCCCCGGCCTGACTTCCGCCAGGCATCGTTGTCGCCCTTCCAAACACCTGCCGGAGGCCGGGGGCGCGGGGGAGCCACTTACGTGCACAGGGGCTGGGGCCTGTCCCGGTAGTCAAAACGAGGTGCATCCGTTGTGGTGCCCCGTGGGCCGCCGGATCCGAGCGTGTGCGCGCGCGCGCGCGCGCTAGTGCGGTGGTGCTCGGCGGCGTCGGACGGCGGCAGAGGAGTGGCCGGGCACCGCTCCAATGCCGGCGGCATGGCTGCATCCCGCGAAGCTTGACTACCTCCGCGTGCGCAGAGCGGGCAGTTGCAAGGGTCCCGGAGCTGGGGGGTGGGGGGGGGGGAGACTCCCCCAGAAGTGAGAAGGGGATGTTAGTTGTCGGGCCGCCTCCCCATGGGGGCCGCGTAGGCGAGGGGTGGGGCATGGGCGGGGCACATGCGGTGGCTGGAGGCTCTGTGCCGTTGGCCAGCCGGCTCTCCGATGATGGGGAGACCCGACCGGGTGCCCTGCGTGAGTAACCTCCAGGCGGCTCGATCTTGTGAGCGTGTGACTGGCGACCGGGCGGCGTCGGGGGCAGAACAGCCATCTTGGCACGCACATGTGCGAATGTGCGCGGGTGCCTGTGTGCCACCCTCCGGGGAGGGCGGGCGCGCGCCGGTGCAGCGCCGGCGTCTGGGGAGACTACCGCCCGAGCAGGGGGCGGAACGGGGGGGGGGGGGGGGGGGGAGGGGGGGGGTGTTCGAGCGAACAGGTGGCGGCGGGGGGCGCCGGGCCGGGGGCGCCAACACCGGGGGCGAAAGTGCTCGCGTAGATCCTGGCGAGTAAATATTTGGATCAAGAGCAGCGCATCGGGTGCCAGGGGAGGGGGGGGGGGGGGAAGGAAAATGCGCAGGCCGAATCAGGCCGTTGGAAATGGACGCGCCCGTCCTGCGCCTAGTCGCGCACGCGCGCGCGCGCGCGCGTCAGCACCCGAACACATTGCCAGGGGGTGCCTCGGTGCCGAGAATGGCCCAGCGCCGCATTTGCTCGTCATGATGAGACTTAGCCCCCCCGGCTCGCGCCCCGGCTGAAGCCCGCCTGCCTCAGCTCGGCAGGCGGGCTTGAGCCGGGGCGCCTCTGAGGCAGCATGTGCCGGTGAGGGGGGGTGGGCACAGAACGGCGGGGGCGTGCACACCCACGCCTTGGAATTGGGGGCGGTCGCGTGTGCGCGCACGCACGCGAACGCACAACCGAGCGAATGCGCAAGCGAGCGAATGCGCAAGCGAGCGAATGCACACACCCTGGCACAGCTATGACTAGCCAGGCCATGGTTATGTCCCATCGACAGCTGATGGCGCGGGAGCACGGCCACAAAGAGAGGCAGCGACACAGAGCCAATTACCAAAGACATACTTTGGGGGTGGGGCGGGG
>NW_009242975.1:1222575-1224886 GCF_000388065.1 Fonticula alba
CCCCCCCCCCCCCCCGCCTCCGCCCCGGGGGGCGGCCTTGAGCGGGCTGAGCGGAGCCGCTACGCAGAAGCCGCACCATAAGTCGTACTACGCGCATGCGCCATCGCCAGCACACGCGACGCCGGCCGGCGCGCCTCCAGGCATAATGACCTCCCGACATCCGCAGACACACGCACGCACACATACAATACCTACAATACATACGCCCCCCCCCCCCGACACGCATGCATCTCCGGCCGGACATGGATCCCGGCAACCGCGGGACACGTAACTGGGCGGCTCCGGCCTGCCTGCGCGCCGGCCCCCGGCAGGAGCTGAGACCTCCGGCACGGGGATCGCTAGCGCGGCCTGAAGGGGGAAGACGCCGGCCCCGGAAGGGGGAGGGCATGGGCCCGCCCTTCCCGGGAATGGGGAGCAGGCCGTGCGGCCGGCCGACCCACGCCAAACGCCGGGGGCGCTGGGAACGCGCGTGGACGGGGGAAATGGCGCCCCGGCGTGTGGCGGTGGCGGGCATTGCCGCTGGCCGCGCCTGCCCTGCGTCGGTGGCAAATGCCCCCGCCCCCCCTCCCCCAGTCGGTGTACGGACACTCCGGCAGCCGGGTTGCTTGGGTATGTCCCCTGCTCAGGGGAGGGGCAGAGGTGGGGTGCGGTCGAAGCAGCCGGCCGGCCATGCACGGGCATGAGCCGCTGCCGGGAGCGCACAACCTGGTGGTGGCGGCGCGCGACCGCGCAGCGAGCCGCCATCTCGGCTAGACCGGCAAAACGACGAACGCCACCACCACTACCACCACCGTACCGCCGAGGCCGGTGTCGGGCATCCATGGAGGTTGGCTCGCTTACAGCGACCACCCGGCGGGGAGACAGGCCGGAGTCGGGCGGCGCTCGCCCCCGAGCCGCGGACCTCCCGCACGACGACATGAGGCCGGGGCCAAGAGGGGGGCGGGGGGGCGTAATTTGTGACCGAGGCACACGCTGGCGAGGGGTGAACGCCGGAGGGGAGCCAGGCCCCGCCTCGCGGCCTCGGCCGCCCCCCAGCCCCCAACCCCGGGTCGGCGCGCCCAAGTGGGCGGGCGTGCCACACGCCGGGCTCCGGCCGCCCGGGCTGCCGCTTTTGGCGCCGGGAGGCGGGAATGGAGGGAGCTGAAATCTGCCAACTAGTATCGGCTGGCCGCAAGCGCGCGCATACGTCCGATGTGTCTGTGTATGTGTATGTGTGCACAGCAGGCGAGGAGGGGCGGGGCGGCGGCCCCGGGCCGGGGCTCATGCTCCGGCCCACGGCACGGCGCACATTCGGGCGCACCAAGCACAACAGCACCCAGCCGGGGCGGGAGGGGGCCACAGGGGGCATATGCCAGAGATGAGTCCATATTGGCCGGCCAATATGCCTGGCGATGCAATATATCCCCAACAGCCGGTGTGCACCCCGTGCGGACCTCGACCGATCGCTCGGCCCTGTGTCGTGAGCGACTCTCCGGTCCGAGCCGTTTGGCCCCTCGTGCCTTCGTGTCCTCGTACACCGGGCGGCCCGAGAGGGACCCCGCGTTAGAGGGGGGAAAAAACCAAAAATAATAACAATCACCATCATTAGGCGGCTGTTCCTTTTTTCTGACGACCCTGCTGGGTGTACTGCCCCGCCCCCCCACCCCCGGTCCCTTGCTTGCACTTCCTGGACCCGGTCGGGCACCCCGGAGCCTCCCCCCCCCCCCGCCCGGTCAGGTCCTTTCCCACACGTACACCCAGGGGAGGCGCGCCGGGGCCGACTCTCTGTCATATGTGGTACGACGACGGGGGCGCCGGCGCCCCGGGGCTTGTGGCACTGTTCGCCGGGCTGATATTGCCGCGTCATATCCCCCGACGCCCGGGGCGCGGGGGGGAGCCCCAAAGGGACTCCGGTCTGCGGAGGCAGGCCGCGCGTGGGGAACACACGGACGCATGTGCGCCGCTCGCTCGCCCCCACCGCGCCCGGCCCCTCCCCCCCCCCCCAACATGCGTCTTGCGGACCGCACGCCGCCGTGGCCCGGCGCCAGCACCAGCTTGCCCCCCCCCCCGGGGGGGGGGAGGGGGCGGCGTGTGTCGCCCGTGGTTCCAGGCCTGGTATTTTTTTTTCGGCCCTCGGCCCTCCCTCCACCACCCTGGCCGCTACTTCAGTGCGGGGGATTGTCCCCGGCGTGTGCCGCGCGCCGGGCGTCCCTTCGCCACCGGTTGCGCGGTTCCGTGGGCTGCGCTCACCGTCCCCCCGCCCCTCCCCCCTGTCCCTCAAGCAGCCGGCATCTGCCGCCCGGTGTTTCCAGGCCGCTTGGTCCGCCCGGCC
>NW_009242975.1:1225439-1227093 GCF_000388065.1 Fonticula alba
CGCTCCTGCGATGCAGGGCGTGCTCGTGGCGCTGCGTCTTGGTCCCCTCGTCCCGCCGTGGCCCGGCGCCAGCACCAGCTTGCCCCCCCCCCCCGCCCCGGCCCCCGCGGGAGGGGGCGCCCCCCCGCGGCCGTGATATCGCGCGCCGACGCCGCGGCCGCCGGTCCGTGCGCTCTCGGCGGGCCGCCGCCGGCGCGCAACACCCCAACCACCGCGGTCGCCCCCTGGTGCCGAAAGGCCTCCTGCCCGGCCGAACATGCTCGGTACACCGGTCCGGCGCCCCGGCGGTTTCCACAGCAAGGCCGGCGAGAACGACACGATGACACATGGGGCACACCGCGAGCGCCCGGAAGGGCCGCCCACGTCGGCCATCTCATTTCCGGCGGCCACATGCGTCGCTCCCGGGGCCGGGCCGTGTGCTCGCTTGCCTGCGCTAGGGCCGGCCGCCGCCGCGGTTGCGGTCGGTCGCCCCTCCTGCCGGCCGACGCCCGGGGCCCGGAGGCCACCGGTGGCCTCCGTGCGCAAGGCACCCTTCTCCCGAACCAAAATCCCCCTGCCCCGCCGGGGGGGGGGGGGGCGGGGAGGGGGCGCGGTATTTTTCTCGCGAGGCCGCCCGACGCGGTCTCGATCGGGCCCCCCCGGCCCCCCTTCCCCCGAGGCCCCTCGGAGGAGGGAGGAGGCTCCCGGCGCCCGGGCGCCCTGCCGGGGCCTTTTGGCCGCCGGCCCTCGCGTGCACCTGCCTCATGCCCTTTCTTCTCGCGCCCCCCAGGCGGGCACCCCCCGACTGGACGGCCCGGCGGCCGCCGGGTCAGGAGCTCACTGGAAACCGGGGCCGATGCTGTGTATGTGTATGTACGCGTGCGTGTTAATACGGGCGCAATCTCGCCCCCTTCCGGACCGGGGCCGGCACATGAAGGAGGGACCCCCGGAGTGTGCCCGGGGGATGTGCACCTCGCCCGGGGCGCCCCCACATCTCGTGCCGGGCGCCGCGTCTTTGACGCAGCCGTCCGGCCGGCTCGTCCCCATCCCGGCAGCATGAGGCAAAGCACACCGCCCCGCCTGCTCCTGCGCGGTCAGGCACCGGGGCCTGGCCCGGCCCCGGGGCTCTCCTGGCCGTCAGGGGGGGGGGCGGGGGCGGGGGGGCACGGCCGCGTGCGTGCGCCCGCATGCCCCCCGTACCAGCGCCAGCGTGCGATGCGTACTGCGCGGCCGCCGCCATGCCAGACGGCCTGCTCGAAGCCGAGCACCGAAAGGCCAGGGGGCCGGGGCAACGGCTCCTTCGTGATCAGCGTGTCGATGAGGGTCGGCACATGATCCGCGTTCCAACCCAACGTGAACCCAATTACAATCGAAACAACATTCGGAGAAAAGAACAAACACGCGGATCGCCGCGCTCCATGGGCAGATCCCCACACCGCTGCTTGGCCCCCGTTCGAGTTGCCTATGCCCACCTTCCCCCCCGGGGGGGGGGGACGGATGCGCGGGCACGCGTCCCGGGGAGGAGTGGCGCGCGCAGGGCCTCGACGCGTATCTAAGCGTGTGCATGCGCGCGCGCGCGCCCTTGCGCGCGCGTGGGGACGCCTCAGAGACCCCCGCTGGATATATTGCCCGGGGGTGTGCGTGTGCGTCCGGCTGTCGCTGTGGCCCGGGTGGG
>NW_009242975.1:1229077-1230230 GCF_000388065.1 Fonticula alba
GGCATGTTTGTCCAAAGGCGGGTCGGCCGTGTGGGGGGGGGGGGGGGGGGGGGGGGGGGGGGGCGCACACACACACAGGCACCAGCACGGACACCGGCACGGGCGCACGCTCACACGGCGGATTCCGGCCAGGACGGAAATATGCCCCCTGGCCGCTTTCGGGCGGTGCTTCGCCGGAAAGTGTCTTCCCTCCGGCCGGGATGCGAGCATTCCGGGCTCGGAGCCGGGTCCATTGGGTAAGTGCTCCGCAGCGTGCCTCCGGCCCGGGGGAAAGGGGCCAGCGTGACAGGGCCGCGGGCGGTGTCTTTCCCGACGCACGCCCGCACGCACGCCCGCACGCACACACGCATAGGTGAGGCCGGGGTGGAGTCTCCCGCTCAGAGAGGGATCCGGGCAAGGGGCCGCGGGATGGGCGGACGTGCGCCGTCGCCCCCGGCCTGCCTCCCCCGCGCCACGGTGTTTCCCCGACCATGGCGTCCCAAGTGCCCGGACGGGAGGCGGTCCGCCGACGACTCTGCCGGCGCACCCCCTCCCCCCGCGCCTCCTGGCATGCCCCCGCCCCCTCGGCGTCCGACGTGGCGGCCGAGGCCGTCGCATGTGTGGCCCCGGCTCTGCTTTCTGCCCCCCCCCTCCCCCCCTGGGACAGGGAGGATCACCCTGGGTCGGACGGCTCGGCTCTCCCCGGCCCGCCTGCCCCAAAGCGTGAGAGCCGAGGCCGACCGGCGGTGGCTATCCACTCCGCGCGGGGAGAGGGGTGCTACATGCGCGGATCCGGTGCCTTCCGTAGCTCCCCCCGCGCTGGCCCCGGGCTCGGTGCCCGGCGGTGCGACCACACCTCCCTGGTGATCCTTGGCCTGCGCCCGGTCGGGGCACGGCTCCGGCTGCCGGTGACGGTATGCCTGTGCGCAAACACACTGCTTATTGTGGCTGGGAGGGTGTCGCCAAGCGCACCGGGCGCCGGGCGCCGTGCCAGCGCTGGCCGACCCCACCAACGGCCCTCCCCCCCGGGGGGCGGGGCGCCGGGGACGGGGCCGCCGGGCCGCCGCGCGATCCGGCCCTTCCTGCTCCCATTGGAAGGGAGATCAACCCCTCTGCCCCTCCACGCTGGGACCTTGCCCGGGACCCGGCACGGCTGCAGATCGTCCCCCCCCCC
>NW_009242975.1:1231315-1232127 GCF_000388065.1 Fonticula alba
CCCCCCCCCCGCCCAGGCCGAGGCTTGAGCCGGGGACGCGGGGGGAGGGCAAGCTTACATACGCCTGCGCGCCCTCGCCCGGCCGGCTGCCCGGCCATCCGCCCGCCGGCCGGGGCTAGCCACCAAGATCCGGCAGCCGCCGCCGGGCAGTCAGTGCATGGAGATCTCGAGGCCCCAGCTCTGGCCCGCCGCCGCCGCCCCCGCCGCCCCCGCCGCCCCCGCCGCCGGGGTGGGTCTTGAAATCTCGGCTGCCCGGCCACCGGCCGCTCCCGGACTCCTGGGGCAGCCCCCTTCTCCTCGCGCCCCTCCTGCTCCGACTCCCGCCCGCCACCTCCACCCAAGCGCACGCCCCTGCCCGGCCCTCGCGACAACCTCGCGTCCCCGTGCGTGCCCCTCCCCCGCCTACCGGAGCAATGGCCCCCTCCCGTGTCCCGGGGCTGGCCAGCGCCCTCCTGGTGTTGGTGCTCCTGCTGGGGACGTGCCTCCTGCCCGGGACGCCACTGCTGCCGGTGACCAGTGCACAGGCGGTCCCCACGCCGCCGGAGTTTGCGGCTCTCCTGCCGGTCCTCGCCGACACCTACACCTCCAGCCTCCTGCCGGACACCAACTTCCACTCGGCCACCAATCTGCTCATCCGGCCGAGCCCGGCCAATGATGGCTCCCTCCGTGCTTCGGCCTTCTTCCTGCTGGATCTCTCACCGCTGGTATGTCGGCCCGTGCGGCTCCGGCTCCGTTGCTCTGCCGGCTCCGTTACCCCTCCTCCCCCCCCCCAACCCCCCTGAACTGACCTTCCCCCTGTCCAACACCCCTAA
>NW_009242975.1:1232137-1236051 GCF_000388065.1 Fonticula alba
CTGAACTGACCTTCCCCCTGTCCAACACCCCTAAAGCGC
Organism: Fonticula alba; assembly: GCF_000388065.1. Classification (NCBI taxonomy): domain Eukaryota; order Rotosphaerida; family Fonticulaceae; genus Fonticula; species Fonticula alba. The sequence continues at coordinate 1,232,177 of NW_009242975.1, forward strand.
ACCTTCCCCGAAGAGCAAATCTGTGTGACGGATGCCTGGCTTCTCGGCCGCGCCATCACCCCTGGCAGTGCCGGCCGCTCCAGCTTCTCCATGGAGCTCTTCAGCCCGCCCAGTCTGACGTGCGCGCGGTGCCCCGACATGGACTCGCCTCACTCGCCCCTCTTCGGCCCTCCCCCCCCCCCCCCCCCCTGTCTAACCCCTGCCGACAGTGTCCTGGAAACCCTCACCCACTCGCGCATCTCCTCCCTTCTGGGGAATGCCGTCCTCTCGAACTCTCGCGTGTCGAGTGCCTTCTCCCGGCCGCCGGTCTTGGCCGATCCAGCCACCCCCGAGTGGCGTGATGTCCGCCTGCGCCTGCCCGCCCGGCCCTTCACCGAGGCTCTGGCCAGCATGTCCGGCGAGAACGCCGTACGCCAGTGCTCCCTCCCTCGCCACCCTGCCCTGCTCTAGGCTGATCATCCCTGACACTCCATTCTGCATTTGCGCATCTCCGGGTCTCCCTCCCTCCCCCTCCCCCTCCCTCTACGCCTCTCTCCACGTCTCCCGCTACGTCTCCCTTCCCTCCTCGACCGGTCCTGGGCCACCAGCTCGGTATCCGTCTCCAGGGCGTCACCACCGACAACCTCCCCTGGAACTACATCGAGCTGACCTCTTCCGATCTGGCCAGCATGATCGCCTCCAACGGCGGGGGCAGTGGCACCGGCTCCGGCGCCGGAACCAGCGCCCTCGGATCTGCCCTGGAGTTCAACATGCCGGCTCCTCCGCCGGCGGTGCCGATCTCCGGGCTCCCCTCCTCGACGGACCCCGCGCTGACCGGCCCGGATGTGGATCTCCTGGCGGTGGCCGGCGCGCCGCGCCTGCGCGTGCGCTTCTTCCGCTGCCCGATCAGTACCACCTGCCAATTCCCCGGCGATGCCACTGCCCCGGTGTGCATGGCTCGCACCTGTCCGGCCACCACCGTCGGCAAGGCCACCTTCCCGGCCACATCGGCCCTGGTTCCCACGGCGGCGGCCGGCAACCCCGGCGCCTGGACCGGGCACCCGGTGGCCGGTGTTTGCGAGCCCGGCTGGTCCGGGGCCCCGGTGCGCCGGTGTCTCCTGGACGGCACCTGGTCGCAGGACGCCACCGGGCCCGGCTGCGTGCAGAACACCTGCCCACTGGAGTTCATCCATGACAATGCGGTCTTCCCGGCGCCGGGGCTCTTTGCGCCGGAGGCCATGCAGGCCTCGGCCCTGCCGCTGTCCGGGGCCACGATCCCCGGCAAGTGCCTGCCCGGCTTTACCGGGCTGCCGACGCTGCAGTGTGGCCTGGATGGGGCCTGGCGGTCGGATGTCCCAGCCGGCGGCAGCCGGTGTGTCCCCTTCGCGGTGTCCAAGACCACCACCAAAGCCATTCGCACGTGCGACGTCAAGATGTCCTGCAATTGCACCACCTGCTTCCTCGGCAGTGATCTGCTCATGCGGTACTCCCTGCCCAGGGAGACCGACAAGATTTGCCTGCTCGACTCGTCCTACCAGCTGGACTTGCCGCTGGCGCTGCTGCGGACATTCGACGTCGACATCTACCCCTCGGGCAATTGGCCCAGCCCCGGGAAAAACCTCCCGACCGACTATCCCCCGGAGTTGGTCTACTCCACGAGCATCTTCTCCGGCCTCTTGCCCCCGCACAAGGTCTACCCCTCGGGGGCCAAGCTCCAGGCCATCTCCAAGTACCAGAACCGGCCGGAATTCACGGCCTCCCTCCACCTCCAGGGGCTGACCCTGTTGCAGACTACCAACACCTGCAAGAAGGAGTTCACCTTCAACTATCACGAGTGCCCCTACCCGTCCATGGTGATGACCAGCTGCCACCCGTCCGAGTGTAGCTGTACGTGGCATGTCGGCCGATCAGGCCTCCTGCCCTGGCATGCGCCATATCCCCTGCCCGCACCTGCTCTCACCTCCCTTTCCTGGCTCCCGCCCCCCCCCCCCCCCCCCAGTCCCCTGCGCAGCCGTTGGTGAAAGACCAAGGCGTTCTTCAAGACAACGTCCCTCGCCCCCAGCCCTGGGCCATGAAATTGGCCACACTCTCAGTGCGCCGTACGTGTTCCACTGTCGACTCGGGATATTCTCGCCTCCGCCCCCCCCCCCCCTCCCCCCCGTGTAGTGCCCTTCTGCCCGCCCTTCCATGATGGCACTCTGCAGTGGCCTGCCGCCACACCTGGGCAGGTCGTCTCCCAGGTGTGTCCCATGAGCCAGGGCTACCGGCCGGCGGTCCTGTCCTACCGCTGCGAGCCGAACATCACTTGGACCAACCTGACTCCGGTCACCTGTGACCGTACGTAGCCCCCCCCCCCCCCTCCCCCTGCTCTTTGTGTCTGACTCTCCCTTCTTCCCTCTCTACCTCTCTCTCTCTGCCCCTCTCTCTCTGCCCCTCTCTCTCTGCCCCTCTCTCTCTCTGCCCCTCTCTCTCTGCCCCTCCCTTCGCCTTTCTCTCTGCCTCTCTCTTGCCTGGCTCCCGTTTCCCCATCCCCCGCTAACGGCCTAACCTCACCGGGAATCCATGCCACCCGTCAATCCGACCGCCAGATGTCTTCTGTGCCTGGCAGCCGCAGCCCAACAACCCGGCCATCTTCTCGCCGGCCCTCCTGCATAGCGGGGCCACGGTGACCGGGACCTGCGCCACCGGGTATTATGGCTCCCCGGTCGTTACCTGCCCCCTGCCGGTGGATCCGATGACCATCCAAACCCCGGCCGGGGGCCTGAGCCCGGTGGATGTGTCCCTGCTTGGGGTCCGCCTGTCCGAGGAGAGCCTGGCCAATGCGGCGGCCGCCTGCCAGCCGTGCCATTCGTCCTGCCGCGCGTGCTTCGGCCCGCTGGCCAACCAGTGCACCGAGTGTGACTCGGGCCGCGCGCTGCAGGGGGGCACCTGTGTGGTTTTCTGTCCGCAGGGGCAGTTCTCCCAGGGACCGGCGATCGATTGCGCGCCCTGCCCAAATGGCTGCTCCCTCTGCTCATCCACCGGCCAGTGCCTTATCCACAATGGGCGTGCGTCGCATCCCACCATGGTCATCTTCTTTGTGGCCTGCTCCTGCGCCAGTTCTTTCGCCGCCAGTCTCCTGACAGATAGTGTGCTCTTTGGGGGGGGGGGGGGGGGGGGTTTTTTTTCCCCCCGCCCCCGCCGCTCCCCTTCCTCTCTCATCTGCCTGTTGCCCGTCAATTTATGCAGAGGTTTACGCGGACTACTGCCGCCGGCAGTCGCCAGCCTCCGCCCCCACCAGCGACGTGGAGGCCACCGGCTGGAACGAGATGCAAGTGGGCGGCATCGCCGTGGCCGCCTGCGCCCCGGGCTACCGGTACCCCATCAACCGGAACACCGGGGCCCCGATGCCACCGACGCGTGTCTGCCAAAGCAACTCCGTGTGGGGCCCCCCTCAGGGGAAGTGTGAGAGTGCGTCTCCCCGCCTCCCTCCTCCCCCCTCCCTTTCTGTCGCTTCTCTCGGCCAAGCTGCCTCCTGTGTCTTGACTGGCTCTCTGACTGACCCTTGCCGCTCTTCGTCCCTCTCTCTCTCTGTAGCAATGGCCTGCCCTCGCATTGAAGAGGACAATGCCGTCTGGCCCGAGTCCATGCCTTCGCCAACCCCGGTGCAGGGGATCTGCGTCGATGGGGCCTTCGGCTCACCGCAGCGCTTCTGCCTCGCCTCCGGACTGTGGAGCGAGGTCACCGGTACTACCTGTCGTAGTGCGTCCTCGCTTGCCTGTTGCTTTGGGGGTCCTCTCCCCCCCCCCCCCCCCCCCCCCCCCCTTGCTGTCACATGGCCTTCCGCTCGGCTCATTCTACCCGCTGACCTTTCTCCATGCTCCCCTGCCCTCGGTTCCCCGGTGCATGGCCTCCCT
>NW_009242975.1:1237359-1239298 GCF_000388065.1 Fonticula alba
CCCCCCCCCCCCCCCCCCCCCCCCCCCCCCCCCCCCCCCCCCTCCCGGCCTCCCTGTGTGTCCTTGTCGGGCGTAGCCGCCAGCACATGCCCCGCCATTTCCGCCGGACCGACGACCGCCTCCTGGCCCGTGGCTCAACCCGGGGCCACGGTTCGCGGGACCTGTCCCAGCGGAATGCATGGCGCGCCAGTGCGCCACTGCCGGCTCGGCGGAAGCTGGTCCGACCCGGTGGGGGCCTGCTCGACCGACCCATGCCCCGAGCTGGCCAACGATGCCGGGGCCGTCTGGCCGGCGGCCGAGCCCGGGGATGAGGGTGTCACCGGGGCCTGCCTGCCGGGATATGCCACCGGTGCGTCGGCGTCCCCCTCGCGCGATTGCCTGCCCACCGGGTGGGGCCCGGTGACCGGCACTTGCCAGCCGACCGGCGTCAGCTGCCCGGCCATCCTGCCGGGCCATGAGGACCCCTCGCATGGGACGTGGCCGGCGGTGCCGGCCGGCACTGGATCGGTCATCGGGTCCTGTCCGGCTGGCTTCGCCGGGAGTCCGACACGCGACTGCCTCGCCTCCGGTGTGTGGGGCCCGGTGGGGTCCGGCCCCGGGGCCGTGTGCCAGCCGATCGGCTGCGCCGCCCGCACCGAGGGCATGGCCACCTGGCCGGCGGCCCCGGCCGACTCGGCGGTCACCATCACCGGGACCTGCATCGCCGGCTTCTATGGGCAGCCGACGCGCCGGTGTGTTTCGCCGGATCCCGTGCATCTGGCTCCCTCGCATCCGCTGTCCTTCCCCATGTCGCACTCGACCACCGGCGTGCCGGGGGCTCCGGGCGGGGCCGATCCCCTGCCAACCTTGGTGTCGGAGGTGCAGGCCGTCCCGATGGCGGCCTTCTATGGGCCGATCGCCGGCGGGTGCCAGCCCATCGATTGTGACCCCATCGCCGACATCGATGGTCCGCGGGCCTCCATGACCCTCTTCCCGGCGGCCAGTGCCGGGCGCAAGGTCAACGGTCGCTGCCAGCCGGGCTACGGCCTGCCGGCCAACTCCCCGGTGTCCAGCCCGCAGCGGCTCTGCAACTTCCGTGCTCAATGGGAAGAGCCGTTGCACATGTGCTTCAGTGCGTCTTCCCTTCCGCGCCCCCGGCTGTGTCTTTGGGATTGCCTGGCGCCGGGAGTAGCCAGCCACCAGCACGCCCCCTGGTCGCCATTTTCTTGCCTGCCCTCCTCCGCCTGCCCCGCTGTGGGACCAGCTGTCTGCTGCCTGCTTGCCTGACCTTCAGATGCCCCTCCTCGATGACAGGACTCAATTGCACCGGCATTGAGAATGACCTTGGCACCAAGTGGCCCGCGTCTCAGAGCAGCATCGAGTCCTTCGGGCAGTGCTCGCCCGGCTATGCGCCGGCCAGTTCTCAGGCCAAGGACCGCCCCCGGCGCATGTGCAATATCGACGGCCAGTGGGACCCGCCCGTGGCCCGGTGCAAGCGTGCGTCTCCCGCCGTCGGTTGTTCCGCTCCCGCGCCCGCGGGACGCCCGCATTTCCCCGCATCTCTGTGTGCTCACCCTCCCCGCATGTCCACCACTGTATGTGCACACGCCCATACGCCGACGCACGGGCGCACGGACGCACGATCTCCAGGTCTCATGTGCCCGCCTGAGGACAACTTCCTGGATGCCTCGTGGCCGGAAACCGCCTCTCTGACCAGGGCTCTGGGCCGGTGCAACTCCAACATGCGTGGAACTCCCATCCGGTCGTGCGACATCAACGGTAACTGGTCGATCGTCAGCGGGTCGCCCTGCCTTCGTACGTACCCGTCCCGCCCTCTCTTCCCGCCCTCCGTCTGCCGCTTGTGTGCGCTGCCCTCACACTGTCCCTGATCTCGGTACCCTGTTGCCGCTTCTCCTGCCCTTCTCCTTCTGTCCTACGCGCCCCCCCCCCCCCCCCCCCC
>NW_009242975.1:1239308-1240433 GCF_000388065.1 Fonticula alba
GCCTCCGGACTGTGGAGCGAGGTCACCGGTACTACCTGTCGTAGTGCGTCCTCGCTTGCCTGTTGCTTTGGGGGTCCTCTCCCCCCCCCCCCCCCGCCTCTGTCCCTTGCTGTCACATGGCCTTCCGCTCGGCTCATTCTACCCGCTGACCTTTCTCCATGCTCCCCTGCCCTCGGTTCCCCGGTGCATGGCCTCCCTGTGAGTAGTGCGCTTGTGCCAGGAGGTCGAGGAGGGGACCGTGGCCTGGCCCGCTGTGCCGGTCGGCCTCACGGCCATTACCCAGTGCCGGTACCCGGTCCCGGGGTCGCTCCAGCCTCGGCACGTGTCGCGGATGTGCAGCGCCTCCGGCGAGTGGCTCGACACGGTGACCATCCTCCCGCCCCCGGGCAGCAACTCGCCCGGCGACGGCAACCAGGCCGCCGACTCGGACACCGCCTGCCCGGCGGTCACTTGCTTGGCCGAGGGTGGCGACGCCGGTTTGCACTGGGGCGATCCGACGGGTCGGCCCCTGGCTCCGGCCCCGGGGCCCCCGGCCGGATCGACCGGCCTGTTGGACGCCCCCTTCCAGCAGACCAGCCTGAAGGACACCTGGCCGCATGCCCTCGCCGGGCAGTACTACTCCCCGTTGGTGTGTGGCCCGAGCTCCAGCGACCTGGGAGCCGGTCACCCGCAGGGAATTCGCACGGCCCCCGGCAGCACCGGCCCCTTTGGTGTCCCCGGAGCCGTGGCCTACCGATTCTGCGACTCCAGCGGCTGGTGGCATGAGCCCGGGGCCGTGTGCCAGATGGATGCCTGCCCGGCCACTGAGCGCTTCGGGGCCTTCTGGCCCGCGGCCTACATCGGCACTCGAGCCCGGGCCCCCTGCGGCAGCCTCCTCCCCCCGGATGCCTGGTGGTCGCCGGGGCCCACGCCCACCTCGTCGCGGGAGCTCCAGTGTATGCTCGACGCGTCCGGCCGCCCGGCCTGGATGGAATCCCCCTCGGACGGCCAGTGTGGCGGTACGTGGGGTTGTGTCTCCTTCCTCCTCTCGGCGCACGGCCTCCCCTCTGGCCCCTCCTTCCCCGCTCGACACCCTTCGCCCCAGCCTCTAACAGTCCCCTGCCGTCCTCCTCCTGCCCCCCCCCC
>NW_009242975.1:1244567-1245997 GCF_000388065.1 Fonticula alba
CCCCCCCCCCGGCAAACAAACACCCCTCCTCGACCCATCCAGCCTTCTGCGAGTCCATCAGCCTGCCGCACCCGCGGTCGATGTTCTTCCCCTCCACCGACTCGGGATCCCTCTCGCGTGGATCCTGTGCCCCGGGTCTCACTGGTCAGCCGGAGCTCTTCTGCAACGAGAGCGGTCAATGGGACTGGAGCAAGCTCAAGGGGTCTTGTGAGTTCCGTACGTGCCTCCTCCTCCCCCCCCCCTCTTTTCCCGCCACACCGCTGTTGTCACTGTGTGTTCTTTTTTCTATGTTGCACCTTCAACTGACATGCCTCCTCACCCCCCCCCCCTCCCCGCCCATGGTAGTGACTGGCGAGGGTGAGTTTATCAAGAATGTCAAACTCACCTCCATGGGTGGCTCCTCGCTGGCTCTCTCGTGGAATGTGCCCGAGTCGCACGATCCCTCGTCCCCGACGCCGAACCTCTTCCTGGTGCAAATCTCCTCGGTGGAGGATCGAACCTTCACCGATGCTCGGATCACCTGTGCGCCAGTGCCTTTGTGCCGCTTTCCCCGGACTTGTGGCCATCTGTTCGCTGACACCATGCCGACCTCTGCCCCCCTGCCCCTCTCTCTCTCTCTCTCTCCCTCTCTCTCTCTCTCTCTCTCTCTCTCTCTCGCTTTCTCTCCTTCTCTCTCTCTCCCTCCACTTGCCTCTCTGCTCCTTGCAGATGAGCACAGCGCTGTCCTCACGGATCTATCACCACTCAGCCCGTATCGGATCCGGATCCTGCCCGCGCCATTGACCCTCTCGGCCAAGATGCTCGCCGAGCCCGAGGAACAGCTGTACATGCCGTCCAATGCCGTGGAGCAGGCGGCTCAGTACTACGTCCGGACGGCGGCCGAGCCGCTGAACCGCTTCCAGCCCGGCAGTCAGGTGCTGGATCTGCTCGCGCCGCGCCTGGGCATGGCCAAGTCCGGGCGGCTGGGTCTTCCAGCGCGTGAGATTGCTGGTCGTGCCGGCAAGGACAGCAAGGATGTCATGCTGGGCCCCAGCTGTGACGATGCGCCGCTCATCGATGGCGACCTGACCGGCATCTCGATTCTTCTGCGCCTCGGGTCTTCGCCCACCCCGCAGGCCAGCTTCGTGCGGGTGGTCATCCGTCAACAGTCGGCTCCTCAGCTGCCATACTCCTTCCCGGCCATCGCCCCGCCGGCGGACCATGCGCCCGGCCCCGTCCAGACCGCTGCGACGCGCATCACTGCCCCCCGGGCCGAGGCTCTGGAGTCGGTCTTGCCCGATGGCCAGGCGGCCATCCTGTCCACCGACCGAGTGACCGCTGATGGGGAGCTCCTGCTGGACTTCGATCCGGCTGCGGCCGACGGCTTCGCCGAGTACATGATCATCACGGAGAGCAGTGCGTGCCTCGGGCGAGCCTCCCCCCTCCCCCCC
>NW_009242975.1:1246208-1249740 GCF_000388065.1 Fonticula alba
CCCCCCCCCCCGCCTCCCTGGTCCATCCTGTAGCCGAGTCTCTGCGCGTGTGTAACCTGTCACCGGGCTCGGTGTACGAAATCCGCGCCTTCTCCGGCATCAGCATGAGCCACTCGCCGTCGCCAGCGGACGAGTTCCTCCGGTCAACCGGCGACCCGGCCGGTCTTACGGTCAGCGGCCGGACCACCTCGGCCAAGCAAGACAACATCCTCTGGGAGACCGTCGGCCGGGTGGCCTTCATTGCCACGCAGTCGTGTCCCTCCGGGTGGTACACGGCCATCGACAAGAATGACCCGAATCGCGGGTACTGCGGCTCCTGCAGCTACATGTGCGCCGAGTGCGTCGGCCCGACGGTGGACGATTGCACGGCCTGTGCCGCGGGCCTGGTCCTTGTCCGGCCTTCCTCCGGCTCCGGCGAGGGTAGCTCCTCGGGCCCCGGCAATGGCGGTGACCCCGGCCGGGGGACTTGCATCACCCCGGTGGCGCTGGCCACCTTCTTCCAGCAGCTGAACATCTTCGCCGTGGCGGTGGCCGTGTTGCTGTGGCTGCTGGCCGTGGTCATGGGGCTGGTGGCATACTCCAAGATGGCGCATGTGCCCATGTCCCTGGTGGCCGTGTGCCTGGCCCTGGCGGACTTTGCGCTGGGCATCTTCTTTGTGCTCTTGGGCCATGCGCGGTCCTGGCCCACCGGCATCCGGCCAGACAATTTGTCCAGCCCGAGCAGCGGCCCGGACGATGGGCTCGGCAGCGACGACATGCAGGGGAACTTCCTGTCGGAGGAAACCTCCCTGGTGTCGGCGCCGCACTCGCTGGCCATGGGGCTGCTGCTGGGGCTGTCGCTCTTCGGCGGTGCCTTCTTCGGTCTGATTCAAGTGCGCAAGGTGACCAACTTGGATTCCAAGTGGGCGCGGCAGAACCACGCCGCCGCGGCGGCCGTGGCCCTGCTCACCGGCATGAGTCCGTATGCCATTTTGGTGCTCGGCTGCCGGCTCTTCGGGCTGGATCTGCTGTCGGCCAAGTTGACCCCGGCCATTCGCCGGGGGACTGCCATTGGGGCATTGATTGTCCTGGGAGCCGGGACCTGGCTGCGGGCCGGCGTTTGCGTGGACTACCTCTTCCGGGTGGCCCTGCGCTCGCGCGTCGTCCGCCAGGGGGATGTGTCGCTGCTGTCCAAGACCCTGGACGAGCCGGCCGCCGTGCCGGTCCTGCTGCTGGTGTCGGCTGGCATGCTGACGGCCGTGGTCCTGTGGCAGAGCCTGGTGTTGATCTGGTCGCGGGGCATCATCGAGCAGGATCTCCCACCGGGTGGCTCCGGCGGGGCCTATACCCAGATGGGGACTCTCCGTAAGGAGCACAGTCTGGAGGAGGAGGCGGCCGCCGCGGCCCTCACCACCTGTTCGGAGGTGAGCCAGTCGTATGGCGCCCCGGGTGACTGCTTGGCAGCTCCCGCGACAGCGGCCAGCAGCCGGGCCCCGTCGCCGCAGCCAGCCTCTCCCGGGCCCTCTTCCCCTCCGCCAGTGGCCGCTGGCTGGCAGTTTGCCCCTCCCCGCGCAGTGTGTCCTTCGATATGTCGGCCGAGTCGGCGCCCGCGGAGTGTCTAACCCCCGGGTCGCCGCCACCGGCTCCGCCGCCTCGTGTCCGGCCTCAAGGCCCGGCCATCACCATCAATGACGAGATGGTCGACCCGGCCACTGGCAGGCCCACCGGCCAGCCGCATGTCACCCTCTCCCGGTCGGCGTCCGATCAGTCGGACAACATCCCCCAAGCTCAAGCCGGACATCTGCTGCACAGCCCGCGGGCCGGGTCTTCGCGCGCCTCCTCCATCACTTCCCCCTTGCGCCATGGATCGTGGCTGGTACCGCCATCCCTGCCGGGTGATGGTACTGGCGCTGTGTCGACGGACGAATTCGATGCCTAGTCAGGCATATTCCTCACACACACACCCTCCTTCCCTGCCCTGCTGGCTGTCGTCTCGAACAAGACCAGGCGTGCGAGTCCCTTCTTCTGCCTTCTCCTCTACCCTGCCACTTCTTGGCGCCCCCCCCCCCCCCTTTCAGGGCCAATCAACTGCTTCACATCTATGCCCGTCCTTGTGTCGTGGGGGCACGCCCATGTCGTCCCCCCCCCCTCCCCTTCCAATAAATGGATTTGTTCTTTGTTCACCAGAGCCCTCTCTCCACACACACACACACACACACACACACACACACACACAGACACATAAGCCTGCACGCTGGCAGACGAGAGGGAGGGTGGATATGGGAATTGATGTCTATTGAGTCCTCCTCGCCTCGGTGGAGGGGAAGAATGGATATGAAGGGGGAGGGGAGCGGAGAAGAGGGCCGGGGTAAAATTACACAAGGGGAAAGGCGGGAAAGGGGGACTCCGCGCCGAGGGGAGAGGGGGCCGCGACCGACTGGGGCGCAGGCAAGAGAAAAGGAAGAAGAAAGGGGAGGGCAGGCGAATCAAGGCGCCGGGAACACCCACAGAAGGGCGCACGCAAAGCCGCACATTCGCCCGCCCGCCCGCCCGTCCGTCCGTCCGTCCGTCCGCATTACCCAAGCTCCATGAGGCAAGAGTAACGGGACGTAGGTGGATGGATCGGGGCGAGCAGCAGCAGCAGCAGCAGCAACAGCAACAGCAGCAACATGTGGCACAGAGAAAGCACACCCCTGGGGTGAAAGGAATACACGCAAGGGCAGATCAATCGCTGTCGCTGTCATCGAACTGGACAAAGTCCGACTTACGCAGGGCGCCTCCGCGCCGAGTCGAGCCCCTCGGCGCAGCCTCGCCGTCGTCATCCTCATCGCCGGTCTCCTCGTCGCCGTCGCTGTCCAGGTCATCGTCCAGATCGTCGGCCGTCAGCAGGGCATCCTCATCCTCGTCGCCAGCGCCATCGGAAGCCGAGTCGGCATCCTCCTCGTCGCTGCTGGAGCCGAGCTCCTCGTCGTCGACATCCGGCGCGGCCAGCTCGGTGTTGGTGGCCGCCGCGTAGATGGCCTTCACCTGCGCGGCGTACTTCACCTCCAGCGCCTCGAGCTTCTCCAGACGCTGACGCAGCTGCAGCAGGCGCTCAACCACCGGGTGCTCCTGAATGCGCACATAGCTGGCATCCATCGACGAGCGGAGGTGGAAGTAAAAGCCAAGGTTCATCAGGTAGGAGAGGAGAATCTCTGTGGTCGTGGGGGACGGGAGGGGAGAAGCGAACAGAAGGAACGGTTAGACACCGAGCACGCCAGACCGGATGGCCCTTCACACCGGACGACCGAATGGCCTCCTCCGGTCGGGCCGACGTCAGGACAATAGCAGGAGCCCCAAGCACGCACGATACTTCACCTGAATGATGCTGGGAGTGGAGGGGCCGTCCGTAGACTGGGCCATGGCATCGACCGCGGGCTTCAGCACACTAATGGCCTCCTCATGGAAGTCCCGGAACTCGGAAATCAGCCCGGCCAGCTCCGGCGCGTGGCGGTGCACCAGGGCCCGGAGCTGATCCGGAGTCACGTCCACCGGGTCGACCTCAAGCGTGTCA
>NW_009242975.1:1250045-1252310 GCF_000388065.1 Fonticula alba
GGGGGCGAGGGTCAGTCGCGAGTCAGGACCCAACCCCAAACGCGTGTATACTCATGTGCGTATGCATATACGCATGTGTGTATGTGCGGGGAGGAGGGGCGGGCGGATGAAGAGGAAAGCTGGCGCAGGACGTACCGGCATCAAAATCGTCCTCCTTCTTGGAGGCGGGCTTGCGAGTCTCACTCTCATCGTAGCCGTAGAAGTCCTTGCGAGACTTACCCCAAGCACGCGCAGAGAGGGCCTCCTCGTCGGAGTCCGAGTTGTCCGAAGGATCAAAGGGATCGTCATCAGCCTCGGCGGGGGCAGACTCTGGAGGGGCAGCGGGGCAAAGAGGTGCGAGGCGTCAGCGAGCGAGCGAGCAAGGGAGAGAGAGAGGGGGGGGGCGCGCGCCGAGGCGCAGCAATGTCGATAAAGAAGACGCACTCTTTGCCTTTTTGGCAGCCTTCTTCCCCTTGGCCGGGGCGGCCACCGGCAGGTCGGCATCGGAGTCGGCATCGCTGCTCGGCAGGTCAAGGTCGAAGACCGGCTCATCCAGGATGGCCAGATCCTCGTCCTGAGCTGTGGACAGGGGCGTGTTAGCATGGACAAATGGCAGGAACTGCATGGGAGGTGCGTACAGGCGCGCACACGTGCACGTACACATATCGAAGTGGCGCTTGTTTGCGCGGTTCTTCTTGGCGGAGAGCATGGTGGCGTAGGGCAGAAAGGGAGAGGATGAAAGGGGGTGGGGGACCGGTGATTCCCGGAACGGCGACGAAAGCGACAGGGAGCGAGAGGACGGGAGGGGGAAGGGAGAGCGGCGTGGACTGCGAAAAGAAGGCGGGGAGAGGCAGGAGGAGAGGGGAGGGAGCTGGTATCGCGCGCAGATGGTCCCGCGCCGATGTGCATGGTGCCCGAAAGAGGTACTCAGGCGGGTGCGATCGCTGGCCCTGGTACGCGCAAAAAAAAAAAAAAAGAAAAAAGGCGCGGAAGATCTTCTCCCCTACTCTCCCCACGGCCGCGCCGCCGACTCTTTCCCGGCCGTGTGCGTGCATGTGCGTGTGCGTGTGCACTCTGCACGGCTGACCACCTCTGCCACCCGTCCGGGCCTCCCTCTCTATGCAGCAGGGCCGCTCCCCAACGCGGCCCGCGCGGAGGGGACCAGGCCGCCCCCTCCAGCCAGCGCGCCCGGGCCCGGTCGCTTGGGCCCCGCCAGCATGGGTGGCCTCAGTGGTCCACGCACAGGGGACGGCGGCGGCCATGCGAAGAACGCACGTGATGAGCACATCCGGCGGGAGCTGTGCTCAAAGGGGCGATGCGGTGGGAGGTGATCCGCCGGCCAATCGGACCCGGCTTCGGGGCAGGGGGGCGGGGCGCAGAGATACAGAGACACCAGGGAGGGAGTAGTGTATATTGTCCAAGGACGGGGAGAGACTGTGAAGCGAGAGACGTCCAGGCCAGGGAGCAGGGCAGCATGGTGGAGACGAAGGGCGGAAGGAAGGGGCGGGCGGACGGGCGGACGAAATGAGGAGGGAGGCAAGGGGTCCGGCAGGGACAACACCGCGGAGGCCTCTCTACGCGCTGTTCTCGGCACAGATCTGGCGGAGGCGGAGCAGGAGAGGAAGGCAGGGGGGAGGGGGAGGGCGAGCGTGCGAGGTCAGTACCGGGAGGGGGTGGGGCGAAGGGGGGAGAGCAGTGGCGGCGATGGTCTTGGTGTTGGCGACAGCAGGAGCAAGCGCAGTGCCGGGCAGGTACCTTGTCGGCGGCCTCGAGCGAAGCGATCAGGGTGTCCAGCTCCTGGGGGCCCAGCTCCAGAAGGGCCCCCTGCTCGGCGGAGTTCGGAGACACGAGGTTCAGGCTGAGGCGCACAAGGGAGGCGTGGTGGATCTTGTCGACCGCCGGGAAGACCACGGCCTGCAGTCGGAGGATGGGGGGGTTCATGTCGGTGTCAGGGCCGGGGAGCCAAATGCACGGGGGAGAGAAGGCGCCGGGGAGAGGAGACATGCAACTAGAGGAGCAGGCGACGGGCGCGCCCGAGGGATTGAGGAAGACGCACGCGATGCTCCCAGTCGAAGTCACGGAGCTGCAGGCTTCCGGTCACGGTGGCCGGAGTCACCAGGGCCGCGGAGGTTGGGACATACTCCTGCCGGCGCGAGCAGATAGACCGGGCCAGGAGCTTGAGCGAGTCATTCGAAAGAATGCCCGGGCCGCTGTAGAAGGCAACAGCCAGGCCGAGGAACTGGGCCGAGGGAGAGGAAGGTCGTGCGGAGTGGGGGGGGGGGGGGG
>NW_009242975.1:1252320-1253395 GCF_000388065.1 Fonticula alba
ATGGCTGGCAGGGCAGCAGCAGGAGCGCGCACGTCCGCATCGGAGGAGGCCGCAGGGATGGTGTTGAGGCAGAGGCGCATGGTGTCCACAAGGCAATCGATCAGCTGGAAAACCTGGCCCACGGAGTACTCCTGCGAGAGCAGGTGCATCGGGGAGGGCATCGCGTGGCCGAGGACAACATGGTCCAGGAGAGCGTGCACGAACTGGGGTCATTCGGGGACGGAGAGGGAGGAGGAGTGAGCGGACCACCTGGGAGACGCGATCAAGACGGACAAACAACCACACGCACCTGCTCGATGTTTTCGGCTTGGGTCTCGACCAGGAGATTCAGCAGGGCATGCTGCTCCCAGACCTTCGGTGAGACCATCCCCTGATCGGGGATGGAAAGAGACCCTGGCTGCTCGGACATGAAAGGTAGTAGAGGGGGGAGGGGGAGAAAGAGAGGAGGAGGAGGAGGAGGGGGGAGGGGGGGGGGAGGTGGTGGTGGGTGGAGCTGCCCTGACGGCTGGCACCGATGTGGAAGAGGGGCCCCCGAACAAGGGCTCGGCGGGGGGAGGGGGGGCCAATCGGCTTCGCCTCATCCGTGTGCCAGTCGGGGGGGGGGCGCTGATGCTCGACAAAGGATGCCGGTTCTGTGGCCTGTGGACCGGAGGGGGCGGGGCGGGGATGGGCCGGCGGGAGATGAAAACAACCGGAGCGGCCGCCTCACTGCTCCTCGGGCATGTGATGCTCTTGCACGCCTGTAAAGCCGGACATCGCGTGACCACCTCGACTTGCCCGAGACTGCGGAATGCCCGCCCGGCACTTTTTTTGATCCCCGGGTTGTCGCCGCCGCCGCTGCGTCTGGGGGCGGGGCGAAAGGAAAAAGACCACCCCTCCGGGGAGAGACCGCGGCCGCCCGGCCCCCAGGGGCCGACCGACGCGCATGACGATGTCTTCCCCAGGCGCCGGAGAAAGGGGGCCAGAAGCCGGCCCAGGCATGCGGCCGTGCACTGTTGCCCTCACTGAGGGGCGAAACAGAGCGCGAGTGAGAGGCAAGAGGGCAGGGGGGGGGGGGGGGGGGGGGGGGGGGGGG
>NW_009242975.1:1253880-1257932 GCF_000388065.1 Fonticula alba
TCTGGCCCGTCCTCCCAACAGCACTCCCAATTCGAGGCGATGTCCAACCAGATCATCGGCAAGAGTACGTCCGCGCGGCTGTCCCTCCTTCCTCTTCTTTTCTTCTTGCTCCTCCCCAAGCTCCCCCGCCATCCCCTGGTGTTGTCGAGCTCGCTGGCCTCTGACACTCCGCCACCAGTCGACGGCATGAACGACCGCCTGAACGAGCTGGAGAAGTCCCTCCAGACCCTGATGGAGCAGGCCGACGCTGCTGCCGCCGCGCAGGGCACCAACAACGGTGACAACTAAGTACCCACCTCCGCTCGCTTGGTCGCCGGCCAGGGAGGTAACCCCTCACTTTGCTGTCCCCTTGCCCGGCGTTTCATCTTTCCCCCTCACATACACGCGCGCGCGCGCGCTGTTTCTCCGTCCGTCATTGCTGTGCCCCAATAAATACCCGAAAATGTGAGCCACCACCGAGGCACTTCCGTGATGGCAGGGGGGGGCTTTCATTTTTGCTCTAGAAGTCATCGTAATCCTCTTCGTCCAGGTTGACCAACGACGAAGTGGCACTGGCTGCTTGGCTGAGGAGGAGGCCGGCCGGGTTGGGCGCCAGCAGGGGCACCGGCGTCAGGCCCACCGGCCCGGAGGGCGGCGCAGGGGCCGGGGTGACAGCAACCGGCGCCAGGGCAGGCACCGGCACCAGCTGTATCGAGACCGGGGTGGCGGCGGTTGCCGCCACTGGCGCCGTCGCCGCCGGGGCCGGCGACGAGTCAGCACCCGTGGCCAGGACGGCATTCGATTCGGAGGCGGAGGATGCCGCCTGCGAGGACGCCGCTCCAGTGCGTTGGCGTTTCCGCGGCGAGGAGACCATCGCCGCCGGCGCCACCACTGCAGGCTGTGAGGAGGGAGAAGCGCTGGGCTTCGTGGGTGAAGGAGTGGGAGGCGCCGCCGCAAGGGCCGCGGCATTGCGCGCGGCCACACGCATCGACACACGCCGGCCCCCGGACACTCCGCTGTCGGCCATCAGGCTGCCTTGCGATTGCGAGGGCGAAATGCCGGGCGACACCCCGGCCGAGGCGGCCGGCGAGGGCGAGGGCGAGGGCGAGGGACAAACCACCGGCAGGACGGTCGGCGGCTCCTTCGAGGCAGCAGTACCAGGGCCCGAGGCCGGCGTGAGCACAGGGGCTGGGACGGGCGTCGGCACGGGGGTTGACCCTGGCGTCGAGCCGGCTGGCCCGGCAGCGCGCGCAGGCCCCCGGCTCAAGGCCGCGGTCAGTGGCGACCGGCCAAAGGACAGCAGAGGATTCGCCTGGGGGGGCGGTGGGCTACTAGGTACGGCGGAGGGGCCGGCAGCGGCGACACGGCCACCGGCCGCCGACCGCCGCCCACGGGCCTTCGCGGCAGCCGGCTCCGAGCTGGCAATCGGAGACGAGGGAAGGACCGGCGAACTGGACACCGCCGCCAGGGGAGCGCCCTCATCGCCATCGGGTCCCCCAGTCGCCAGGCCGGAATCGGATCCCCCACCATCGGTCGTCGGGGTGCTGCCACAGGCACCGCCATAGCTGGTGTCCAGGAAACGCCCGGACAGGGTGCCACTGGTCTCGGCCTCCAGCAGGGCATTTAGCTGGTCCATGGTGAGCAGTTCGCCGGCCGGGGGGTCTGCGTCGGGGATCGCCTCGACTGTGCTCTTGAGAAAATCGAATTCGGTCCGGGAGAGGACGGCCCGTTTACTGGATGGAGAAACCCCAGCAGGAGGGGAGGCATGGCATGGCATGGCATGGCATGGCATGGCATGGCATGGCATGGCATGGGGGGAGCGGGGTGAGGGGCGAGGAGAGGGAAGGTCAGTCGCTGGGGGACACCGGGCCGACAGGGGAGCACAGACCACTGGCCGGGGAGGGGGAGAACGCACAAATGGACGGTCTGGATGCGCTTGGCGCCGGATTGGCGCGCATCGCCAAGGGCACCGCGCAACAGTTCCCGCATGAGGACCTCAAGTGCCTTGGCTGGGGCGGAGGAGTGGCGGAGGAGAGGGTAAGCAAAGAGTCTGGTGGCCAAGAGCCTGGGAGGAAACGCATTCCAAAGGACAGGGAGTGGAGGGCGGGAAATGGGGAAGGAGGGCGGGGGGTGAATGGTGATCGGCTGCGCACAGACAAGCATCGGAGCCGCAAGGGACACCTTGCCAACTTCATCGTCCTGCTGCATGATCCGCTTGATGCGGTTCTGGAGAAGGGCCGGGGAACAGGGTCGAGCAAATGCCGGGTCAGTGGCGGAACGGGCAGGAAAAGGCGACAAAGGAACACCCTGACAGAGGCATACCACCGGGAAGGCGCTTTTAAAGCGTCGCCTCATTGTGCCCTGTGAACAACCGGATGAACGAGCGCTGACTGGACAACAGACGGCGGGGAGAAGAAAGCGAGGGGGAGAGGGAGAGAGGGAGAGAAAGAGACAGGGAGGGAGAAAGGCAATGCCTCAGGGTGCCACTAAACAGACTGGCCCTCCGCGGGAACAAACCCAGGCAACGGAGACGAGAGACAGAAGCAGGCGGGGGAAGGGAGGAGAAAAGCAAGAGGAGCAGGGGTCGGGGGAGGGGCAGGGGCGGGGGAGAGGCAGGGCCAGAGGCAGGTTGCCCGACGAGGCGAGAGTTCGACCAGCGCAGAGGCTTTTATAGCGCCAACGAGACGCCGCCTCTTTAGATGTGGCTAGATGCCGGGACGGGGCGCCGGGGTGAATACACTCCCGGCGCCTCTCTCATCGGAAGGGGGGCAAACGTTTGTCCCCTCCTCCGCCTCCCCCCCCCCCCCCCACACACACACACACACACACACCACCACCACCACGCCTCGCCAGGAAACACACAGCACCCAGGAACCAACTCCGCCACAGGCCCCCGGGAGGACGAGCCAGGGGCGCGACCGGTAATTGTCCGGCGAGTGCCGATGGACTGTGTCACAGCTGCCCATCCATTGCGTTGGGATCTGGACATCCCCCCTCCGACGCCATGCGCCCGGCAGGCTGGTCGAGGGAGAAGATCCGACGGCGTGGCCCGGGGCCCGGACGGGCGGATGTGCGGACCCTTTGTGAGATCGCACCGCGCGAACCCCCCCCGCGAGACGGGTGGCGCATTCTTGCTTCCTTGCTGGCCCTCCCCCCCCCCCCATCTGTCTCCTGTTTACCCCTCCCCTCCCCCCCTGTCTTTTTGCCTTTCTCCCTCTCCCCCTCTTCCCACCTACATTTACACACATGCCTCCTCGGCACATTGCGAAGAAGCCCCGGACGGAGGGCCCCGGGTCGACCGGCCAGCAGCCGGAGGACGAGCGCCTCCTCCGTCGGATGATGGCCTTCGACCAGGGGTCCAACTCCGAGCTGTCTTCCTCGGATGACGATGACAACGCCCCCGAGGAGCGTGCTCCTGGCCCGGACAGCCGCCATGGCCATCTGGACACCTCGAGCGAGTACGACTCTGACGACTCTGACGACGACAGCGAGTCGGAATACGAGTCCGGCGATGAGTTCGATGTGGCCGCCGCCTCCATTGACGAGAAGATTGTGCGTATCAGACGGAATCATGGCAGCTGTGGCTGCCTTCTCCGTTCGGCCGCTCGGCCCCCGTCTAATCTCTGACGGATCTTTGTCCTCCCCCCCCCCTCCCGCTTGGGATCAACCAGGCCTCGCTCCAGCGGGATCTCTCGGACATCCCCCTGTCGGAGCTGATGGAGCTGCGTCGGACGGCAGGTGCGAAGGCCGTTTCGCGGCTGCGCATCGCCTCCCAAGGCGGCGAGGCGTCCCTTTCGCGTGGGCAGGCCGACTCCGACGTTCCGGCCGGCAAGCGCAAGAAGAGCCAGTGCGTTACGCTGTCCCTATGGGAGGATTTCACCTGTGCTGTGCTGTGCCGTGTTTTGCTGTACCGTGTTGTGCTGTGCTGTGCTGTGCAGCCGACGGGTAGGGAACCATTCGCACTAACGCCATGCTGATGCCCTCCCCCATTAGACCCCAGGTCCAGTCTTCTCGTGTGCGGGTCAGCGTGCTGCGACAGGTGGTCGAGTCACAGCGCCCGGTACGTCCCCCTG
>NW_009242975.1:1258008-1261132 GCF_000388065.1 Fonticula alba
CCCCCCGCCGCCGCCGCCGTGCCTTGCCACCGATGCTGACGCCCAATTGCCCGCCTCCGGGCTCACAGAAGGCGCGCGATCCGCGCTTCGAGCGCACTGCCGGCAAGTACAACGAGGATCTCTTCAAGAAGGCGTACGGCTTCATCACGGATCAGCGCCAGCAGGAGATCGACAAGCTGCGCGCCAGCATCAACCGCGAGAAGAATGAGGGCCGTCGCGAGGGTCTGAAGATGTCCCTGCAGAGGCTCGTGCGTTGCCCCATCCCCGGGTCCGGTGGCCACCTTGCGATGTTGCCTCTTCCTCTGACCACCCCCTGGCATTCGTGGGCCACCCCCCGCCGAGATAGACCCAAATCCAGAAACGCATCAAGGACGACGACAAGAAGCAGGCTGTCCGGTCGGAGCGTCTTTCCAAGGAGCGCGAGCTGGTCCGCCAGGGCAAGAAGCCCTACTTCCTCAAGAAGAGTGCGTGGCATGTCTCGCTGGATGGGGCTTCCTTTCTGTGGCTTTTTCTCCCCCTTCCTCTTCATTTTGCCTTGCTGTCGTTGGCGTTGGTGTTGTTCGGACTTCCGCCACCACCTGGTCACTGTCGAGGGTCTCCCCCTGCCTCTGTGCCTGTGCTTACATCGCCATTCACCTTTGTGTCGGCCGCACTCCCGGCGGGGTCCAGGCGACGAGCGCAAGATCGCCACCGCCGCGCGCTTCAAGGCCCTTTCGGAGTCCGGCGGCGCGGGCGCCGTCCAGAAGGTCCTCGAGCGCCGTCGCCAGAAGCAGGCCGCCAAGGACCGGCGCTTCCTGCCACACGTTCGTCGGAGCGCCGCCCAGCAGGACGACGACTGAGAGCGGCGTCTGGCGCTGGGGACTGCACCTGGTCTGCCTACCGAGCATCGATTCCACCACTAGACACACGAAAGAGAAAGCGGCAGCCGAAAGGCGGGGAGTGCGACAGATAGGAGGGGGAGAGAGAGAGAGAGGAGGGAGGGAGAGGCCAGACAGAGGGAAGATGCACGTCGAGCAGTGGGGCCCTTGTGACACGGGGGATCTATTTTATTCATTGGCCAAGGAAGGCATGCAGGTCGAACCAATTGTTGACTCCGGCCCCGGAGGTGAGCGACCGCGCCGCGTGCCACCACCCGCGGGGGATGAAAAGCGATCGCCCAGGGGCAAGGAGGACATCCACATACCGGGCCTGCTGGTGCTCGGCGGCGATCGGCCCCAGGGGGTCTGGTGGTGACCCGGGATCCGGTGGCCCGGCCGCCTGTCGCCGGCCAAGCTCCAACAGGGGCACGGCAGATGTGTTGTGCAGGGCCCCGCTCGTCGGGGCAGCCATGTGTGGCCCTTCGGTCGGTGGCCAAATCCGGAACACCTTGAACCCGTGGACTTGGGTGTAGATGTTATCCCGGGGGTCGGTGTGCGGGGGGGAGTATGTCCCGGGGGGGCCGATCCAGACGTTGGTCTCCACCGGGGGCGGATCCGGCCAGCCGGACTCGCCATCGGCTGACAACATCCCGGCCAGGTGAAGCAGCTCATCGGGTGCCAGGAAACACAGGTCCGGGATGCAAATGTCCCCGCGCACCTCCGGGAAGTGATGGAAGAGATCGAACTGTGCCAGGTAGGCCGGGGTCGGGTTGTCGGGCGACCCGGCCGCCCGATGTCGGGCCGTCTGTTGGCCAATGTGTCCGGCCAAGTCCCCGAGGAAGACCACGCGCGGCTGCCAATTGGCGTCGGAACAGCCGGCCTCGGGACTCGGGCAGTAGGAAGCCCCCAATTCCACCGGAGCCGACCGGTGCCGGCCGCCAAGTCGAGCCACCAGCCGCTGGGGCCCGGCCCAGCGTCGCACAGCCGGCCACCCATCCGCCAGGCCACCCAGCAGTACGGCTCGCGGGGGGTGATCGACCGTCGCGCACGCGGCTCGCAGGAAGCCACCCGCATCGGCCGGGCTGTCGAAAGCCAACTCCGGCACGGAGGCCGGGCCCGGGGCCGGCTCGCCCGGAGGAGCCCAGGGTGCCAGCGAGTGTTGGCCGGTCGTGCAGAAGCTTCCCAGCAGCCGCAAATCCAGGGCCGCGGGGAAGTGCGGGAATTCGGCCATTCGCGCCAGCAGGCGCGGCACCGGACTGCCATCCATGTCGGGAGTTCCGCCGGCAGCAGTGGCCGCGGGGGGGGTGGTGGCGGTGTTGGTGATGCTGGTGGTCGGGCAGGCGGCCGCCGATTGCAGTAGAGCCTCAAAATCCGCAGCCAACCGGGCAAAGTGTGCCGCCGGCTCGGCTTCAGCCCAACAGTCATTGTCGGCCGAAGGAGCCGCCACAGGGGCCGGGCCGCGCATCATCGACGCCTCGGCCAGGCTGAAGCCCGAGGTCAGATCCACCTGGGGCGCTTGGGGCTCGGGCTGACGGATGCGCGATGCCAGGATGCGTGCCAGTTGCGAGGCCAGAGCATTCAGGGGCATGGTGCTCATGCCTGCAGGTTGCCCGGGCCCCGGGGCCGGGACGTCCCATGGCGCGCCAAAGACCAGCCCCCGGTCAATGAGGACCACGGCCGCGAGCAACAGGGCCTGCTCCACCGGCTCCGGGATTACATGCTGCAGGGCCGCCGACGCGAGGACCCCGGCGTGCAGAAGACACGCCGTCAGCAGGGCCTGGCGCAGGAAAACCGGGACCACCCGCCAAGGAAGCAGGTGGATCAGTGCCAGTAGATCCGCCTGCAGGAGGGCCAAATGCCTGTGGAAGGCGGCCAAGCCGGGGCCGCCAGCTTCCAGGGTGACACCCTCCAGTGCCAGGGCCTCGGCCGGGACGTCGGTCGAAAAGCAACTAGGCGGCCGAAGATCGCCGACCAGACCCGGCCGCGCGCCGGCCAGCCGCGCGGGGAGCTGGCCCCCTGCCGAGGGAGCCTCGCCATCAATCAGCCCCAGCGCCAGGGGGAAGAGCTGGGCCAGGTGGCGCTCGAGAGCGGCCACCGTGGCGGGCCAGGTCCAGCCAGAGGGCAGACCGGCCTGCGCCGTCGCCTCGGCCGGCCCTGCTGCCGGCAGATCGCCAAGAAACCGGAAGAAGAGCGTTGCGATCAGCTCCAGCAGCGGGTCCTCTGGCTGCATGGGGGCTTTACGAGGGCGACGCCGGGGGGGGCGGGGG
>NW_009242975.1:1261398-1261891 GCF_000388065.1 Fonticula alba
GGGCGACGCAGAGGGAAGGCGGAAGAGGAGGCGGAGCAGCGAGGGAGGAAAGGGAGGAAAAGAGCCAGGGAAGAAGCTCCGGGGAGGGAGGTCGCGCGCCTGTGAGGCGTGCCGGGAAACGGGGCGGGACGGGATGTGGGGGGCGCGGGGGGGGGGGAATGACGAGTGCAGTGTTCAACCGGGGGGGAGCAGCCAGGCGGCGGCGCGTGTGGGCGCTTTTTGGGCAGGCCGCCGCGGGCGGTACATTCCTGGTGCGGTGCTCCTGGTGAAAATGGAAGCGCCATGTGATCTCCCAATGATATGATAGCCCGGCTGCTATCGTTGTCATCCCCGGCGCCGTCTGGGATTGTGGGGGAGGCTCCATGGGTGGGGCTGGGTGGCCAACCCAACAGGCCGGCCAGGGTGCTGGCGGCCTGGGTCTGTGTGAATTCCTGTGCGAGTAAGGCCCTGCTGCCACAACTCCCCCTCTTCCCACCTACATTTACACACATGC
>NW_009242975.1:1262294-1265021 GCF_000388065.1 Fonticula alba
CCCCCCGCCTATGCGGCCCCTGCGGGGTGCTCACCCCCAAAGAGGCTGCTTTGTCCGGTATGAGGGGGGATTTTGTACCGGCCGTCAGGCGCGTGGCGCTTTGTGGCCCCCTCAGCAGGGGTCGAGGCCGTGGCAGAGCGTGGCAGAGACACTCGCACTGTCCCGCCCTCCTCGTTCCTCCTCCTCCTCCTCCTCGCCCGCCAGACCCCCTCCCCCGAAGCGAGACAGCAGGGGGTACCCAGGACCGCTACCGAGAGACTGGCCCCGGGCGTCGGGCCTTGGACAGCGGCCGAGGTCAGAGGATGTGGCGACGATCCAGCCAGTCTCCCGGACTCCCTGCCCCCCAGGCGGGGACGGGCAGCCTCAACGGCGGCCGGCCGACATGTGGCAGGAAGAGGGTGCCGGCGAAAGGGGGGGCGAGGGGGGGCGAGGGGGGGCGAACGGGGGGCACAGAAAATACGGATACCTGCTGGTGCCACGTCGAGCAGGTTCGGACCGATGGCCGCCACGTCCGGACCCCCCGACCGACATCGGCCGCACGGCCATGTGTATCTTCGCGGGCCGAGGGGGGCACTGGAGAAGCATGCGCTCCCCCCCCCCCCCCCCCCTACGGGTCCTCTCCTTTGGTGCATTGTGTGGTAAACGTGTCCACGGGCTATTTTCCGCGCATGTGCAGGGGGGCGGGGGGCGGCATCCGGCGTCGGCCCCCTCTCCCTTACGGCCCCCCTCGGCCGCCCTCGCCGCGATCGTGTAGGACCCCGTACTTTGCCCCGCCGCGGGCATATACCCCCACTATCAGCCCCCCCCCCCCCCCCAGTGGGACGCCCCGCCCCCGGGCCCCTCTCTCCACTCCCCGTGTTATGATTGTGTCCGGCACACTTGCCCTCGACCCTGTATATGGGAATGGCGCAGGGAAGAAGGGCCCCCCGTCCAAGCACAGCGTCCGGGGAGGGGGGGGGGGCGGGAGGACCTGGCACAAGACCGCACTCAGCCATGTGCAGCGGTATGGACATTGAACAGTTCGCGGTTTGAGATTTATATTGCGTTTGAGGACTCGCTCATAGTTTACAAGGACAGTTGATCTTCATCAATCGGGGTGTGGCGTGCGAACCGGACACACACGCGGGAGGGGGCGCGATGGAGGCAGGGGGGAGGGGGTTGGGAGGGGGTACAAATGTGGAGAGCTGGGGAGCGGGGAGCGGTGGGGGGGGGGGGGACCGACCCCGCGCGCAAGAGGGGATTTGGGGGGCGCTCTCGCCTGCATCATAGCCACATGCGCGACGGAGCGCGGCGCATTGCCGGCCCCGGAGCAGCAGGGTCCATACGGGGGGGAGAGGCAGAGAGGGGGGGAGAGAGGGCCGAGGCAGGTGGGTGCGTGCGTGCGCGCGCATGTCGGCCTTCTCAGGTCATGCACGCAAACGCACACACATACACATGGCGCTTTCGGTCTAGGGCAGAGGGGGGGGGGAGGGGGGAGGCGCGCGAGATCGGGGCCCGTGGGCCCTGTAGCTCGTAGCCACATTCGTGATTTGAAGATATCGGGGAGGGGCGGGGGGGAGGGGGGGAGGGGGGAGGAGAAGGGACGGCTGGTGGCTATGCCATGGAGAGCACTTCCCTCCGGCAGCGCCACACAGCGGGCGCGAGCGCGCTTCTCTTCGGCGCGAGGTCGTCACGAAGGCCATCAGGCCGTGGCGGCGAAGCTATGGCACACCAGCACCGCAAGGGTGGCAGAAGTGGCGGGTGAGAGGCAACGCGAGGCGGCGACTGTCGTCACCATTGTTGCTCCCACTGGCACCACGACCGGCGCCGGCGCAGTCGCCTTGGCGGCCATCATCATCATCTTCATCGTCGTCATCGTCACTGGGGTCGTCGTCGTGGTCGGCAGGGTGGGGGGGATTGGCTGGAGGCCATCATCGTCGCCTCTGCCCAGCACAATGCCACCTGCCTGCGCCAGGTGGGCCCCTTCTTCTCCGGGGAGGCAGGGTCCCCTCTGCCAGCATGGACAGGGGCGGCCCAGCTGCCGGCGCGGCCTGTGCCGCCTGAAGGGGAGCACCATGATGCGGCTCAACCAACCGACCAATGTCCTGCCGTGGGGGGGGGTGGCCATCGCCGGGGGTGCCCCGTCGCCCTCCCTCCAGCACCACCTACAGGCCGAGGCAGTGTCACTGTGTGCCCCGCTGCTGTTGGGTGGCGGCCGAGGAGGAGGGGGAGGTGGTGGTGGTGGCGGCGGCGGCGGCAGCGGCGGCGGGCAGGCGGGCGGGCCGCCATCGGTGCCGGAGGCGGCCGCCAGCGGGCGCCCACCGGCCCCAGGCACTGGCGTCGATGGCGCCAGCGGCTGGCCGCGCATGACCGCATTAGGTCCACGGCTGGAAGTCCCGCTCCAGGGTGCTGATGTTGATCATGACATTGTACCCCTGAATGGCGCGGATCTGCCCGGCGAGCAGGGGGTTGAAGGGCTCCACCTCCTTCTCGACGAAGATGGCCAGCTCCGTGGGCTCGATGACCAGGTCATACCCGACCAGGGCCAGGAAGTCGCGCTCCATGCGGTTGATGTCGCGCGTGGCGAACATCCCCCGGGTGAGCTTGCTCCAGCCGCGGTTGGTCAGGGTCTGGTCGTTGAGATACTTGGCGGCCAGGATCAGGGCGATGAAGAAGACCCGGTGGGAGGTGTCATCACCGGACCGCGCGGTCCGAGGCAGAGCGGCCTATGGGCGCGAGGGGGGGGGG
>NW_009242975.1:1265391-1266783 GCF_000388065.1 Fonticula alba
GCGCCCCCTTGGTCCCAGGTCGTGGGGGGGGGGGGCGACAGGATGGCACACGGGGCACAGGGCGGTCACAGCAAGGTCAGAACACGGGGAGAGGAGGGGGCGGGGGACGCTTCTGGGAGGGAGGACCCCAAAAGGCACACGGCATACGCACCGATGACCGAGCGCGGGACATAGCGCTGGTACGAAGTGATGACCGAGTTGAAGGGCGGGTTGATGGGGACCAAGGACGGGTGCGGGACCAGGACCGTGCCCTGCTCGTCGTCCAAATGCTCGACCATGGAGTCGCTGAGGTTGGCGTAATCCTGGCTGTGGGTGTAGACGGCGGGATTGCGCGAGTACGGAGTCCGGCGGAAGATTTCGCCGATCGACGAGGAGAAAGTCAGCACCGGCACCGGGAGGATGGGCCCGGGGATGTCGAGCTCCATGACCTCGTAGGCTTGCTGACGGGAGAGCATGCCGCCGGAGTTCTGGCACATGACCCGGGGGTAGCGGTTGGGGCTGCGGGGCGCGGCGGCCGCCGGGGCCGGGGCCCCGGTGGCTGCGGGCTGCAGGGCGCCCAGCGCATCGGCCGGGGCCAGTGTGGCGTCGGTGCTCGGCGGGGTGCAGCCATTGACGCTGGCTGGAGCTGCGGCCCCGGCGGGACGGGGGGCGGCCGCCGCGGCCGCCACCGCCGCACGGTCGGCGGCCGTATCCAGCGAGGGGGTGACCGAGTCGGTGGCCAGGTCGCCGGCCGGCCGGGCGGCCCCGGTGACCGGGGCCCCGGCAGCCTGCATGTCAGCCGGGGCGTCGAGCGAAGGCCCGGTGCCGGGAGCGCCGGCTGCCCCGCGCTGGGAGAAGTTCCAGGTCGGCTGGACATTGCGGTCAGGCACAATGGCCGACGAGGGGGTGAAAGTGAGGATAGACATCGGGGAAATGGTGATCAGGCCGGGCCGGGGGACAGAGGCGCGGGGAACTGGTCCTGGAGGAGAGAGAAATGCGCGAGGGGGGTGTACACGGGGGCTGGTTAGCGCGAGCCGCGAGTCGCTGGGGAGGGGGGGGGCGTTGTGTGGCGATGGGCTAGGGCTTGGGGCGCGCACTGATTCGGGTGAGGGGGGCAAAGAGAGCAGGAAACGGAAGCGGGCGTTTCTCAGCTGGGGGATTCTCAGCTCAGGGGGGAAGTGCTGTCATGAAAAGACGAGGCAGACGATCGAGACAGGGGAGAGGGGAAGGAGGGGCGAGGCAGGCGGGGGCGAGCGGGCGAGACCGTCGAAGGACACCGGCAGGGAGGCGGAGGAGAGTGGGAGGGGAGAGACAGAGGGAGACTGTGAGTGGTGGAGGATGTGGTGGGGGAGAGGGAGAAGGGATGTGGGTGCCCTTCACTTGAGTGGGAGAGGGAGGAGAGGCTCAGGGCGG
>NW_009242975.1:1267148-1271127 GCF_000388065.1 Fonticula alba
AGCATGTGCAAGTTCCCCCCCCCCCCCCGGGGGCGAGGGGGGAGTGGGTCTCCCCCAAACAGGCTACACTGAGGGGCGACCGGGCAAGGGGCGCGGCAGGCATAATTCCCGGAAGAGCGCTGGGCCGGGGCGCACGGCATACACAGACACACACACACACACACACACACACGCCCACGCACTTGGGACTGGGGTACACATTGGAGGGGCCGGCAGCCCTGCAGGCCACGACGCCGGTCAGGGGCGCGAGCAAGGGGAGGCGGGGGGGCGCGGGCAAATTTGCCGGCACACCAGGCGCTCCCTGTGGGATCGGGTTGTCGCATAAACAAACAAACATTGATCTGTGCGACAAATGAATCCGGCTGTCGGGTCGCCGGACGCACGCGAGGCCCTTCACCGGCTTGTGCCACCTACCGCAAGCGTGCACAGACGCACACACAGACGCACATGCCCGACACCCGGGCTGGGCAGGATATGTGGTCGCAGACGCACGACGGGCTAACTGTGGGCTATCAGCCTCGAGACTGGGAAATATCTCGGGAGATTTCTCGCCCACAGGAGAGCCCGGCGATCGCATCGGCCAACACAGATGAACGGCCCGACAATGCAGGTAACTGGGAGAAGGGAAGTCAAGAGACTGGGGGGATAAGCTCGCCATCCAATCTGCAAGAGATTGAGAGAACCGCCCGCGACAAGAAAGCGCCCAGGTGATAGATGGGCGCCCGGTGCTGGGTGCCGGCCCCGGTTGGGGTGGGGCGCCCGCACACGCCGCGAGCCCCACACCGCCCGGGGGGGGGGGGAGGCGGCGGGGGGAAGGATGGGGGTGGGGGGGGGGCGGCTCGGCCCGGTCCGGCCGGGGGGGGATGGAGACATCCCGCCGCCGGCCGGATCGCCGAGCCGCAGATTATACGGTGGGACTGAATTCTAATTGTGGGCTGCGACCGGCCACCCGCGGCGGATCTAATCTCCGATTGGGGCTGAATCTCTCCCATTGGTGGGAGAGATTCCTGGCCGCCACCACCCAGTACGCCTTCCATAGTAGATGCGCTCTATGGGTGAGGGTCTTGGGGCCAGAATTTCTCTGGGGCAGGCGGTGGGGGGGGGGGCATTGGCCAAGAGGAATGTCAGCCCCGCCCCGTCCCGCCCCTGTGTCCCGGGAACTGGGGGGTCGCCAGTATATTGGGGGAGGGGGGGCGGAGAGAGCCAACACATCCGGGGTGCCGCGCCGCCCAAGTCTTGGGAAGATACATCCCCGATAGAGCGGGCGATATATCAAAGCACAAAGACATGCACGGCGGACAGGATCCGGGGTGGCAGGGTGACGATCCCGAGCGAGGGCGAATCGCAGCGGGGAAGCCGTCCTCTGAATTGATAGCCCATGCAAGGAGATGGGCATCGGCGAATGCACCGAGTGGAATGCCCCCCACAGGGCAGAGGGTACTTGCTCTCCTGGGGGTGAGCGGGGGGGGCAAGGAGCCCAGGCCGCGCACACCCAATGGGGCATGCCTCGAAAGAGGGAGAGGGCAAGAGCCCGAGAAGTGCGTAGCGATTGCGCTGGTTTTCTCGCCGGCCGGTGGCGCAGGCACACATGTGGCACCGGGCCACAACCGTGTGGGCCGGCTGGGAGAACGGGCAAATTTTGCCACCCGGCGGCCGGCCCAGGTCGGTACATATGTCACGAAGCCTGGTTCCAGTCGCCCAGGGGCTCCGACGGGCCTTGAATGCACGCCACGCCTTTTCGCTCGGGTGGGAGGCGGGGGAGGAGCGGAAGCCGGCTGGGGGCTGGTTCCCCCGAGAAGGCACACCGGGCACATGTGTGTGGGGGGGGGGGGCATACAAGAACGGCTGGTGGCGCAACAGGATGCCCCCGGCCAAATGGAGGCGGGGGCGGGACCCCGCACACGCGCGGTCGCTTGCTTCATTGTCACTATCCCGAGGGGAGGGGAAGGTATGCGGCATAGGGCCCAATTAGGGCCTCGGAGCCGAAAACGTTCACGAAACACTGTGCACTCGCCCGCGGAGGGCGCGGCGAAGGGGCTCAGGGTGATTTTGGCAGGTATCAAAAGTGCATGACCGCCGCGTCTGCCCCCGGGGGCCAGCGCGCGCATTCGGTCCCCGAGAGCAGGGCAGAGGCCGTGACGCAAGCGGTCGGTTCCCCCAAGGAGGAAGCATGTGCACACACACACACACACACACACACGCTCGCATAGCATGCGCCTTGCTCCTTGTGCCTCCACCCATGGGCGGGGGGGGGCGGGGGGGGCAGCCCCTCTTGGTGGGCGTCGGAATAGACGCGCGCGCACGGGCAGCCCCACGCCGTCGGCCAGGGCCGCTGGGCGTCATCGGTCCCTGGGGGGTCAGACGCGAGGGGGTCGCGACGTCCGAGGGAGCAGATCGGGCGAGGCCACATCGCCACACTTAAAAGGGGGGCAGGGCCAGGTGTCGTGCGTGCGTGTGTGCGCGCCCTCTTCCAGACAGTTCCCATCGGCGAGGCACATGTACTCGGGCGCGCGCGCGCGCAGGATCAGGGGAGATGGTGGGGGATGAGCGACGGCTCGTCGTCGGCCCCGCGGGCCTTCCCACCGCCATTGCACCCCGTGGGATCGTGGGGGATGTGGGGATGTGCCTGCATAAAGACGAGAGGCACCTATGCATGCACGTCCCCACATCCCCCACGATCCCACGGGCTGCGAGGGCATACATGCATTGGTGGGGCCCGCCCGAGCTGCCGAAGGTGGCGTATGCCGGGGGCGGGGGGGGGGGGGGGGAGTGACCCACCACCGGCCGAGACACAGCCCCTTGCCTGGGGAGGCTGAAGCACTTCCGGGCCGGCAGCGTCGCCCGGCAGAAGCACTCGCCAAACCCGGCTGCCGGAAGGGTGCCCCCTCTCCCGGGCGCGCGCGCACGCGGCTTCAAGCGGCGCCACCGCCTGTTAACTTGGCCTCCATGCCTTTGACCGGGGGGGCAAGACGGGACGAGTGTCGCCTGCACACACCGAGCACGCTCACACGCACACACGCATCGCTGTCCCGGACCCCTCGCCCCTACATAAGACTGAGAGGAACGAGGCCGGAGGGTTGAGGCAAGATGGGCAGACCCAGATACACGCGGGTGCATGTAGCGCCCCGTGTGCGGGGGGGAGGGGGGGGGGCGCAATGTCGGTACACCAGGGTACTAACCGCAACCGAATACCAGCCATTGCTATGTTTGAGCAAGGGCGACTTGGCACTGCCGGCCGTCGAAGAGGGAGGAGAAGGAGGTGGCTCCTCGCGAGTAGCTGGTCGTGAGGGGCAAGTCACGAACAACACTTCCCCAGTCTCTGACGCTGGGTGCGGCTCGGTGGCACCGGCCCGGCGGTATGCGGCGAAAAACCAACCGCACCTGGGCATCTGGACGACTACCGGTCGCAAGCCACACCGTCGGGGGCAATGGCGGCGGTGGCGGCGGCATGCGGGTTGTGCCCAGTGTGCAGAGAGACGCGGCCCGGCGGGGGTCATGCGCCCCAAGGAGAGACAAATGACGGAGGGGCCGCCATATACCTTCTCCCGGGGGGGGGGGGGGGGGAGAGAGAGAGAGAGAGAGAGAGAGAGAGAGAGAGAGCCGGATGTCTGATGTTTCCCGTGTGGTAGACAAAGACATGCAGGTCTTTCCGCGGTGTGTACATGCGGCCCGGGGGCCACATGTCGGAAGGGGAGAAAGACAGAGGGACGAAAGGCTCGGGGGACCCCGGCAGACGTCGAGAGGGAAGACAATAACAACCCAGCCATACACACTGCAACCATTCCTCTATCCCGGCCCCGCCCCGCGCTGCTTGTGTGTGTGTGTGTAAAGCAACAAACAGCACACGCCCCGGGCAAATGTGGGTCGGGGGAGATGCACGCGCAAGACAGCGACAACCCTGTGGGCCCTCCCAGGGGGAGGGGTGGCCGGTCGGTCGGCGTAAACAAATATACAGGGCCTGGGGGGGGGGGGGGGGGGG
>NW_009242975.1:1271210-1271832 GCF_000388065.1 Fonticula alba
GGGGGGGGGGGGGGGGGGGGGGGGGACGCAGGAACGGGTGTCACCTGTGGCCCCCAGTTGAGGGAGATCGGGCCACGGAAGAAGGGGCCGAAGGTGGGACTGGGGCCTGCCGAGAAAAATATTCCCATGCCCTCCAGTCAGGGACGGGTGCGAAAACACGGGGCACATGTCCCCCCGTCCCGCCGCCCCTGCTGCACGCACTTAGACCACAATGTACCATTGACCATCAAAGGAGCGGGGGGGGGGGGGGCATGAAGGGGACAGGACAGATTGTCATGTCCCCCCCCCCCGGATGACAGGTTGATACCGCGCGCCGCGGGTCTCATAGCCGCCAGGGAGCGCGCGCGCACGGCAGACACTGACACGCCGATTGGGAATATAAGATTGGCAGTGTCATGTGACCAGTTGCGCGCGCTTTTTGAAAATGAGAGCCGCACTCGGATCCGCCGCGCGGGGGAGCGTCGCGCGCGCGGCGGCACTTGCTCTTCCGTTGGCATTTGCGCATAGCGGTTTCTTTGCCACAACGGTTGCCCGAAGTGCCGCGCGCGCCATCTGGGGTTCGGCGGAGTGGAAGCAGGCATGGCCGGGGCCGAGATTTGGCAGGCGCGGGGGGGGGGGGCGG
>NW_009242975.1:1272385-1273523 GCF_000388065.1 Fonticula alba
AAGAGGGAATCGGACAGGAGCCAAGGAGGCGATCGAGGGGGAGGAGGGGAGGAGGGGGGGACGAGAGGGAGGGAGGGAGGGAGGGAGACGCACAGGGTAGCAGCAATGGGGGCACCGGTAGTGCAGTGAGGTGCACTATGTTCGGCCTGGAGAGGGGAGTTTCGAGGGATCTGCGGGAAAGGGGCGTGGTGGGTGAGTGGCAGGGGCGGGAGGAGGTGAAAGACACGCGCGCGCGCGAGTGGACAGGCAAGTGTCGACTCGGTGGCGGGGAGGAGTGAGTGTCCATGCGACGGCCGGGAGAGGACGAAGCGGAGGGCAGCGAGGCGGACAGATGGACGGTGGGGGGGGGGTGAAACGGGCAGAGGGCCGACAGGGGGGGGATCCCGCCTCCTCGGGACAGGCACGACGACGGACATCCGAATGTGGCTGACCGCCGGGCACCATATGTGCCGGAGGCAACACCACGCGGCGGAGTCGCGCGCCGTGCCGTGTGCTAGGACCGGGAAGTCGCGGAAAGGGCAGGAGTGGCCGAGGCCCGTCCTACATGCCAGAAAGCAAGGTCGGGAGAGGCAAATGCGAGAGCTGGAAAATGGCGAGGCTGCGTGTGCCTGGGTGACACGCTGGAGGGCGAGGGGGGGAGGGGGGAGGGGGCGAGGTACAGGTTGAGTAGGCAGGGTACGAAAAGGAGGTGATGTTACAAAGTTATGGTGGAGCTCGGCGAGGCCCCCCAAAAGCCCCTCACCCCCCGGTGGGCTCCTCTCCCGGACCGAAGGCCTCCCTCCATCCTCAGGAGAGCAAGTGGGAACTGGGGGGGGGATAGGGGAGAGAGAGAGAGGGGGGGGAGGGAATAGCCATTGGCACGGCTCCTTGTCCTGGCCAGCCGTGTGACCAGACCCCTGTGCAATCGGGGCTGCCTGCATGTGCGCCCAGGACCCCGGATTTCCGGGGATCACACATCTGTCCCGGGTGTGATGGCCCCGCACCAAATGTCCAGGAAACGCATGGGGCGATAGATTGGGGGGACCCTTGGGTCTGATGCCTGTGCGTTCGCACTCCAAGTGGTCTAGGGAAGGATGCAGGCCGGATTCGCCCTCGGGGTAGATGCCGGCGCTGCCCAGGGCGGGGGGGGGGGGGGGGG
>NW_009242975.1:1275843-1278581 GCF_000388065.1 Fonticula alba
GGGGGGGGGGGCCATCTGTCCGGGAGGCTCCTTTCCGCCCCGGCCCGGCCCCCGCGTCCCTCCAGCGGGCCGGGATTCCCTAAAAAGGCGCCTGTCTGGCTCGAATGATGCCGGATGCGGGCGAGCTGCTGGGCCTGCGGAGAGAGAGAGAGAGAGAGAGAGCCCCTCCCGGCTCCAGACCCCCCTTGCCACCAACCCGACAATGACAACCGCATCACCCCCCCCTCCCCCTGTCCCTGCCCGGCTGCCGCGCTCGGCTGCCTCTCGATGCCGAACGCGACGTCCCTCTCGAGAGGAGGTCGAGCCCTCTCCCGCCCCCATCAACCCAGGGGCTGCGGTCACCGCCGCGCTCGCCGCGGGCGGCCCATGCAGCGTCGGCGGTCCCTACCGGGGGGGGGGGGGGGGCGTCTAGGCGGGCGAGTGCGCCCCGGCGCCGGCCTCCTCTGGAGATGCGGGGGAGGCCGACCCCAAGCCCGGCCCGCGCAGCGGCGCACGCCTGGCCCTGGGCCCACGGGAGGGGTATAACACACCTCCGGCGAGAGTAACGGCGCGGCCGGCGAAACAACAGATGCCAATGCATGGACGCGCTCCCTGACCCGGTGGCCACGGTGGCCCCCTTTTCCGGGCGATCGCGCATCTCCCCCCCCCCCCCCGTCCTAGCCCCCTGAAGAAGCAGTCAGGCCCAGCCGGCTGCCGGGTGAAGCAGACCCACCGCCAAGGGGCACCAGCCATCACTCAGCCAGCTCGGCCCGGCTGCACCACCGCGCGGGCCGGGCCAAGCCCAGGGCAGTGACCGGCAAGACGCCCGTCATTGTCGTGTGGCCAGCCGCCCGCCGGGCCGCTCTGGCCCTCTCCAGCCGCAGGATCCTGCAAACAATGGACAATGGTGTCATCCACACCAGGGGGGGGGTGGAGGTGGCCCGGCGCTAATGCACCGTGTGTGGTCCTGGGGCACCAGCCGAGAGCGGGGGATGCCCAGCCTCCCGGGGCCCGAGGCGAGGACGCCAGGAATGGGCCGTTTCCCGCCGGTTGCTTGGGCACGAGAGCAGACCCGCGAGCCGGCCGGGAAGGAGGGCTTCCGGCAGGCCCTGCGCTGGGGCGATGCCCTTTTTGATGCGCGCCCAAGTGGGCCCCTTTACCCCACCGTCAACAGGTATCCCCTCTGTTCGTCCGCCGTCGGACGTCGCGCCACAGCGCAACACTGTCTTTCCCAAGAGGGCGCCGGTCACTTCGGCTCGTCTTCCCGGCCGCCGGGAACATGCAAAATCACTGGCTCCAGACGAGGCCATCTCGGCGACGTGGCGGCGTGGCGAAGAGGCGTGCCTCGGTGCAGGGGCGGGGGATGTATGTGGGGACCTTTGCCATGTACACCGCCCCCCGCCCCCCTTCGCCCTCCCAGCCCGATGCGCGACCCAAGTGCGCCCGGGACGTGCAACCAGGCCGGATGCCCGTTCTCCAGCACCAGCCCATCTGCATGGTGCGCCGCACGAACATGGGCCTGGACAGCCGGTGGCCTGGGTCGTGTGCGGTGCAATGTGGGCAGGGAGGAGGCTACACTTATGGCGGCGGGAGGGGGCCCATGCATGCGCGTCAGGCATCCCTCCCCTGGGGAGATTCCTGGACGCTTGAGCGGCGATAACAGTTCAATGACGGCCTGACACCAGCCATCCATCGAGGGCGAAGACCCCGGCGGGTGATCTCGCTCCCGAGAGATCGACGCGGCCAGTTGTAAAGGGCGATAGGCTGGCCAATCCGCTCCCCCCCCCCCGCTGGTCGCCCGTCCCGCCGGGTGGAGGGAGTGCGAAGCGGGCATGACGAATATACCCCGGCAGACCCCCCCCCCCCCCCTCCGCGGATCTGCCCAGAGGCCCCCGTTGTAGCACCGCAACCCTGCAATTCCGAGCGGCAACCCATATACCTTCGGGAGAAAGGCGAGGTCCAACCGGGGACTTGGGCCCCTCCTCCCCCTCGCCCCGAAGAGAACCAAGGATATGAGTGGCTTTGTTCGCCAGGGCGGGAGGTGACAAGGCAAGATCGACACGCGGCCGGAGCCAGGCGCCGAGGAACGGACGGGCGAGACGGGGGAGCCAGTCTGGTGCCCTGGTGATTTTATATCTCGTGACTTGGGTGTATGTGGACACATCGGTGTGACCATGTCACGTTTGTGTTGGCGCCGCTGGTGGCCGCAGAGTCCCAACGATGTCCGGTAGACGGGCAGATTTCCCCGCGGCATGTGCGCCCGGCCCGGGGATGGTGGCAACTTACAAGGCCACAGGGGGGGGGGGGGGTGTTGTCGTGCTCTGTCCATGGTCGCCGGAGGGGAAAGAGGGCCCCGGGAGAATGCCAGGCGCGTGGTCCGCTTCCGGACAAATCGGGCTGGAAGAGGGTGGCGCCAGACCCGGGGAGCCATCCTGCCCCGGACGGGCTTCCTGGGGGGGGGGGGGGGAGGGCTCGCCAACGGAACACTCCGCCGACCGCGGTCAACGCTGCCCGACCGCCGGGGCGGCGAAAGCCCCCCAGCCATGCGCGGCCACGTTCCCCGGTGCCCTCGGCCCTTTCTCGCCTCTCTCCCGCCGCCCTTGCCGGCTCCTCGGCCGTGACGCCCTGACGCGAATGGTGATGGGAGACCGGCCCGGTGACCGCGCCGGAGGGGTGTCCTCTTCCCCCTGCGCAAGGAGGACAGTCAGCGAACGGGGGCGGGCCGGGGGCCTGGGGGGGGGGGGGCTATTCCGGTCAAG
>NW_009242975.1:1279235-1285625 GCF_000388065.1 Fonticula alba
GGAGTTCACATGGAGGTCGGGATGTTCAAACACGGCGACCCGAGGGCCAGGCCAGTCAATGGACAGAAACA
Organism: Fonticula alba; assembly: GCF_000388065.1. Classification (NCBI taxonomy): domain Eukaryota; order Rotosphaerida; family Fonticulaceae; genus Fonticula; species Fonticula alba. The sequence goes on from NW_009242975.1 coordinate 1,279,307, forward strand.
CCACAGGGGGGGGGGAGCGGGCCAAACACATGTACATGTGGATCGATGATGGGTGAAGATCGACGCCAACATCTTCGTCGCCCCCCCCCCTCCCACTTTTCTTGGGCAGACTTATGTCCCTTTCTGGGAGGAATGCCGAACGCACATCGTGCTCTCGTCGCAGGGCCACAGGCAAAGAGGACTTGGTCTTTTTCCATCATTCACCCCCCCCCCCTCCCCCCTTCCTGACCGTATAATGGGCATCAATGAGAGGGGTCTCTTCGCTGGGATGCATTATTCGAGTGCTCCCGGGAGTGGGCGGTGTCGCCGAATGCGTATATCGCCGAGGGCGCACGGGAGCTTGACCTCCCCAGAGCCTCTCCGAGCAGACTGGCACAAGGTCTCAAAGGGCGTGTCTGGGGCCTTGATGTGCCATGTGTGCCCCTTGCACGAGGGTCTCCTGGCTGGACAGGGTGTGGGCGTGAAAGCCCGAAACACGGAGCGAACACGCAGGGTGGCGGAAAAAGGGCCGCCCTTCGTTGTGTCCTGGGACTTCAATCTGGGCGGTGGGACTGGGCGAAAACGCCCACCAGCGGGCGCCCCCCGAGCAGCAGACATGGGCCCTGCTGCACACGGCCAGCGGACATGTCTCCACCAGACCCGGGGGGGGGGGGGCCTAAAAGAGGCCGGCCCATCAGGAGAGGGACTTCCCCCGAAACTTGGAGACTGCGGGTCCAAGAAGGCAGGTCGAACGCACAGGAGCAGCTCCAAAATTCTGCGCAGATAGACAGCTTGAGGCCTGCCCTGGGGAATGTCCGGAGCGTCGTGCGGGCCCCTCCGTCTGGGGGGCGAGGAGGGAGGGGGGGGGGGCAGCACGGACACGGGGCGCCCCTCGGCCCCCCGCCCCCCAGGTCGAGGGGCGCCTGTCTCAGCTGGGCAGGCGCGCACTACATCCAAACCCTGAGCGTGGCCACAATTACCGAGCCCCCGCTGTGGCAACCATGGGTGCGAGACCCCTCACGTCTCAGAGTTCGTGGGAGCCTGCGCGGGTTTCGGAGTCACAACACATAAAAAGGGCCGCAGGGGCGCCGGGGGAGGCCCGGCACCAGCGAGACCTGCCCCCGACCGCGCGGTGGCCATTTTCCCGGCCCAGCGCGCCGAAACCCCACGGAAGATGCTGCTGCTCGGGACTGGGCCGGAGGCCTCGCGCTCAGACACACCCGTGCCGGGACTCGCGCGCCGCCCCCTCGCGGGAGGTGGCCATTGTGCACGCAGTCTCCCTGGCCCAGAGGGGCGGGGGCTGCACTGCCTGCAACCGGCCACAGGGCCCGTGCGAATATGGACGCCCCCCTCCAGAACAGGGGGGGGGGGGGGCAAATGATGGGCCCAACCTAGAGGGTCCGGGACCCCCGTTCGGGCGCATGGACATATCCGTCCATAGCAGCCGCATAGCAAGGGGGGCGGGGGGGGGGGGGAAGGAGGTCAATGATGGTGCGCATGTGCGTGCGGGCACCGAGGAGATAGGCACATGGCAGAGGGAGGGAGGGAGAGAGAGAGAGAGAGGAGGGCAGGACGCACAGAGATGACAGATCCTCCACCAGGAAGAGGTCATGGTCGAAGACATACATGACGAAGGCCGCGATGTCGTGCATGCCCTGGCGGTACGACAACGAGGGGTGCTGGAAGGAATAGATGGCCAGGATGTTGGCCAGGCGCGATTGCACCGAGGGAAGCCGGAAATAGGCCAGCTCGGGGAAGGTCCGCTTGACGTCCTGCTCGATGATGCGGTACAACTCGTCGATGACGCGCTTCTTGCTCCAAACAGACTGGTCCAGAGGCCGCCCAGGGGGCGAGGGGGGGGGGGGGGGGGGGGGGGGGGGGGGGGGGGGGGGGGGGGGGGGGGGGGGGGGGGGGGGGGGGGCATGCGAAAGGCAGACGCACCCGCGTGCCACCAGGCGCGCTTTCTCCGAGGGCCGGCAGGTTTGGCCCGCTTTGGGCACCTTCCCCCCCCCCCCCCCCTGGTGGCATTTTATCTCCCTCTCTTGCCCCACCCAACTGGAAGGAGGCCCCGATCTCGATCTCCCTAGATCCCACACTCTGGGCGATCTGTACGTGCGGATGCTCCCACCTGCCTTCCTTTGGGCTCTGGCCCCGATCTCTCCCGGGCCCCGGTCCGTGTTGACCCCCCGCCCCACCCCGCCATGCCGGAAACCAGGAAAAGCCGGAACGCGTGCGGGGTGGCGCGGCCAGGCACGCCTCCATGAGGCCCGCGTCCGAGCGCGATAGGCAGCCCAGGCTCCGGCACCCTCCCGTTGACTCATCTACTGTCGCCCCCCGTCTCCCCCCTGCCCGCCTGCCCCCCTCTTCGCCACGTTTCCGCGTCTTGCGCCTCCATCTCCTTCGCTGCCCCAGCCCCCGCCCCACCCCCCCACCCCACCCCCCTCGAAACAAGGCTCCTGTCGCGCACAGGGGCCTCCTCCCCCGCCCCCCTTCAAAGGCAAGCCAGGTGACCATGTCAGGGACAGCACCCCATCCCCCCCTCCCCACACACACACACATAGACACAATTGGCACAGCTTCTTCCAGTACCCCGCGTGCCCTTCCTTTTTCTTTCGTCCACAGGCGCGCCATGTCCACGCGTCGTCTAAGATCACATCTTGCCTCGGACGACTCGCTGCCCCCTCGGCTGGAGGATGATGTCGCCCCGAGCACCCGGCGCCGCGGCCGTGCGCCAGTCAGCTACCTCGAGTCGGACTCCGAGGAGGATGTTGCGCCGCGCCAAGCCGGTCGTAGGCGGCTGGCGGCCCGGTCGCGCCTGGACGACAGTCCGCCGGCGAGGCAGCCACCGGCCAAGCGCGCCAGGCGCGCCGGCCGCCGGGCATTCCCTGACAGCGAGGAGGACTTTTCGGCCAGCTCCTCCGAGGACGACGAGATGCGCCCCTCTCGGTCGGCCTCGGTGTTCAACGACCTGGACGACTTGTCACCACCGTCGTCTCCCGGCGACCAGGGCCTGGGGCCGGTGTCAGCCACCCGGCGCAGCAGTCGCCAGCGACACGCGGTGGATGATGAGCTGGCGCGCCTGCGCGCGGCCCGCAGCCAGGGGGCCACCCTTCGCGTGGCCGCGGCGCCGGCCTTCAGCCACGACGACACCGACGACGAGGATGGCCTGGGAGTGAGCGCCGCACCGGCCGGCCGCTTGCGCCGGCTGTCCCGCTCGGCCCTCGAGCAGGAGGATCTCCAGGTGTCGGAGTCCCTCCGGCAGGATCTCCTGTCCGGGGGCGGCTTCTCCGAGGATGAGGACGACCTCGCCGCCGAGGAGATGATCAACCTGAAGGCGGCACGTGCACGCCTGCTGGCGGCCAGCCGCCGCCGTGCCGCCGCGGCCGCCGCTCTGGCCATGCCGGCAGCACCGGCGTCATTGATCGAGCCGGCGGCTGGGCCGCGCCCGGGCAGCCGGGCAGCCGCGCGAGCTGCGCGAGCCGCACGCCCAGGTGCTGACACCGGCGCCGCCGCGGCCCCCAGCCCCGGCATTGACAATGCCAATGACGAGGATGAGGACGACTTTGAGGATGTGCTTGTGTCGGACTTGGGCTCGGACTCGCCGGACCCCGGGTCCACCACCGAGTCCCTCAAGTCGACATCTCCCAGCCTGCCCACCACCCTGGCGGCCTGCTCCGGGCAGATCGAGGCCACTGGCGCCGGGGGGCCGGGCCGACCGCTTGGTACGTCCGCCCCGGCGCCGGGGGAGGGGCCCGCACGGGGCCGCCCCTCGCTGATCATGCAGCTTCTCCACGGTCGCGGGGCTTCGGCGACACCCGTCGATGGCAAGCCACTGACCCCACCCGCACCTTCCATGGTCCGGGCCCTGACACAGCCTTGCTCTGATGCGGAGACCCTTTCGCCCCGGCGGCGTCGCAGCCGGCTGGTGCTCGATGGCGACATCGACCAGGCGTCGGCCGGGGCGGCACCTGCCGGCGCGCCGATCGCCGCGCTGGACTACGATTCGACCACTCGCCCCTTTCAGTTGTCCGATGTCGCCCTGGGGCCGCATGCCGACCCGATGGCCCGGACCATGGTTGTCCTGGCTGGCACCGGCCGTCGCGATGCCCGCGCGGGTTCTGACAGCGACCGCTCGGCCGGCTGGTGGCCCCCCTCGGATGCGGAAGCCGACTCGGATCTGGATGACTTCATCGAGCATGATACCTCCAGTGAGGAGGAGCATGAGGAGGAAGGCCCAGCGGGGGACGACCAGCCGGGGGCAGGCCCGGTGACCTCTGGCAGGGTCGGGCCCTTCCGCACCATTGATCAATACTTCCGACATGGGGCCGGCCGAGCTCCACGGCCGCGACCGGCCCTGCTGGCGCACTTCCCCTACATCCGGTGTCTGCCGCCACCGCATGATACGGTTGGCCTGTTCCTCTTCCACCGACTGTACATGGCCCTCGGCTTCCGGGAGGTTGAGGATGCCGAGCGTGGTGCGAGTGGCGACGGTGACGCGGATGTGCCCTCGCCGCACCTCCATGCCCTGCGTCGGGCCCTTGGCACCATTCGCCGGCGTGCGGACACCTACCGCGGGTCTCTTGTGTCCAGTAGCACCTGGCGGCCGGACTTTGAGGTATGTCCATCAACATGGCACACGCACGCGCACACGCACATATATTTGTGTATATTGCAAGGCTGTACTCCTCTCGGTCTGGACACTGGCCCAATGTGGCTTTCGCGCCACTGACGAAGCCCGATCATGCTCTCCTGCCCCCTCGATGTCCGACGCAGCTGGCCCTCCGGTCCTTCTTCGACTTCGACTTCGTGGCCCCGGGCGGGGGCGCCCAAACCCGAGCGCCCATCGGCCGGGGTGCCCGGCGTGCCCTGTCCGATGGCATCGGCGCCGGCTATATGTGCTATGCTTGCCGGCGACCGCACCGTGGCGCCGATCCGGTCATAGTTCGACTGTCCGATCGAGCGGTGGACGGGATGCCCCCGGGGCCTGAGGACCCGCCGCCCCTCCGGGAAGACCTGGAGGGCGAGCATGCCAGCAATCCCGGCGATGTGGGCCACGATGGCGACCACAGCGACCCCCTTTCGCCGGATGTACACGACACACTGGCTGGCGATCTGCGACGGGCGGCCCGCGATGCGCTCGCCGAGTCCGGCCGCACTCTGGCCCCGGCCGCCGGGCCATCGGATGATGGGCTCCCGTCATCCGAGGCCACCCTCTTCCATGTGCGCATTGCGGCCGATGGCCGCGAGGCCGAATACCTGGTAGGCCGGCAGTGTGCCCAGCGAAGTGATGTCTACCATCGCCTGGTGCATTTGGAGCAGCGCCTGGAGCATGGTATCAAGCTTGAGGTCCTCCGGCACCGCATTGATCATCCGTCGGCCGGGCGCCTGGAGTTGTTGGATCTGATTTCCTCCGACGCGGAGTGGCTGGCCGCTGGCCGGCACCAGGTGGCCGACACATTGGATGCAGCATCGGCCTTCCGAGGGTAGAGATGGTCGCCATAGAGCCTCTGTGCGCCTCCCCGGTCGGATGGATGTTGGCATCCTCTTCCCAAACACGCACACACCCCCACCCTGCACATCGCCCAAAAGGGCTCTGTATATTGGCCGCTGAATTTGCACATTTTTTACTGATAGCGCCCGTGCCCCACTCGCGGGGTGTGCCCTTCCGGTGTGCTCCGTTCTGCAGCTCTTCGTGCTGAGTGGGAGGAGGCGGGGGGGGGGGGGGCGAGGGACGGGAGGCGGAGATGGGGAGATGACAAAACCGAAAGACCGGCCGACATCTTTTCGTTTTGTCTGCCGCCAGGTCTAAGATCGCACGTCGTGTGATTGGCGTTGATCACGCCAGGTGGGTTCAACCCTAAAAACCCTGCCCGGATGGGTTACCGCTGGTGCCTGCACGTTCGGCGGATGAGCGTTTGCATTTGACAAAGGAGGCCTTTTTTATTCCGACCCACATATTCAAGATGGAGAGGGAGAGAGAGGTGGCTTCCCCCTGAAGCGAGATGGTTGTCTTCGGTTCTCGCCCACGAGGGGGGGCCACGCCCCGGGGGCGGTGCCAATGTACCGAGAGAGAGAGAGAGAGAGAGAGCGGGGCGGAGCGGGGGCAGAACGAGGGGGAGCCGGGCGGACGGTGTGCCCTGGGCTGCGGCTTTCAACCCCAGGGACGACGCGCATGCTCTCCGGCGAGTTGTCCTCCTCCCGCGCCGTCGGGGGGGGGGGACGGGGCACACTGGTGGCGGGGGCAGACGTGTCCGTGGGGGGATTATTCTCTCGAGCAGGAGGGAGCGGGAGGGGGGTGGGGGCGGGCCGCCGCGGTTTTCCGGCGGCTTGGGACGGCGTG
>NW_009242975.1:1286021-1289323 GCF_000388065.1 Fonticula alba
GGGCGAGGAGATGGAGGGCGGGGACCGGCGGGGGCGCGCGTGCACGCGGAAAAACATTAAAGTGCCACTACCCCTGTGGCCCATCGCACCAGCAGGAGAGCCTCTACTATTCGTTTTCGGTTGTTTTTCCCATCTGATACGAGTAACTAGGCCAACATGCCCCCCAAGTTCGATCCCACTGCCATTACTATCGGTACATGCCCGCCGTGACATTTCCTCCTCCTCTTCTTTTTCTTTCCCTCTCGCCCGTGTTGCCGCATCGTCCCCTCCTCTCGGCCCCCTGTGCTCACACACGTTCCCCCTCCGCCTCCCCCCCACCTCCCTTCCCCTTCTCCCCGGTTGTCTCCGGCCGCCGTCTCCCTCTTCCTCCCTTTCCTCCTCTTTCTCTCCACGCCTGCCCCTCCTCTTTCTCTCCACGCCTACCCTTCCTCTTCTCCTCGCCCTTGCTTCGCCATCTCCCTCTCGCATCGCCGCCGCCGCCGCTTCCCCCCCTCGTCTGTCATGCTCTCTCCCTCTGGCCGCCTCGCTGAACAGTGAACCTCCGTGTCACCGGTGGTGAGGTTCCCGGTGGTGCCACCCTGGCCCCCAAGATCGGTCCCCTCGGTCTCGCCCCCAAGAAGGTCGGTGATGACATCGCCAAGGGTACCGCCGACTGGAAGGGTCTGCGCATTACCGTCCAGCTCACTGTCCAGAACCGTATGGCCAAGATCGCCATCGTTCCCTCTGCCTCTTCCCTGGTCATCCAGGCCCTGAAGGAGCCCGTCGTCGACCGCAAGAAGGTCAAGAACAGTGCGTTCCACTTCCTCGCTTGCCTTGACACATGCGCCTCTTCACTTGGGTCCCTCCGCTTCTCTCTCTCTCTCTCTCTTTCCTTCCTGGGGTCGGTCCTGTGCTGCTCGTTCGCGCGATCCTGTCAATGTGTGGCCGTTTCCTCGGGAGGGGGAATGCTCGTTGCTGGGGCACGCCTGTCTCGCATCCCTCCCGGGAATTGCTCCCCAGCGAGGGCGGGGAGGACTTTTGCATGCGCGCCCGCGTCACCCTGTCGGATGCGTCTTGCATCCGACCGGTGTCGATGCCTGCGATGTGTCAGTGCAGGGGGCCCTCCGGGTCTGCGCGCGCGTCCCATGCAGGGGTGTTTGCCTCTCCTTCTCGAGGCGTTTGCAGGTTGTCCCCTCCTCGGTCACGGGCGTGTGTGTCTTCCTCTTCCTCGCCCCAGGAGGGAGGCATACCGCGCCCGGGTTTCCTCCGAGGCGAAGGAGCGCCAGAGGGCCAAGAAAAGAGAGAACGAGAGAGAGAGGGACCTCGGAGCAAGGGTGCCCCATGAGAAGAGGCGCCCATTCTTTCCCGCTGTGATGATATGCCCTCGGGCAAAGCATGTCCCCCCAGTGCCGCGCCGGAGCAGGCGCACATCCCTGCATCCATGTGTGTGTGTGTGCGCATCCATGCTTGACAGTGACTAATCCCCTCTCCGCCCTTGTTCTTCCCCCTCTTTCTCTCCCCTCCCGCGCGCGCGCGCTCAGTCGTTCACAACGGCAACGTCACCATGAAGCAGATCATCGACATCGCCCGCATCATGCGCGAGCGCTCCATGGCCAAGACCCTGACCGGCACCGTCAAGGAGATCCTCGGTACCGCCTACTCTGTTGGCTGCACCATCGACGGCATGTCCGCCGCCACTGCCACCGAGAAGGTCACCAGCGGCGAGATCGAGATCCCCGTGCGTGTTTCGCTCTCTCTTCGTTCTCTTTATTTTCGCCGTGTTCCCGTCCACTCCCCCGCGCGCGCGGCGCGGCCCCCCGCCCCCCCCCCCCTCCCTGCTGCCTCGCTTCTCTGCTACCCTGTGCTGACCCTCCTCCCCCGTCATCTTCCTCTCCCTTCCCCCCCGTCGCTCGCAGGAGGCCTAAATTTCTACAAAACTTCGTTGGGACTCACTCGACCTACTATTCCACACTGTTGTGTGTCTCTTTCACCCGGAAACCCAATACATGTGGCTGTGTCTCTCTTGCCCCTCCTCCCTCTGCCGCCTCCCCCCCCCCTCTCTCTCTTCCCCCCTGTGCGCGCGCATGTGCGTCCTTTGCGCGCGTCCCACGACGCTGACGGGCCCTCCCAACGTGTGTCCCATTTAGTCTCCCTCCCCACGAGGGGTCGCCCTCCTGTCGTGTGTCCCTCTTATGTGCCTCTTTTTGTTGGGTTGTGAGGGGGGTGTGCGGGCGGGGGGGGGTCACGCAATTGCCCGGCGTGCGCATGTGCCACAGGCCAATGTCCGGGCGTGCGGTGTGTATGTGTGTGCGCCCACCGCCGCTTGTGTCGTCTCCATAGGTGAAGTACCTGGGAATGGGGCGCCATGCGATTATTTCGAACGGGGTGAGGGAGGGGGCGTCAACCAGGGGGGCGCCCCCGGCATGAGATGAGGCGGCGAGATCGGCTGGGGGGGTGCCTCACGCCGGGGGGAGAGGCGACAATGCCTCTCCTTCCTCCTCCCAGTAGCCCGCAATCAATGTCCCCCTGCCCGGGTGCCCTTGCATCGTGCTGCGGCTCATGGCCCTGTCCGCCTGCCAGTCGCTCTGGGTCCCGAAGAGGGGGGGGGGTGACTTTCAAGGAGGGTGGATGGCCGGCCAAGATGCCGGCCATAACCGGTAGTCCGCCACGGGAGAGGGCTATCCTTGCCTTGCCTGTTGGCCGTCCGCCGCGGCTGGAGGACGCGGCCCAGCCCCGACCGGCTGCCGGGTTCTACATGACCAGCACCCATGGGCACAGAACAATTGGCACTACCCTCCCGGGGCTCAACTCGGCCGAGCCAGTTAACTCATTCGTGGGCAGTTCTCTCGTTCAGCACGGCCATGGTGTCCACCTAAATATTGTATATATACCATTTAGCGCCCATGTAACTCCACATCACCGTGTCCGAGTGGTTAAGGAGTCCGATTAGAAATCGGATGGGCTCTGCCCGCGTAGGTTCAAATCCTGCCGGTGATGCATCCTTTTGGCCCCGTCCCGTTGTTTTTTGTTGGCGGCACTTCCCGCGGCGGCCGGCTAGAGAGAAGTCCCTCCGGTTGCATCCTACCCCCCGCAATACAGGCGGAGAGGGGGGGGGGGCGGAGACAGCGGGGCCGGCGGGCGGTCCCGTTCAGCCGACCGCGGGGCGCGTCTGGGCAGGGGCGCGGGGGCCGGGGAGGGGCCGCGACACGCGAAAGCACCATGTCGTGTCGCGTTGTCTCCCCCTCGCCCGAGCCTCTGTCCGGCGGATGGTTTGATGGCCTCCGGCTTGTGTAGATGGCAGCCACGGGGGGGGGGGGGGGGGG
>NW_009242975.1:1289489-1292779 GCF_000388065.1 Fonticula alba
CCCCGCCCACTCTCTTCCTGTCTTTCTTTCTCCCCCTCTCCCCCTCTCCCCCTCTCGCGTTTGTCAGCTCGAAATGGACCCACTCGGGGCTCATGCTGCCCAGATGTCAGCTGGCCCGGGATCTGGTCAGCCCTCGCCCGCGCCCCCGCCGCCGTACGCCCAGCCAGCCGCCGGGCAGGTGGCGAGCCCGCACCGGAGTAGCCTGTCGGCACCGGGCCCCACGGCCGACGCCGCTGCTGGGGCCCCTCCGGCGGGCGCCGGTGCCGTGGCGACCTTCGATGACCCGCTGCCGACCCTGCATATCCGCGTCACGCGGAATCCGCATCCATGCGCGCCCTTCGCCCTGCGCACCGGGGCCGCCGCCGGAGCTGCCACTGCCGGAATCGGCGCCTTCAACCTCCTCCCCGGGGGGCATCTGCTGTCGGTCGGCCAGTCGGTGACGCACGCTTTCTTTGATGGGTTTGCCGGGCTGCCGCGGCCAGCGCCAGCGGGGGCTCCCTCCCCAGGGCAGCTGGCCGCCGCGACGGCCGGCGCCGTGCAGAAGGCCTGTCGGTCGGCCTGCACCGATCTCGAACCCTACATCGTCTCCCAGCCGCGCATTTATGTGGATCACCAATTCCAGGCGTACATCTCCCTGAGTCTGTCGGACACCGGGCGCCCGGGGTCTGCGGCCGGTCGGTGGTTCCTGCGCGAGGCGGCCGTCCAGGTGACGCTCCTCCACTCGCAGGGCCGCAACACGGACCTCCGGCCCCAGCCGCTGCTCAACACATCGCTGCCATTGGCCCCGGTGGCGGACTACCCTCGGCCGGGGCAGTCGCTGTCGGTGTCGGTGGCCCTGCAAGTGCCCCAGGAGTTCGCCATCAGCCATCCGATTACCAGCCACGGGGTGCGACCTCTCCCTTGGACGGGTGTCCCGGCTGGTGAGGGGGCCTTCCTTCCCTTGGCCCGGCCCTGTTTGCCATGATCCCTGTCCCTCTGCCTCTGCCTCCCCCTCCCGGTGTGCCTGACCGTCTGTCCCCTCCATCCCTTCCTCATCTTCCACTGGTCTTGGTCGGCCCGATCACCTTCCAGGACTACTCGCTCACCTGCACGGTGCGCGCGAATTACGTGGCACTCAGCCCCGCCGGTGCGGTAATTGCCTCGCGAAATGTCACACACAATGCCGATGCATACCGCTTCACGGCGACCCGGCCCATTCGCATCTCGCAGGTGATCGTGCCCAAGCGCAAGTACGTGCCAGCCGGGCCTCTTGATGATCCGCCGTCGCCTCCTGGCATTCCCTCCCCCCCCCCCCCTTCCCCTGCCCACCTCCTGCCGTCTGCCTGACTGACATCCCGACGACACGTCTCGCCCCCATCACCTTCTCCGCTCCTCCCCCCCCCCTCCCCCCCCTCCACCTCCCGTTATTCACCGAATCAGCAATACCACCTCGCTGATCGACGTGGCCATCCAGAACACCTCGCGGCGGATGATCTCCATCGACAGCGCGTCCTTCGAGGTGCCGAGCCAGTTGCGTGATGTCATCGAGTGTGTGGCGTATGGCCCGGCCACCGGCAGCACGGGCGCCACTTCGGCTGGCCAGCCGTCTCCCAACTCCTTCGACGCGCTGATGCGCATGGCGGCCGACACCCTGGGCGACGGGGCCCGGCGGCGACAGGGCTTCAGCATTCAGCCGAATGACTCGGCTAATGTGGTGTTCGAGGTCCGGCCCGTGGGCATGGAGCAGCATCAGCGGCAGGTGCCACCTGCCCAGGAGCAGGGTGATGTGTCCAGTTCTCGGGCAGTCGGCCCGATCGAGTGGTCCACTGAGCTGGAGACCCGCGCCAGCTACAATGTCAAGGATCTCGGCCTGTTGAGTCTGTCCTGGAGCGGGCCAAATGGCATCGACGCCATCCAGGTGACGTTGTCCGGTTTCAACAAGACGGTACGGGCGCGCCCTCCCTCCCCCCTCCCCCTCTCTGCCCCTCTCTGCCCCCTCTCTGCCCCCTCTCTGCCCTTGGGCTTGCGAGGATGTATTGACAGAGCAGTTGTTCCCTCTCCTTCGATCGTCGTCGGGCCCAGCTCCTCAACCTCCCGCCGGTGGAGGTGACCCTGCTGCCAGATCCGCACTGGCCGACGGGGAGGCCCATGCAGCGGGATGTCCCCCAGCTGCGGCTCCTCCGGGTGCGCAACACGACGCCCCTGCCGGGCGGCCCACTGGCCGGGGCCAGTCATGTACTGGTGTCGCTGCGATTCCTCATCCGGAATATGTCCGACGCGTTGGTGGTTGGGGCGGTATCGGACGCCGCGCGGATCTCCCTCGCCGGGGCCCTCTGGACGCCGGACAGCGGCCCACCGAGGGCCGAGCAGTTCCACACTGTGAAGCTCAACGGGGCTGGCTGGACGCCGGTCAATGTGGGCATCATCCCGCCCGGGGCGTCACGCGCATGCCCTGTGATGGTGCGTGTGCTTGGAAATGTGTCGGCGCGGCATGCTCCTCCGTGTGGTTTCTCTCCCTCTCTGTCTCTCTCTCTGTCTCTCTCTGTCTCTCTCTCTCTCTCTCACACACACACACACACACGGTCTTTACTTCTGGCTGCTTCCCTTACCCCGTTTATCCCCCCTCCCCCGCTGCCGATGGTGCACCGACCCTGGCGCCTTCCATGGACAATGTGCAGGTGACCGGCTTGCGGCCCGGCTTTGTCAACTTGTCCGGCATCAGCGTACTATGTACGCCGGTGGAGCGGGCTCCTGGCGACCAGGTAGTCTGGCGCCCGGTCCCCGGACAAACCAGTCGGGCATCCTCCCCCGAGAACATTGGGTCGATCTTTGTGTCGTCTTGATGGGGGCGTCCTGTGTGGGCGCGTACATCCGGCGAGGGGAAGCACAGACAGTTGCTCCCTGCGCCGCGCTTGTCATGAATGCACAGCTTTTCCCTTGCTGTCCATGTTGTTTCTTCCCCTCCTGTCCTCCAGTGTGGGTCCAGGGGGTCTTGTGGCGCAGGGAGCCCCATGCATGGAAGCGGAGCTTCTGGGGTGGAGAGGGGGGGGGGAGGGGGCAGGGGGCAGAGGCGAAGAGGGTGGTCCCCTTGCCAGCGGATCCGAGGACGCGTCAAGGGGGCGGCAATAAAGAAAAAGGAATTTAAGCCAGGACGGGGGCCCATCCCCCATCAATTGGCGCTTTGTCCGAGTGGTTAAGGAGCCAGCCTGCTAAGTTGGTGTGCTCTGCACGCGCGTGTTCGAATCACGCAGGCGTCACATTCTTTTGCACTTGGGCCCCTCCCTTTCTTGAGCCCCCTGGTACTGGCTGCG
>NW_009242975.1:1292882-1296101 GCF_000388065.1 Fonticula alba
GGGGGGGGGGGGGGGGAGGCCCGTATCCACGGCTGTGGCTGTACGCGCCTCGCCGAGTGTGCTACCGACGACACCATCTTCGGGGCCGGCATTCATTCTCCCGCCATCATTCCTCCTGTGTTGTGCTCTCCTTCGTGTGTTTGAAGTGAACTAGAAGTGCCGCTGCGAAGGCACCTAAAACCGAACATGCACATATAGGCTAGACGAGGGTGCGGAGGTATCAAGTGGCGCTTTGTCCGAGTGGTTAAGGAGCCAGCCTGCTAAGTTGGTGTGCTCTGCACGCGCGTGTTCGAATCACGCAGGCGTCAAATATCATTTTGCTCGCTTGAGGCCCACCTCGGGGCATGATGTGCCCTGCGCGCCGGCACACACAGGCGGAGGAGAGAGCCGCGCATATACGCGAGAGAGAAGAACAGACCTTGTTGGGTGCCCTCTCCGGGGTGCATAACACATATGTACGCTGATATGATGAGCGTGTTTATCCGAGAGGGGGGGTATCTTGTTTTTTTTTTATTTTTTCCTTTTTACGTGTGCCAGTTCTTTTTCCTCCTTCTGTTGAGATGTATCCGCACACACACACACACACACACACACGCGCGCATAGGCCGATCCTTCTCCCAGGAGGGGAGAGAGCCGAGCGGAGGGGGCGGAGGAGGTTCCCCAAGTGTGGGATATCCGGAAAATGTATAAATAGATGACATCGGGGTCCTGCTCCCATCAAGTGGCGCTTTGTCCGAGTGGTTAAGGAGCCAGCCTGCTAAGTTGGTGTGCTCTGCACGCGCGTGTTCGAATCACGCAGGCGTCATATATTTCTTTTGCCCATCCTTGCGGTCTTCCCCTCGTACACAGATGCGATCGTGCGGGGGCGTGTGTGCTTGCGTGCTTGTATGATTGTGTGCTTGTGTGCTTGTATGATTGTGTGCTTGTATGATTGTGTGCTGGTGTGCTTGTGTGTGTCCGTGTATCGGCAGCTGATGAGCACACATGCGAGACAGGAGAAGAAGGGATATTATGCTCTATATATTATCATCGGGTGGAGGGGGAGAGGGGGTTCCGCATCTCCCTTGCCCTCGCGGCGGAGGTTGTCAGAGGAACGGTGATTTGTGTGTGCGCGTGCGTGGGCGTGTGCGTGTGAAACACAAATATGGGCGGGGGTGCCGTATACACATGCACATGCACATTACCCGGCTGTCTGGTGCTGGAACAGGCAGAGGGAGAGAAGGATAGAAGAGGAGGACGCGGCAACCGCGGGTAGGTATGATGCTGCTCACCATGCACCGGGCGTGCGTGTGCGCGCGCACGGGCGGCTCAAGGACAGGGGGATATCTTTATGGCATTTGTGTGTGCGCGTGTGTGCAGGTGCGTCCGAGTGCGCCGGCATGGGCACACAGACACATACACACACGCACGCAAGTCAGCACAGGGGGGCGCAAGAAGGAACAGATGGGCGAGTGAGGAGGGCACGCTTGGACGGGCATGTCCTTCTCTCGTAGCTCACACCGCCCACCGGATGACAGGGCTTAGGGTGTGCCTCTCAGATGTGCTTCAGCATGTCGGAGGCCTTGATCTCGCCAATGCAAATCCGGTGCACGGCGGTGAAAAGGGGATAGCTGTCGAGTGGACAGAGGGGGGAAGGAGGGAGGTGAGCACCAGGCGATGGCAGGACGCGCCCTCAAGGGCAGAGGAGGAAAGCACCGGCGGAGGCACGCACCTGTGCAGGAGGCCACGGGCCGAGAGGAAGTTGTACACCTCCTCGGCGGTCAGGATGCCCTGGAGCTTCTGGCCATTGAGCATGGTCTGCTCGAGGCTGGCGAGGTCCTGTGCGGCCATGGCCATGCGTAGATGCCCCAGCAGAAAGCCCCGCGCCGCGTCCGTGCACATTGAGGCAGGCAGGGTGGGGATCCGGGCGCATGAGCACACGTGCATGCGCATGTGTGCGTGAAATCGGCGGCAACAAAGTTAGATCATGGAGGGGTCAGGCAGGGAGGGACCCAGGCAGGAAGACAGAGAGAGAGAGAGCGAGGGAGGCGGGAGATGACGCACCTGGCCAGTGGCGGCATGCTCGCGGGCCACCTTCCAGTTGCGACCACCCACACAGGAGGTGATGAGATCGGCCATGCCGCAGCTCTCGAAGAAGGTCTCATGGCGAATGCCGCGGTAGAAGCGGGCCGCAAAGTCGCGGATTTCCAACAGGCCAATGCGCATGACGGCGGCCTTGGTGTTGCCGCCCTGGTTCATGCCATCCGAGAAGCCGGCCGCCAGGGCCACGACATTCTTCAAGGCGCCACAGAGCTCCACACCGGCCAGGTCCGGCACACAGGACACCCGGAAGACCGGGGTGTTGAAGAGGGCCTTCCACACGAGGGCCTCACTCAGGGAGGTGGTATGGTGGTAGCCGATGGTGGTCTCGCAGAACTGCCCGGCAGCCACCTCGTGCGCGACATTTGCCCCAGACAGGGCGGACACCGACATGGGGACCACCTCGGCCCCGGGGGAGGCCGGGGCCGGAAGGCAGGTCTCCCGGATGACATCGGTGATCAGGCGAATGTCATTCCCCTGCGTGTCCAGGCCCTTGATCAGGGAGATGGCCCGCGCGCCGGGCTTCAGGACGCCGGTGATCTGCCGGCTGATGGTGCGAAGGAACTGGTGCGGCAGGACGAAGACCAGGAGGTCGGCGTCGGCCACCGTCGACCGGAGACACGGATCGGCGATTACATTCTCCGGGATCGAGTAGCCGGGGAGGTACCTGCGCGCGTGCGCATCGGGTAATGTGGTCAGGGGAGGGGAGGGGGGGGGGGGGGGGGCCCGGCGGGGGAGAGGACAAGGTGTAATCATGGCTGTTAGAGGGGGGGGGTGTGGGGGGCGAGGGAAGAGGGAGAGAGAGAGAGAGAGAGAGATAGAGGGGGACGCACTTCGTGTTCTCGTGGCGCTCGTTGATGGTCTTGGTCAGAAGCGATCCATCAGCCAGGGTCTCCTCGAATACCCACATGCGGACCTCCTCCACGAAGAGGTGCGGATAGGCCTTGGCGTTGGTGCCGATGATGCGCGAAATGGCCGAACCCCTGGGAGGCGTGCGGTGTCAGAGGCTGGCCTGGGCGAGGGGGTGCGCGGGGGGAAAAAAGAGGGACCGGGAGAGTGGCGCACCAATTGCCGGAGCCGAGAATGGCCACGCGCTGAGGGTGGGGGACGGTCACCTGGTCGGCGGGGGTCTCGACCGTG
>NW_009242975.1:1296283-1297690 GCF_000388065.1 Fonticula alba
GGGCGGGGTGGAGGCGAAGGTGGCGGGGAGGAAATGGGGGAGAGGGGGGAGGCGTGTGTGGACCGCCGGGGGGGCGAGCCGCTTCTGGGGAGCCTTCCTTTGTGTGGCAGCCAGGCATGGGGCCGGGCGAGGGAGGCGGGCCTGTGGCGGCGGGCCGCGCCTGATCGCCCCCCGTCGTGGATCTTCCGTCTGCTGGCTGGACCCCGTTGTTCTCCCGGGCCTCGCTCCCCAAGGGGCGGCGATCGGAGGTGGCCCCGGCCAGGTGCGTGCGCCTGTGTGCCCCCCGGCTGGGCTGAGTCCGAGGGCGTGCCGCCCCTCTTGTCGGGGGGCAGTTGCATCATTTTTCCGGTCCACCAGTCCCCCGGCACGGTGGAGGACCATCAACGGGGGGGGGGGGGGGGGGGGGGGGGGGGGGGGGGGGCGGGGGGGGGGGGGGGGGGGGGGGGCATATCCTGCCCGGATCTTGGGTTTGGCGGGGGGAGGGTGGCCCGCCAGACCGGCATACCGGGCGCGGCCCGGCCGGCGATGCAAGCGTCCGACCATCGCCTCCTCCGGCGGGCGTCGTCGGAAGATCTTGGCCGATGAAACGGACGCCTGGCTAGTTGGGCCTGGGGTGGGGGCCGGCCCGGGGAGGCCGGGGCGGGCGCGGCAAAAAAACAAAAATACGCTCCCGCTGGTTAGGCCCGCTGGGGGGGGGGGGGGGGGGCGCGCGGGGCCCCAGGGGCCTGCTGAGAAAAGCGCCCGCGGCTCGGGGGGGGGAGCAGGGGGTTCGTGCATCCAACCGCCCCACGGAGGCCAGCTCGCCCGCGGGCAACAATAACAACATCGGGCCTTAGCGCGGGAGTGGGTCCGGCAGCATTGTTGTCGCCCTCGGGCCTGGTTGGGGCGGTGCCAAGACTATGACCCCCCCAGTCCCAGCCCGTGGCGAGGTGCCTGTGTGCTTGTGTGTGTGCGTATGCGTGCGCGCAGCCTGCGGGCGGAGGTCGTGTGCGGTCCCGGTCGCCCTGCCCCCCCCCCCCGTACTTAGAGCGCCCGGCCGGGGAGGCGGGAAAGTCCTTATCATATCGCTGTGCGGGTCCGCGGGCGGAAGCTGCGTCCGCGTGCGTCCGCGTGCGTCGCGGCCTCGCGCGTTGGGGCGGTGCGGCCGCCTTCGAGCGAGGCGGGGAGAATATTCTGGAGTCTGGCTCTGTGCAACCAAGAAGCCGCGGGCGTGTACACCCCAACACCGGCCGGCCGGGGCGTCTGCTCCTCTCGGCGTTGTTGGGTCTGCTGCCCCGGCCCGCACACGAGTCGCGCGCGGGCGCGCGTGCAAGCGTGCCCGGCGATCACCCCCGCCCTATGCCAGGGGGGCGCTGCGCAGATGGCCCTCGGGGCTGTTGCGTGGACCGCGCCCGGCCCCCCCCCCCC
>NW_009242975.1:1299870-1305783 GCF_000388065.1 Fonticula alba
CCCCCCCTCCCCCTCGTCCTTCCTGTTCCCTTCCCGTTACCGACTGGACAAGTACGCTCCCCTCCCGCCCCTTGCCATTCCATCCACCTCGGCCTCGGTCCAGCGCGACAGGCCCCTTTTACGCCGGCCCCCCCCCCCTCCCCTCCTCACACTCCACGACACCGCTCGCACCCCGTGGCTGCCAGGTGCTTCTCTTTGCTGTCCCCCCTTTGCCGCGGGTAAAGATGCTCTGCTTGCGCTGATCTGCCCTGCTCGTCGCAGGTGACTCCCCCCGTCTCCCCTCCTCCCTGAGAGCCACCTGGCGGCGTCTCGTCGCCAGCTCGCCCTCTTTTTCTCCCCCCCCCCTCTCCTCTCTTTCTCTCTTTCTCTCTCTCTCTTTATCTATTGCAGTCTCCTCTCTCGTCCGCTCCCCGGTCTTGGCTTGGCTGTCCTCATGCCTCAATCTGGCCCGGCATCCTCAGTGCCGGCGGATGCCAGCTCGGCAGCCGGCATTCCACCATCAACCCTTCCGACCTACCAGCAGACATCCCCGCTGGCACACCAGCCCTCGGGGCCCTTCCCCCCCGGGTCCGGGCCTCTCTTCCATGCGGCCCCCCCGGAGCCGGGCACCATGGCCCATCGTGTGGATGGCCTTCGCCCGCAGATGCACTTCCCACACCAGCATGTGCATGCTCATCACCCGGAGCAACATCCTCACCACATCGGGCCCTTTCATCCTGGTGATCCCCTTCACCATGGCGGGCCTTTCCATCCCTCGCACCCCCAACAGCATGGGCACTACCATGCGCAGCCCCAGTCGCAGCCTGCGCCTTTGCCGTCGCCGTCAGTGCAGCAGCAGCAGCAGCAGCAGCAGCAGCAGCAGCAGCAACAACAACAACAACAACAACAACAACAGCAGCAGATCCGGGTGCAGGCACCATCACAGCCTTTTCAGTCCTACCAGCCGCCGGTAGGTGGCGGTGTCGGCGACCACCCGCCCATGCTGGCTTCCTTCCCCTCACCAATGATGGTCGATGCCTCACCCGGGCCGATGATCGGCGCCGGCGCCGGGCCTCTGGGCAGTGGCATCCGCATTGGGGCAGAGCACTCGCAGCCATATCCCGGGTCCCGGGCTCCCGAGCGGGACTTCTTCTTTGCCGGCGGCCCCAAGAGCTTGGGCTCTGGCGGGGACCTTCCTGCCGGGGCCAGTGGCAGCGACAGCGGCGGTCATCATGTCCTGATGCCGGGGCGAATGGGCACCTCGCGCCCGGCTGCCGGCATCCTGTCACACGCCGGTTCCCCGGCCACCGGGGGCACCCACCAGCCCCATGGGCACTTCCATGTTCACTTGCACCACGCGCGTCAGGCCGACCGGGGTCCGGAGCTCTTCCAGCCGGTCGGCCCTCCGGGGCTTTCTCAGACCCCTGGGTCGGGCCTGCCGCCGACGGCATCGCCATCGGCCTCGGTCGCCGGTCCGGCCATGGCCCCGGTGGCATACTCGCCGCCCGAGCAGGGACCGCCTCTTCTTCATGCCAGGCAGCGGCCGCGTCTGCAGACTGTCGATCCCGGTTCCGGACCCTCGGTCGGGGCCCCGGCGGCGTCGGCGTCATCCTCGCCCGGCGGGCGTCTCAGCGCCGCCGATCCCCTGCCGGCCGATGACCGGCCGGACACCCTCACCGCCGCCGGGTATGCGTCCACTTGCGCGCGTTTTCTACAGGCATGCTTGCAAAAGTTTGGCCGTGCCGACTCGCCCGGGGCCACGGGCCCCGCGCCTGAACTCCGACTCACCGGTGCCTCCGGTTCACTCCCGGCGGGGGGTGACGGTGGCGGTGGCCCGGAGGCGCCCCCGGGACCGGCCCCGGCCCCCCTCACAGCCGACAGCCGCATGGCCTCGGCATCATCCTCGTCCTCGTCCTCCTCCTCCTTGGCCGCGGACGTGCGCATGTCATCGGCCAAGGTGGCCACGCCGGCGGATGTGGCTGCGGCACCGTCCACGGGGGTGTCCGCCACGACGGCGGGGCTGGACTCGCCATCGGCCGGACTCCCCGCCGGGCGCATGGCGAATGTCCATTCCGCCAGGGGGTGCGGCCTCTCCTCGCCGCCGGCGGGTGTCGCCGGGGGGGCTCCTCTCCATGGGGCGGCGGGCGTCCACAGCAGCAGCAGCAGCAGCAGCCTCTATGTGGCGGCATTGGTCAATCGGAAGCTTCAACAGTCGGAGATCCCGGCGTCGCTGGCGGCCAGCGTGAAGCTGCCCTTGGCCACCTTCGAGGCGCATGTGGATGAGCCGCGCCCTTCGCCCGGGGCGCTGTCATTGCCGGGACATGGGCCTGGCTCGCGGCCTCCGCGCACCAGCCGCCTGGCCCTCGGGGCGTCGTCCACACCCTCGGCCCCGATGGCCGATGCATGTACCGCTTCTCTGGCGATGTCCCCGTCGACCAGGGCCGTGGCCATTGCCACCGGCCGTCCCTCGCCGAGCGTGGCGGAGGACTCCCTCATGAGCTCCGGCTCGTTCGACGCGTCGATTGGCGGCTTGCGGCGCGATGGCACCTCCGGCGGCCCACCCACGGCCGGGGGCGTGAGCCCGGGCCAGCTGCCCCCGGGCGGGCTCTCGCCACTGGGTGCCCGGCCATCGGGGCCATCGCATTACCACCACGGCCGGCTCCCGCACCAGCAGCACCCGCACTTCCATCCATACCAATCGGCCCCCCCTGTTCTGTCCTTGTCTTCGGCGACGTCGGCTCCATGTGTGGGCGTCTCGCCCCCCGGCGCTTCTCACCGGCCTCGCCACTCGCCACCGGGTGACCCTCATCACCATCTTCATCAGGGTCATCTCCAGCACCCTCATCACCCTCATTATCATGACCACCACCACCACCACCACCAGCAGCAGCAGCAGCAACAGCAGCAGCAACAGCAGCAGCAGCAGCAGCAGCATCATTACCACCAGCAGCATGACCACCACCAGCATGGTTATCGTCATCATCAGCACCCCCAGCATCATGCGCATCACCCTCACCAGGACCGCCACCACGCTGGAGGTCACGACTCCTTCGGTGGTGGTCCTGGGCGCCAAGTCCTCGTGGCCCGGCGGCGTGCCCCGCCCCCACCGACTGAAAGCCTGAGGATCTCGGACTTCATCGATCTGACCCTGTCGGAGAATGACAGCAGCAGCAATAGCAGCAACAGCAGCAACAGCAGCAACGGCACCGGTGGCGGCCCGACGGCAGACACCGTCACGGCGGCCGCCTCCTCGTCGTACGCCTCCTCGCCAGTGGATGCCGTCTCGCCGGTGGCTTGCCTGCCGGCCTCGGTGGCGCGGGCGCTACCACCACCAGCCACACCGGCCGGTATGGGCATTTCAAGTGCAGCCGCTGGGCCTGCTGTGATCAGTTCCACGGCTGGCGGCCTGGCGACCGGGCCGTCGCCATATATGTCCTGCGCGGTGGCAGCCATCTCGGCAGCGCCGCTGCTGCACACCGCCCCATCGGGCGGCCACGAGACTGACACCAGTGGCGAGGCTCCCCGCGGTGGATCCACCCCTCCGACAGTAGGTGGCCCGGTGCCGGAGCTGTCCCCGATGCCGGCAGGCCCGGCGGCGGCGGCGGCGGCGGCGGCGGTAAGCGCCACTTCCCCGGCTGCTGCCGTGCACTTCCACCACCCGGGCGTGGTGGCAGGGGTGTCGACCACCGGGCCGGGATCGTCCGGGTCCGGGGCCGCCAGCGCCTCAGCCTCCCCCTCAGGGGGGGCTGCGGTCGCGCCATCAGCCCATCGCTCGCCTGGCCTCTCACTATCCTAGAGCCCCAGAGAGAGGTGTATATCTTCTTCGGGGCGGTGTCCTCCCTCTGCCCCTTCTTTTCTTCTCTTCTCTTCCCTGGGCCAGCCCCCTCCCCCCTCCCCTCCCAATGCGGGCCCAATAGACATGCCCCCTCCTCGCACAAGGCCCCGCTCCCCCCCTCCTTTCTCACACCCACGCGTCTGCTCCCGTTGGTCCTGATCGCTGTGTTTATTGTGCGGCGTCAGGTCCCATCGCCCTCACGGCGATCACGCGCAGAGATATCACGCGCACCGACGAAGCTGCCCTCTATAAATGCCATTTCCACCCCGGAGGCCCCATGGAAGCACCGCCCGGGGCTGTGATCTTCCGCCCCTTGGGGGGGGGGGGGGGGGCGGGGGCATACGTTAGCAACAACAAGACAAGAACTGGCCAGACGGCGGGGCGTGGCGAGGGCCGCGCTGCATGCATTTCTCGTGGTGGCTCCGGCACCTGGGGCCGGCCCCTCTGCCCAGCAGCAGATCCAAGGTCGGACGGCACTCTGTGTGTGTGTGTCGGCTGGAGGGGGGGGACCGGGAACGGATAGAAAGGGGGACGGCGGGTGAACCCTCCCAAAAACCAGGAAGTTTCTGGAATGGGGGTATTTCTGGACTGAACTGTTTCCGCCGTTTTGATTTGCATGGATGGGGAGATCCCTGGCCGGTCGCCGCCCCCCCCCTGCCCCGGTGGTGCCCGTCCCTGGCCTTCCGCGGACGGGAGGGCTCCGCACGCCGTAGCGCGCTCAGACAACGCACGGCGGTAGACGCCCACATGTACGCGCACATGAGAGCGTCCCTCGCCGCCTGGCGCTGGGACCCCCAGGCCCCACAAGTCCTGCCCCCAGGGGCTGGGAAAGATCCAGAGTATTCCGCCTCCCGGGAACGGGCCGGGGTGTGGAGCAGCGGGGTCGAAGGCCCGGCTGGGGGAATATCTGATCTTCGGGTGTATGTTTACGTATGCTTGCGTCGCCAGTAACAGCCCCCCCCCCCCCCCCTCCCCCATCTCCTCAGCTCCTGCAATCTGGAACGGCGGGCCTCGGGACTTGGGGAGGCGGGGCCCACCTTCACCCACCATTCCGGCCGAAGGACAGCCGCAACGCACAAGGACGCAGCGCGGCCCGGAGACGCGGGAAGCTAGTTGACCGCGAGAACCGGGCGGGTGCGCGTGTGTGTGTGTGTGCGTGTGTGCGCGCCACACGGGCGGGGGGTGAGGTGGTGCATTTTCGCGCGAGTGCGTTCACGCGCGCCAGGTGGGGGACTCGGGTGGGAGCCATTGTTGTGGATGCGCCCGAGGATGCCCCCTGTTCGATGGCTTTCACTTTCTGGCCATCGACGTTGATGGCGCGGCGCCGAGTCGAGGGGCCACGGGTGCTCCGGGGGGTGGGGGGTGGGAGGCAACACCGGGTTACATCCCCCTCCGGTGTGGCCAGCCTACGCGGCAAGCCGGGGACTTTCTGCGTTGGTCACAGCTTCCCCAGGCGCGCGAGGGCCAGCCGAGGAAAGCGGGAGACGCGCCGGAGCCGTAATTTCCAGCAAGCAGCGGTGGGTGGGGGGGGGGGGGGCCTCGATGTGCCTGTTTTTCTTTTGGGTCGCCGCTTCGTTGCCCCCCCCCCCCGGGGCGCTCTGCGTCGCACAGCCTCCGAGCGTCCGTGCGTCTGCGCACGCGCCGGGCGGGGCTAACTGACCCCGGAAGGAAAGTGGGGAGGTGTCAGGGACCTCCCGCGCTGTGCGGAGTGACGTAGAGGGGAGCCCCGCTCGCCCGCCCTCTCCTGGCCTTGCGGCCGGGATCCAGAGCGCTCGAGAAGCGTCGCCCCGCCCCCCTCCCGCGCCCCCGGCCCCGGCCCCCGGTGCCTGCCAGGGGTGCGTTTCACTGCCGTTGCCCGGCCGCGCGTGCGCGCATGTACGATGGTAACACGGCCGCCAGCCGGACTGCCCGCGGTGGATGTACTTCCGCTCGAGGTGAGATCTGTCCTGCGGGGGGGGGGGGCGCTCGGGATCAGGATTGTTCGTGGAGATCAGCGATTCTCATTTCCCAGCATTGTCCTCCCTCCGGCCGGGGGCCTCTTTCCACACCTGTACGCGCGTGTGTGTGTGTATGTGTGTGTGTGTGTGTGTGTGCGTGTG
>NW_009242975.1:1306424-1311590 GCF_000388065.1 Fonticula alba
GCGAGGCAAGTGCTTCAAAGGGTGACGCTCTGCCACGAACACACCCTTCATGACACGCATACGCACAGCGAGACCCTCCCCCCCCCCCACTCCCCACAGCAGTAACCATGGTTGCCGATACCAAGTTCTACGACGTCCTGGGCGTGTCGCCTGACGTGTCTGAGGGCGATCTCCGCCGCGCGTACCGTCGCCTGGCCCTCCAGTACCACCCGGACAAGAACCCCAACTCCGAGGACAAGTTCAAGGAGATCACCGCCGCGTATGAGGTCCTCTCGGACCCGGAGAAGCGCGAGGTGTACGACCGCTACGGTCTCAAGGGCCTCGAGGGCGGCCCCGGCGGCCCGGGCGTCGACGTGTCGGACATCTTCTCGCAGATGTTCGGTTTCAGCGCCGGCGGCGGTGGCCCGGCGGCCGAGCGCCGCGGCAAGAGCATCCAGCACCGCCTGCGCGTGACTCTGACCGACCTGTACAAGGGCAAGACCAGCCGCCTGTCCCTGCGCCGGAGTGTCCTGTGTGGCGGTTGCGCCGGGTCCGGCTCCAAGAGCGGCCAGTCGTACAAGTGCCACACTTGCAATGGGCGCTGCTTTGTCACCAAGCTGCACCCCATCGGCCCGGGCATGATGCAGCAGATCCAGATGGAGTGCACCGCTTGCATGGGGTCCGGCTTCACGGTGCCGGCCGCCGACCGGTGCCCCGAGTGTGATGCCAAGCGCGTCAAGACCGAGCCCAAGACCCTGGAGGTGCACATCGAGCCCGGCATGCAGGACGAGCAGCGCATCACCTTCCGCGGCGAGGCCGACCAGGCCCCCGGGGTCCTGCCCGGCGATGTGGTCATCATCCTGGACCAGGCCGAGCATCCGGTTTTCAAGCGCAAGGGCTCGGACCTGATCATGAACCTGTCCATTCCCCTGTCCGTGGCCCTGACCGGTGGCGAGGTGGAGATCAAGCACCTGGACGACCATGGGCTCTTCCTGTCCTTCCCGGCCGGGCAGATTGTCCGCCCTGGCGATGTGAAGCTTGTCCCGGATGAGGGCATGCCCACGCATGGCCGCTCGCATGGCCGCGGTAACCTCATTGTCTTCCTGTCGGTGGACTTCCCCCCGCCCACTTGGTACAACCCCCAGACGGCGGAGAAGCTGCGTGCCCTGCTCCCGGCCCCGGCCAAGGTCGACCACAACAAGCCGAACTTCTACTCCGTCAACTCCGAGGACATCGACATCGACAACTACCACTTCACCCAGCCCGGCACCAGCAGCGCCGCCCACGACGACGACGATGACCATGGCGGCCGCCATGGCGCCGTCCCGGGCTGCCACCAGTCGTAAGTGCGTCGCGTGTGCCTCTGCGCCCTGCGTCGCCTCCTCCCCTCCTCCCGACCTGTGCCCTCCTCTCTTTCGCCGCTTCTTCTTTCCCCTTCCTCCGGCTTTCGGTCTCTCGCTCGATCTCGCTTGCGCGCGCATCGCCTCTCTCCCTCGTGTATGCTGAGAGAGAGAGCGAGCGAGCGACGTAAGGGCCAACCGATGAGGCGATGGCGGAGAGAGCTGGGTGGCTCCTTTTGTGCCTGCCCCCCCCTCTCCCTCCCTCCCCATGTTTCTACGTCCTTCCCGGCCTCCTCTCATTTCCCTCTCGCCGTGCCTTTTTCTCCTCACTCCTAGTTCTCGTGTCCCGCGTGCCTCCGTGTGTCGTGCCATGTGTGTATGCGAGCAGGGCACGTGTGAGAAGGCAGAGAGAAAGAGAGAGAGAGAGCAAGCGAGTGAACGCGGGGAGTGTGTTGAAGGGAGCGAAAAGAGGAGAGCAGACGACGCCATATCCGGCAAGCAGATAATATGGCCGAGCTGAGGGCTCTCCCAAGGGGAGAGCGCGCCTGTCCTTGTTTTTACACATACATACACCCAAACAAACATATATACACAATCATCAATGGATGCTACCCCCTCCCCCCCCCCCCTCACCTACAGAACATGCGCATGCACCTTTTTCCGTGCATGTGGCTTGCTTACCGCCCCTGCTGATGTTTCTCCCTTCCCGGGAGAGGTTCAGAGATTGCTGGGGCAGGAGAGGGAACGACGAGGAGGCCAACGAAGAGGGCGCTGCGTGGGTGTGGGTGTGGGTGTGGGAAGGGGCTCGCTCCTCGGTCAGACATCTGCGGAAGCTCATTTGTCCCCTTTCGAGGGCTAGGGGGGAAGTACTGACGATTGCCGAATGTTGGGGGGGGGGGGGGGTGCTCCCTCTTCTGTGGCCAGCATCCGTCTCAAGGAACAGCGCGAGCATGCAAAGGTCGGTCCGTGGGAAGGACACCCGGCGGTTGGCTCGGCTCGGCTGGGGAGGGGGGTGGGCGCGGGCGACTCTCTCGCCGTGCGTCCTGCTGCGGCGGGCCAGGCGGGTGGCCG
The DNA here is from genome assembly GCF_000388065.1 of Fonticula alba. Lineage (NCBI taxonomy): Eukaryota > Rotosphaerida > Fonticulaceae > Fonticula > Fonticula alba. The sequence goes on from NW_009242975.1 coordinate 1,308,815, forward strand.
CCGCCGTCCATTGGCACCGTCGGCGTGACCCGCACACGTGACCCGGCCGACGACCATGCGCGCCGCGCCATCTCCACGCGTCGCACTTGCGCCTCGGTTGCGGCGCGCGTGTGTTTCCTTGCCAGCCCCGCGTTGGGCCCTCTGTACTCCTTCTTCGCCCGCCTGGTCTCTTGGCGAGTGTGTGCGTGTGCGGGTCTCGCCCCCCTCAGGGAGAAGTACGCTTGCTGTGAGGCAGGAGGGGGGGGGGGGGTACCTTCCAGTATATTGCTGCGGGCTGTTGTTCGCACCCTCAATGCGTCTCGTACCTCGCGCTGGGGCAGGGGCGGAGGACGGCCGAACTGCTTAAGGCCACCCGCCACACATCTCCAGGGCGATCGTGCCTCCCAGGCCATCGTACCTCTCTCCTTCTCTCCCTCTCTGCCTCCCTGCCTTCCTGCCTCTTGCCCCCTCCCCTTTCCAGTCCCTTCCACGCCCTTCACCTCCATCTCCCCTGTGTTCTTTTCTCCGTCCGGCGCCCCGTTGGCCCTCCAGATTTCTGTGCGTGCGCGCGCTTCCACGCCCCTCGGTTCCCTTCGCCTTTTGCCCCTGTGCCGGCTGCCCGTTGCCCACTCAACTGACTCTCTTTCTCCCCCTTTCTTTCTTTCTCTCTCTTTCATCATTTCTTCCTTTCCCCTCCGTCCCCGGTTGGCGCAGACACCATGCGGCCGCTCACTGACGAGGAGACTCGTGTTTTTTTCGAGAAGCTGATGAACTAGTGCGTGCCTTGGCCTCTTTCTTTCTTTCTTTCTCTCTCTCTCCCACCAAGATGGTACACGCGTGTATTTGCGTGTGTGTGTATGTACAATGCCTGTGGCACTAACCCATTCCCTCCTTCCCTCTCTCTTTCCCGTGCACGCACGTGCGCATGTTCCTCCACCCTCCCGCTCCCCCCTGAACAGCATCGGGGATAACATTTCCTTCCTGGTCGAGCGGCCAGACGAGCCACACTGCTTCCGCCTTGTCAAGGATCGCGTCTACTACATGAGGTGCGCTTGCTGCCTCTTCGCTCCCTGCGTGACTCTGTCTTCCTCTGCCCCCCCCCCCTTTCTCTTTCTCTCTTCCTCTCTCTCTCTCTCTCTCTTCCTCTCTCTCTCTCTCTATCTCCTTCTGACCCCCACCTCATCGCCCCTGCCCTCGGATAACCCACCGCCTTCTCTCCCTCCGCTCGCCCGCCCAACAGCGAGAAGGTGATGCTTTGGTCCACCAACATGGCCCGCGACAACCTGCTGGCCCTGGGTACCTGCTTCGGCAAGTTCACCAAGACCGGCAAGTTCCGTCTGCACGTCACCGCCCTCGACTACCTGGCCCAGTATGCCAAGGTGCGTGTGGTGGTGCAGCACCCCCCTCCCTCCGGTGGCTCCCGTCTTTGTTTTCCCTGTCGCCCAAAGAGACACGGGGGCGGCCTCCTCTTTCCTCCTTGCCCCGGTGCTTCTCCTGCCTCCACCACTGACTCGCAATCGATTCTCCCCCCTCCTCCTCGCCCCTCGCCCCGCACAGTTCAAGGTCTGGATCAAGCCCAACGGCGAGATGTCCTTCCTGTACGGCAACCACATTGCCAAGGCCCATGTTGGCCGGCTGACCGATGACATCCCCATGTATGCTGGGGTGGTGGTCTTCAACATGGCCGACGTGCCGCTGGGCTTCGGCGTGGCGGCCCAGACGACCGAGGCCGCGCGCAAGCTCGACCCGACCGCCATCATGGCCTTCCACCAGGCCGATGTGGGCGAGTACCTCCGCAGCGAGGATACCCTGGCGTAAGAGCCAGGGCCGGGGAGTGGCCCGAGGGACCGGCAGCCGGCCGGACCGGGCCCGGGGGGTCCACCGGGATGCCAGGCACCCGGCGGTAGCATGGACGTGTGTCCGCTGCGCTGCGGCGACATCCTTCCTCATTCCCAGCATGATGCCTCCTTCTGGTTGTGCGCGCATCGCACCGCTCCGGGGCGCTTGCACATGGCCGAGCACCGAGTAGTGGCACCGGGCCGAGGTCTTCTCCTCCCGGGGACGTGACTTTCTCCCCTCGCTGCAGTAGAGACGCCGCGCGCTGGCGAAGCAGCATGTGCACCCGGTTCCTCCCTCGTGCCCTCCCTTTGCGTCTTTTCCCCCTTCCCCCCCCCCCTCTCCTCTGTCCTTCTACCTCTCCACCTCCTGGATCCACTTGTTTTTTCATAAATATATCGTCAAAATTCGTCCAACAGTGTGTGCTGTGTCCGTCTTTTGTCGGCCTTCTCGTGAGCTGCCAGGAGCGGGTGCGGGGCAAGGGGGGAGGGTAAAGATCAGGTGGCGCGCGGGCGCCAGTCAGTGCGATCTCTCTCTCTCTCTCTCTCTCTCTCTCTCGCCCGCTCTTTGTCCTCCTTTCTCGCGCATGCCTGGGCCCTGCCCCGCGGGAGGGCATTTGTCTGTTTTGACAGGGAAGGGCAGGGGTGGCGAAGTTGCCTGTGCTGGACCGGCATCGGACACGCTCGATCCCATTTTCTTGTACTGCCCGAGCGTGGCTTCTGCGGATTGAATATCGACTCACCGGGCCGGCCCTGGTCTCCCGACTGGCTGGCACGGAGGACCCTCTGTCGGACGGCACTGTTGAGCTCCCTGGTCAAGAGGACTCCTTTACCAGGTCCATGCATCGGCATACGCACGGATTTCACTTGTCACATTTGCTCCCCCGGAGGAGGACGAAGAGGAGAAGGAGGAGGGGCCATCTCGGGTGCGGATGCGGATGCGGATGGGGCAGGGGGGGGGG
>NW_009242975.1:1312316-1313692 GCF_000388065.1 Fonticula alba
GGGACGGGGCAGATAGCGCTGCGCTGAAGCCTCCGGACCTGTGCGCATGCGTGCGTGCGTGCGTCCGAGTGTGTTTTTGCGTCTTGATTCCTGGCTGTGCTCCCCGGCCCCGGCCCCCGGCCGCGGCCCCTTCGGTGAGTGGCCGCGGCCCGAAGGCGTCTTGCATGTCGAAAGGGGGGCCAGGGTGTGGCGAGTGATGGACACGCGGGGATGGATGCGGGCTGGAGCGAACATCGTCCTGGCTTCTCTTGGGGCCCCCTGCACCGGACTCTCACTCTCTTGTGAGGGGCCCCGGCGCAGGCGTGCGCATCAGTAAGAAGGGCGGAGCAGGGGGGGGGGGGGGGGGCCCGAAAACCCCCCCCCCCCCCCCCCCCCGCGAGCCGCCGCCGCCCCGACGTGTCAAGCCGGGCTGCGTCGCCCATCCGTGCCAGAGCGTCTGTCACATTTGACCGGTCGGTCGCCCTGCCTGTTGTCGATCCAAGGAGGGGGGGGGGCGAGCCCTGCGCGGGTGCGCGAACCCGCGCGGGAGCAACATCGGGCGTGTGGCGTAAGGGGGGGGGGAGGGCGGCGGGGAAAACATAATCACAACGCGGTTCGGCGGGGGGAGGCGTGCAGGCGCATGCATGAGCTCACGCGTGCAACAAAGAATGCGCCCTGGCGCGTTCAACCTCCGAGCGCCCCGGCGCCAGGAGCCGGGCGCGTCCTGATCAACTGGAAATGCGTTCTGCCATAGCTCGCCCGGGGCCTCCCCCGGGCGGATGAGTCACTCGCGACTCCGGGGGGGGGGGGGGGGGGGGGGCGACCAAGGGGAACGGGCGTCCCCTGTGGGGGGCGCCTGTATGCCGTGCTGCGCGGCCCGGAGAGAAGCAGGGGCCCGGGCGGGGGCCGGAGCCCGGGGCGCCCCCAGTGCGAGGCCGCAGGCAGGGGGGGCCCTGAGGGCGGGGTTCCCTGGGTACACGCGAGCCGCCAAGCAGGCCGAGATGCGGCGCCGGGGCCGGGGCCGGGGCGGCGGTGTAGCAAGGCCAGAGCGCCTGGTTTCCCCGGCCGGCCTGCCTGCCGACCTGGCACCCCCGTGCCCCGCCCCCCCTCTCGGCCGGGGAGCGGGCTGCGGGGACGTTGCTCCACGGCGGCGGCCTGGCGGTTACGGTAAATTGCACGGCGCCGCGGCGCATGGCAACGCCAGCACCAGGGCTCGCCCTACCTCCCCGGCGGCTGGGCGTTTGTTTCCCGGGCCGGGTCACCGCGCCCGCCGCCGGGACGCACTCGCCCGGAGCGGGACCATCACCCCGGCGACATGCGGCGAGGGGGGAGGCCTGCCGGCCCGCCGGCGACACAAATAGACCATGCCGGCAAATCATCGTGGGAGCGATCCCCCC
>NW_009242975.1:1316972-1320020 GCF_000388065.1 Fonticula alba
CCCCACGGCCAGCGGCCCCCGGGCGGCGGTGTGCCCGCTTTCTTTGTTCCTTCGCCCCCCCCCCCCTCCCCCCCGACCGGGCGCCTTGCCAGCCAGGCGTCCGCCGCCGGTGTCGCCATGGGCACCGGCGGGGCAATTTACCGACAAAGCCGGGCCAGCCCCCGGGCCTCGCCGTGACCGGACAAGGGGTCGCGGAGGGAGGGTGTCACCCGTGCGTGCCGTCAGCCGATGTCCTCCCCGCCCCCCGCCGCCCGCTGCCCGCTGCCCGCTGCCCGGGCCGGCTGGTACGCCTGCTCCGGGACCTGCCCGGTGGCGTTGCCTCGCCCTCCCCCCCATACTCAGGACGGAGCGTGGCCGAAGGCTGGCCTTCCTGGCCAGGAGAACAGGGGCCACGCTGGCGGGGAGCCACGCGTGCCCTCGCTCGCTCCTCGCCCCCCAGGAAGGGGGCTGCTCTTTTCTCCACGGGGCGCTGGCCGCCTCCTCAAGCAGCCGGGGGGGGAGGGGGGGGGGGCTGGTGCGTACGGCGCTCGCCCAGCCCCTTGACAGATGGGGCTGGCCTTGGGGCCGCGAGGGAGGCCGGGGGGGGGGGGGGGGGGGGGGGGGGGGGGGGGGGGGGGGGGGGGGGGGGGGGGGGGGGGGGGGTAGCCAGTCCGCGCAAGCGCTGGCCGGAAAGGGGAGACCTCCTCGGCGGACGGTGAAACACCCTCCCGTGGAGCCGGGCATTCCTCGGTTGTTGGAGGGCGCCTCCCCCGAGCCTCCTGCGCCGGCTGACCCCGGCTCAGGTGAAAGGGGTGCCCCGCCGGATTCCCCGCCCGCCCCTCCCCCTACGAGGGCGGTCTCCCGGGTGGTTCACCCCCCCCCCCGCTCCCATCCCCCTTCTCAGTGTACGTGAGCGCATGAGGGGGCCTATGGGAGGCGTATGCATGCGTGGCTGACCGCCGCTCAGCAGCCGGCCGGGGGTCTGGGAAGCAGGAGGCGCCCCGGACTGAGGAGGAGGAGGGGCCCCGCGTACGCAGCTGACGGTGACGCTGCCCAGCGGACAGCAGGTTGCTCTTGACTGCTATCGCTCCATGGCCCCAGTGCGAGGGAGAAAGACAGAGAGAGAGAGAGAGAGCGAGAGAGAGCGAGACACGGTGCCGGGTGAACATGGACGCAATCTCCCCGCCAGCCTCCGGGGGACGAAATCCCCCCTGCTCGGCCTGGGGTGTGACGCCCCCCGGCCCAGCGCATGTTGCGGCTTGGCAGGCCGGTCGGCCGGTCGGGGCCCGAAACGGTGCCCGGCGCCTGGCGTGGAGCCGGCGTCCCGGCCCGGCCGTGCTTCCCTCCAGACTCAGAGCCTGGATACCTCGCTCTTCTGGGAGGGGCGGGGGGGAACACGGGGCGGACCAGTGGACCGGCAGGCGCAGGACTCGCGCCTGGGCGGAGGGGGGGGGGGGGGGGGCGGAGGCGGGCAAGCGCACATCCAGACGCACCGAGTTAAAAGCCGCTGGCCGCCGACCCGGCGCCTGGCGCGCAAGCGCATGCGGTCCTCGGCGACCCCGGGCGCCGGGGCCCGGCCGGCCGAGGAGTGGCCCTCCGCCTCCGAGACGCCGGGTAACGGCGGCCGCCGACCGGCGACAGCGATGTGTTCGGGGCCGGCCAGACTTGCCCCCGTCTCTGGCCGGGCCCCGGGACGACGCGGTGTGGCCGGGGCTCCGTCGCCGGCGCCCCCCGGCGGACAGGTGGCCGCGCTCCGGCAGCCGCGCACCCCCCCGCCCCCGCCCCCTCCCCCCGGGGAGAGGGCTCTTGATTCTCAGGGGGTAGGGGCTCAACCCGTGCTCGGGGGGGGGGGGGGGGGGGAGGACAGCGGGCCCGGCAAGAGACGGGGGGCGGAGGGGGAGGGGGCGGGGACGATGGAGCCAGCGGGCCGCTTGCATGGCCCTCGCCCGTCCCGCGCCCCGCCGAAGGCCCGCCCAATGCACGCCCGGCGCCTCGATTGCCAATTGTTTTTGATCGACCCTGTCCGTCACTGGTCGCGGACATGACACAGACACGGACACACACACACACACACATACACACCGGCGAAGTGTGCGGCGCCGGGAGGGGGACGCCCCGGGAGGGGGGCGGGGGGACTCAGACCGAGGGGGCACCGGAGCCACGGAAGCACCCCCGCCCCCGTCCTCGGCCGCGGCTCCTTCCTGGAGCGTCCCCCGAGCGGGGGGCGGCGGACAGCGTCCAGCGGGGCAAAGGAGCGTTGGCCGCCCTCCGGTGGCACACGGCGCTCGTCTCCGTGCCCTTGTCGCGCCCACCCCGCCCCGCCCCCTCCCCGCCGGCCGGCCGGCCGGCCGGCAGGCCGCGGCATTTGCCTTGCCGTCGTTCCCGGAAGTAAGCAAGGTGCCGGGAAAAAACCGCCTACCCCCGCCCCCAGGGCCGCCACGGAGGGGCGCCCTCGATCTCCCTTGGCCAGTCACAGCCAGATCGCGCACGTAAGCCCCCCCCCCACCCCCCCGCGCTTCTTAGGGCCCGGGGTCGTTCGGCATTCGCCACTGTTATGTTATTGATGCAGTGCTACCCCCTCCCCCCCCCCCCGCCGGGCCAGTAGGGGGCACACATATCGTGCAATACAGGGCCGCGCGTGCCCCCCGGCCCCGGTTTCTCGGGCCGTGTGGCTGTGTTTGTCGGTCGAGCGTCGGCCTCGCCAGCTCGCCCGCCTCCCCCCCCCCTCCCGGCGCGCGGCCCCCTCCCTGATTGGTTGGGGTGCGAATTGCGGGCCCCAGGGCAAGCCGACTATCATCGCCGTTTCCGCCGCCGCCGCCGCCGCCGCCGCCGCCGCCGCCGCCGCCGCCGCCGCCGCCAGGGGACGACGGATGGCCGGCGGGGTGCTGCCTCCCGGCCGGGCAGGGCGCCAGCATGCCAGGGGCGCGGGATCAGCCCCGCACTGCGTGGCCCCGCAGGAACGCACGCGCGCGGCCTCCTCCCCTCGCGGGGCCCGGTTTCCGCCTGGCCCCCCCCCCCCCCCCCCCCCCCCCCCCCCCCCCCCCCCCCCCCCCCCCCCCCCCCCCCCCC
>NW_009242975.1:1320642-1323981 GCF_000388065.1 Fonticula alba
CCCCCTCCCCCCCCCCCCACCCACCCCACCCCATCCCACACCAGCAGGCAGCAAGCACCAAGCACCAACTGCCACATCGCCCGCCCGTAGATGACCTCCGATCAGCCCACCCGCGCGGCCACGCTGCCCTCGCTGCGCCTGGTCATGCCCTCGACCCCGCCCCCCTCGGGGCAGCGGTATTCCTCGTCCGGCTGCTCGCCCACCATGGCACACCCCCCGTCGGACTTTTCCCCGGTCCGGAGCACAGCCCCCCCGTTGGCCCTCGGGCCTGGCGGTGCTCCCGGCCCATCCATGAGTCTGACCGACCTGACGGCCCCCTCCTCGGCTGGGGCCGGCTCCAGTCGCGGCGTCAACCTGCCACCCGGCCAGCCCGGCAGCACGTCGCCCCTGCCGGTGCCAACGTCGACCGTCTCCTCCGGGTCCTCCTCGCGCTTGTCGGGTCTTCTGTCCCGGCGCAAGCGCGCTTCCTCCCAGTCTGAGGGCAGCCCGGTCACCTCGTCCCTGCTGCCGGCCATTACGCATACCTCCTCGCCGGCCGAGCCGGCCGCCCCCGTTATCGCGTCGGTGCGCCCGGCTGTGCCCTACCGCCATTGATGCTCTCATTCCATTGCGCGCGCGCGCGCGCACACACTTGCACCCCATATCCCCATGTGTGTGCCCTTCGCATGACCCGGTCGCCTCGCCCCGCTCACACGCTCTCGCCCTCGCCCCAGACCAAGGGCACCTCCAGCCGGGCTCGCTCGGGCAGCCTCTTCGGCGACTCGACCCCCGTGGCCCAGGCCGTATCGGCCGGGTATGCGGCCTCCGCCTCCACCGGGTCGCTCACTTCGCTGGCGGCCCCCTCCTCCTCCTCCTCCTCCTCCTCCTCCTCCTCCTCTTCCGCCTCCTCCTCGTCCGGCAAGCGAACCTTTTCCATTCGGCCACGCTCGCGCTCCACCACCGCGGCCTCCTCGCTGGGAGACGACCAGACCCCCATGCATCCGCCCCCGGCGGCGATGGCCATCGACCCGGCGCAGCAGGCCCTGGCCTCGCGCCTGGCCAGCCAGGCCCAGCGCCAGCAGGCCATCCGCCACCGGGCCAACCCGGGGCTCTATGGAACCGGGGGCGATTTGTCCGACGGCGAAAGCGACTCCGGCGACTCCTGCTCCTCGTCGTCCTCCTGCTACATGGCCGGCCCCGGGGCCGGCAGCGCCCCGGGCAGTGTTTCCTCCAGCAGCGGCTCACAGCTTCTTCACATGCAGCTGCCCTTCCACTCGGGGACCATGCGGTCCTTCACCGGCAGCCCTGGCAATGGCGCCGGATCTGGCAGCGGCCCCGGCGGCGACCTGGCCAGCGGCGATGTCGAGTCCGTGGGTGCCGAGATGGCCGGCGCCGCGGACGACGGTCAGACCCCCCCGCGCAGGGGGTCTCTCCTGGGCGCCGGCTCTCACCATGTGCCGAGCCTCTGTGCCTGTCCGATTGGCGAGCAGTATGTGCCTCCGCGCCGTGGGCGATCCGGCAGCCTGGCCCCGGCGGGCACATCCCACTCGACGGCCCCCGGCGGGGGCCACTACCCCGATGGCGGGAGCCCGCCCAGCCTGCTGTCCTCAACCGACAGCGATTCGCCCTTCTTCCAGGCTTGCGACTCGTTGCTGCTGACCAGCGAGTCCGGGGACCTGGGCCCGGGGCCGGGGGCCGGGGGCCAGCGCCGGGCATCGCACTCGGCCGCCCCCGCCACCGGCCCGGTGGCCGGGCTGCTGCTGGACGACATGCTCGGCTGGGATGCCCGCTTTGACGGGGGGGCCTCCTCGCCGGCCCGGGCGAGCACGACCGAGGACTCGTGGTCGCCCGGGGCCGGGCCCCGGCGCGGGTCCTTCACAGCCGGGGCCCGGCCTCTGCCGGCCACGCCGCACCTGTCGACCGGCGGCCGCTCCACCGGCGGCGGGTGTGGCCACCCCCACTGCCGGGCGCTGGTGCATCCGGCCACAGTGGAGTCGCACCGGTCCGCCTGCCGGGCTTTCCTGGCACACCGGGAGCAGTTTGTCCGGTGCATGCAGATGGTCGGCCCGCTGTCGGACTCGACGCGTACCTTGCTGGACCCGGGCCCGACCTTCTCTTTCCGGGCCAAGTGTGCCTGCTTCGGTGGCCCGGGGCGGTTGGTTCCCCTGCGCGGGGCTCCGGGTGCCGGCATTCTCGGCACCTCGCCCAAGATGCCGGGGCTGATGGCCACTCTGCGCGGGGCCGGCTCCTCGCCGGCCGGCAGCACTGGCAGCAGCGCCGCCAGCAGTGCGGCCAATTCCCCGCACCTGAGCGTGCTGTCGGCCTCCCCGTCGGGGGGCATCTTCGGCGATTCGCCGGTTCGCTCGACCACGCCGCCGGTGCCCCCTCCGAAGCCCGGCCGCGCCAGCCCCATCACCGGGACATCCTTTTCGGCCGCGGGATCGCCCATGCCCGCCCTGAAGCCCATGGTGTCCGTCGCTCCCCCGGCGGCGGGCCCCGGGGCCGGGGCTGCCACCCGCCTGCCTCCCCGGCCGGCGACGCTCGACTTGGCCGGTGGCCCGGGGTCTGGCTGCACCACGCCTCCGCCGGAAGTTGGTGGGCCCGGTCGCGGAGCCGGCATCGCTGAGGAGGACCTCATGTCGCCGGTGTCCCTGCCGCCGCTCAGCCTGCTGGCCCCTTCGGGGCTGGGGCCGGCTCGCGCCATGTCCTCCAGCGGCCCCGGCACGCCGACCCCCTCAGCCCCACCGGCCCGGCCCAACAGTGTCTCCAACACCCTCACCGGCTCCGGCTGCCCCTCGCAGTCGACGACCGCCAGCGATCCGCACTCGGTTCTGTCGGCTCTGGTGCGCGCTTTGGCCATTCGCCCCACATGCCAAGATCGCTCATACCTCGCTCTTTCTCGCGCGCCCCCCCCCTCTCTCTCACACACACACACACACACACACGCACACGCGCGCGCGCGCGCAGCTGAGCCCATTCGAGGCGGAGCCCAGCTGTGGCATCTTCTCCCAGGTCCCGAGCTTCAGCAGCATCATCAACATTTTCGATGTCCTGTCGTCGGTCGCGCAGGAGCAGGTCAATCTGTCGCAGCTGTGCCTCTCCCTGTCGCAGACGGCCTACATGTCATCCAGCAACAACCTGGCTGGCCTGACGAAGGTGCGGGCTTGGTGTCGCCCCTTCCGGCCGATTGAGCCTCCTCCTTTTACTTTTTTTTCTTCTTGCTGACCCCACTTGTGTGTGTGTGTGTGTGTATGCTCGTGTGCCCGCATGCGTGCACTGCCCCAATCGTCCGGACAACCCAGCTCCTCCATCGGCTGGTGCTGGACTTCTGCCAGAAGCACTCTGGCGAATTCGACACCG
>NW_009242975.1:1327276-1328457 GCF_000388065.1 Fonticula alba
CCCACCCCCACCCCGCTGACCCTCCCTCGGTATGCATGCATGTGCACGCGCAGAGCATCGCAATTACTTTGTCGTCGACAGCCCGAAAAACTCCTCCGACAGTCGGCTCAACTCGTCCTTCCAGTCGGGCAGCGCGCACTTGCCGGCAGCCGTGGCCCCGGTCCGGTACTTCCTGGTGTCCATCAAGCCGGAGGTCAATCCCGACGGGGAGGTGGTCTGCCTGCGGCTGCTGATCCGGTCGGACTGGCTGCCCAACCGGCACGAGGTGATCGCGGTGTCGGATTTGCCCTCGTCGCCGCGTGTCTTCGGCCATGGCCGCGTCCCGTATAAGGAGGCCGTGCGGCACATCCTGGCCGGGGTGCCGCACTTCACCACCGGGCCCATCAACAGTGCCGGGCCCAGCAGCGCGGTGTCCTCCCTTCACACGTCGCCATCGCCATCGGTGCACTCGGGACTGGCGGCCGGCAGTGGGGGGCCGGCGGCGTCCACCCCTGGCGGGCCCTGGACCGCGGTTTCCTCGTCCATGGCACCGGAGTTCGGCTCGCCGGAGCTGTCGGCCTCGTCCTCCACGTCCTCCCTGTCGTCGACCTTCTCTTCGACCTCGTCGCTGGCCCAGCCGCCGCTGGCGGCGGTGTCGGGACAGCACCCGGCTGAGACTTCGCCCAAGGGCGGGCTTACTGGCGGCTCGCCGGCTTCGTGCGCGGGCGGCCCCTTCGAGCCGGGCTTCCAGCTGGCCGGCTCCGGGGCCACCACCGGCTCGCCGTCGTCCTCCTCGTCAACCGGCGGAGCCGGGCCCTCGCCAGTTCGCATGACCCGGTCTTCCTCCTTCAAGGATGCTGCCTTTGTGGCGTCTGCCGGGGGCGCCACTCCGGCTACCCCGCCCCCTTCGGGATCCGGGTCTGGCGCGGGCCAGCAGCCGCAGCCACCCCCGGCGGCCGACCCATTTGCCAGTGTGGTGCCAAACGGCATTGGCAACTATCGGAACTTCGACTTGAAGCGCATCGAGGATGCCCGCTTTGAGAAGGAGCTCCTCGGCCTGGATGAGATGCGCGTGCGTCCTTGTGCTGCCGTGTTCCTTTCGCCTGCTAGAGCCCCTGCCCTCTCTCCTCTCGCCCTGTGCCTTTCCTCACCCCCCCTCTCCGTCCCCATTCGGCCTCTCTCTCTCTCTCTCTCTCTCTCTC
>NW_009242975.1:1329232-1330201 GCF_000388065.1 Fonticula alba
CCCCCCCCCCCCCCCCCCCCCCCCCCCCCCCCCCGCTACCACGTGTCGCCTCCCAGGCCAGGACAAGTCCGGTGCCTACTCCATCTTCACCGAGTGGCGGGATATCGAGATCATGTTCCACGTGTCGACTCTCCTGCCCTACAACCCTTCAGACCCCCAGCAGATCCAGCGCAAACGCCACATCGGCAATGACGTGTGCCTGATCATCTTCCACGAGGGAGACCCAGCGGTCGGGTTCGATCCGACCACCCTCCGCTCGCAGTTCACGCACATCCAGGCGGTGGTGCGGCCGATCCGGTCGCGACGCCCCTTCGTCGCCAGCCAGACCCCAGTTCCCCGGTACCGGATGGAGGTCTGCGCGCGGGACGATGTGCCGGAATTTGCCCCGGAGCTGCCGGCCCCCCCGGAATTCGATGCTTCGGAGCTCCGGGAGATCCTGCTGGCCAAGTTGATCAATGGCGAACGCTCGGCCATGGAGGCCCCGCGCTTCAAGGAGCCTCACCTTCGGGCCCGAGCCCGGCACTTTTCCTTCCTGTGCGAAACATACGCCGACCATCCGATCACCGGGTCCGCTCCGCCGACCATCCTGTTCCAGTCGTCAGCCCCATCGTCGTCGCCATCCAGCATGAGTTCCTCGGGTCCCGGCATGCCGCTGTCGTCCAGCGGGGGGTCCTCCTCATCGCTGTTGTCTGGGACCGCTGCCTCCAGCGCGTCGCTGTCCTCCATCTCCTCTGGCTCTTCCTCCACAGCCGGCGGCAGCCACTGCGGCAACAATGTGCCGGGCAGCACCGGCGCGCTCTTCCCCCTGTCAGGGGCGACGATCTCCATCCCCTCGTCCTCCCTTCGCCCTTGAGTTATCCCCTCTACCTTCCCCTTGCGATATATCCTCCCCTGTGGTAGCATCCAGCCTGCGGCTGTCCCCTCTGGCTCCTTGATCTTTCTCTTTCTTCCCTCTCTCTCTCTCTCTCT
>NW_009242975.1:1330477-1331224 GCF_000388065.1 Fonticula alba
ATTCGGCCTCTCTCTCTCTCTCTCTCTCTCTCTCTCTTCCTTTCTCTATCCCTACCCATGTGATGACACGCATGTAGTGTATGTGCATGCCTTTTCTGCGCACAATACTTCCTGAGAGCTGCTTCGCTCCTCTCCAACAGGCGAAGCTCCCAAGCGAGGTTTGTGTGTGTGTTTCTGTCCGAAAGGATGTCGGATAGCAACAGAGAGGGAGGAACAGACAGAGAGAGAGAGAGAGAGGGAGGGAGGGAGAAAAACAGTGGCAGAATCACCGGTGCGAGTGCGCGGGGGGGGGTCTCTCCCACACGCACACACCGGCACGCGGATATCCACATGGAGGCGCCCTGCCGCTTGCCTCCGCACACACACCCTGCCAGGCGGGAGCACTCGCGCCCCAACAAATAAAGACCCCCTCTCCCCGATGAGTGAGTGTGGCCGGCAGCCAATTATGTGTTCACGCGCGGCGAGGCAGGGGCCATTTGCCGAAATCCTGCCAGCGCGACGGGGGGGCGCGGGTGCTCCGCGCGGAGGCCGCCGCGGAGCGCCGCTCCATCTGGGAACAGGGCCCCCTGGCACGTACCACCTCTCGGGCCCATGCCCAGCCCGACCAGCACACCGTGAGAAGCATCGAGCGGGGTGTCTATTCGCATTGGTATACGGCGCCCAAGGTGTGTCTGGTCACGCCCCTCGGTTTCGGGGTCAGCTGCTAGCGACGTAGCTGTAGTGGAATCCCCATGTAAACGATAGATG
>NW_009242975.1:1360565-1366284 GCF_000388065.1 Fonticula alba
GTGCGCGCGGGGTTCTCAGATCCACCCCACGACCAACCCAAGGTCAAAAGGGGGACTCCCTGCGGGAGCCTCCTGAGAGCGAAGACCTTAGCAGCTATGACGATGTTGACTATGTTGACGATGTTGAAGTATACGCTTGTATGCTAAGACAACCTGACAGAGTCTCAGCCCAGCCTGCGAACATCTGTTCTAAGGCTTCCTCTCGAACCCCTTTTGTTACACGAATTGCTTTCTATTTTGCTCGCCCCGCTAACTCGCCCCCTAGGTCGAGTTACCTTGTCTCGTCGCTAGTAATCTCATCACCCTTCTGGTTCGGTACGCCCTCCTTCATGCCCGAGCGGTCCCTAACCAGTAGTAAGATTTCCGGTATAGCTTCCGTCAAAGCTTCACTCCTTTGACGTAAGACTGGATCCGTGAGAACCCTGCTACACCCCGGTTTGTGCTGGGGCATTTTGCTGGAGCATTCTCCTGCCTTGCTCGATCATATGAAAAGGCGCTCAAGCCCCCCTCGGCCGTACTTCTCCTCAATATGCATCCATCTCCATCGATGCTCTCTTGGGCTAGGCGTGCGGCCAGTTGCTCCGCACCGGCCACCTCCGGGGCTCATGTTCTCGGCCTGCGCTCGGGCCCCCGGGGTCTTCTTGTCTCCCTCGCCCGCTCACCGACCATCTTCGTTTCGAGAGACGGCAGCCCTCTGAGGAGGGCATGTCGCGGCCAAGGCGCCCATCATCGCACCCCGCCTGATCGGCCTTCGGCGATCGGCAAACGCGCCTTGATTATCGCGTGAAAATGGGACGCGTCACGGGAAGCTCACGGCAAGGGCCTGAGAAAGAAGCCGCCACAACAAGGGCTCGGTGTGGCTCCCGCCCTCGCCCCGCCCCGCCCCGCCCCGCCCCTCGCCCTTGCCCCGCTGGCTCCTCCGTATAGGGATGCGGCCAGCGTGCTCGGCTCGCTGTTGCCGGCCCCTTCCCAAGGCCCGAAGCCCAGTTGGCAGGTCCCTGGGGCGTGGAGGCCGGAAGGGAACAGGCCTGGAGACATGCCTCTCCTCCGTGCTGTCCCGTCCGAGATGCGGCAGATTCGTCGCAAGGAGTCCCCGTCCTCGGGGGGAGGGGGGGAGGGGGCCAACAAGGCTTTAAGACGGTCTCCCGCCAACAGCACACTACCCATCACCGTAACGGCCTCCATCACTCGCCACCGCTCTCCCTCCTTGCTTTCTTCCTTGCTCCCTCTCTCTCTCTCCCCCCCTCCCCCCCCCCCCCGTCCCTCCCTCTCCGCTGCCCTCCTCCACCCCTCGCGCGTGCCCGCACGATCCCATCCCCACGGCCGACTGCCGAGTGCACTCCCTTCCGGTGATACCATCCTCTGGCTTGCCACCGGCTCGGGCACACGTCCCCCTCTCCCTCCCGCCCCCTCCCACCCCCTCCTCTTGGGTCCTGTGATTGCATTCACCGCCGTGTGTCCCCCCCCCCCCCCCCACACACACACACACACACACATGACGCAGCCAATCTTCACCACCCAGACTGCGGACGAGGCCTTTCGGGAATCGTCCGCCCCGCCGTCGCCCTCGCACGTCCCTCCGGAGGACGGGTCCTCCGGGTCGAACAAGCACCTCTTTGTCCTGTCACACGGCTTCTGCGGCATTCCCAGCAACATGACCTACCTATACACGCGCCTGATGAAGTATGGCCGGTCGAATGTGGTCGTCGTATGTGGTCACTGCTCTGCACCCTCGTCTCTTCCCTCTGCCACGCCTCTGCGCACATTCAGCCGCACATGTTTGCACTGGACTTACCGACCACCGGTATTCCCTCCCCCGGCCCCCTCTGCCCGGGCAGCTGAACGCCACCTCCAATACCGGCTTTCTGACTATGGACGGGATTGACATCTGTGGTGAGCGTCTGGTCGAGGAGGTGCGTCTCCCGCCGACATCCTGCCGCATGCCCTCGGCCCGGCTACAATTTGCGCCGTTCCGACATGCCATCAGTCCCCTCTAACTGTGCCTCTCCCCCCCCCTTTGCCTGGTAGATCCTCGATTGCATCCAGACTCACCGCGACACCGGGATCAGCATCAACCGGATCTCCTTTGTCGGCTACTCCATGGGTGGTCTGATCACCCGGTACGCCATCGGGTCCCTCCTGGCCCGGGGCTTCTTCCAGACGGTGGCGCCGATCGTACGTCGCGACAATCATGCACACATGCCCCGGGGGAGGGAGAGAGAGAGAGAGAGAGAGAGAGGGGGGGGGGGGAGGGAGAGAGGGAGGGAGGGAGACACAAACTCAAATACGCATATACCCCACATGGGGTGGGGGATCGAAATGGGGCGAAAGAGGCGACCCCATGTCCCATCAACCCTGCCAAAAAAAAAAACCCGGGCGCTGACCATCACAATCCCTGTCTGCCACTCCGATGGCGTAGAACTTCGTGACCTTCGCAACGCCGCACCTGGGTGTTGGTCGGCTGCCGAGCCTGGCCTCCTCGGGGGTCTGGTTCCGCCGGCTGCGCAATAGCATGTCCGATGTGGTTGGCGGTCGTGCTGGTGCGCAGGCGCCTCCTTTCTTTCCTGCGGGACTTTTCCCGGCTCTCCTCTCCACCGCTGATGCTCCGGTGCTGACCCTTGCTCCATCCCCTGGCCCTGCAACCTGGGTTCGTGCCTGCCCCAGCCAAGCAGATGTTCCTTCTGGATGGCACCACCGAGGATGACCCGCTTCTCTTCCGCATGACGCTTCCGGGTACGCCCTCCCCCCCCCCCACACACACACACACACTACCTGTGTCCCTTTCTCTCCCTGTCCTCCCTCCAAGAAGCTGACCATCTCTCCTCCAACCTCCGACCCTCCCTTGCTCTCGCTTTCCCTCCCTTTTTTCCTCCCCTCTCCCCTACTCCAGGGAGCTCCTTCATGGAGGCACTGCGGCTTTTCCAGCGTCGCGCACTCTATGCCAATGGCCGCGGTGACCGCCTGGTGTCCTACTCCTCGGCGGCCATTCACATCCCCAATTGCAACCACGAGACACCAAACCCCTACCGCCAGGATCAGAGCTACTTCGGCCAGGGGTATGTTCACACACACACACACACACACACACACACACTTGCCTGACCCCCGGGGGGCTGACAGGCCCTGTCCGGGCTCTCCCTGCTAACCGGTGCTGCTGCTGTTTGTTTGCTTTTTCCCCTCCCGTCCCTTGTCCCCCGGCTTGTTGGCAGCTCGCTCGAGTCCTTCCCCCACGTTGTGCGTGTGTACGACTCCAACTCGCCGCTGAATGTGGCCCCTTGCCGAGGGTCGGCTGCCGGGGCTGCGATAGCCGACGCCGACGCCGACGCCGACGCTCGGCATCCTGCTCCCTCTTCTCGGCGGCCCCCTCCGGCCGCGGGCAACCCGACCGATGAGGACCACCCGGCCTCCGAAATCACCTTCCTGGACTACTCGCCCCCGCGGTCCAGCAGTGTGGCGGCCATCGCCGTACCGGTGTCCATCTTCCTGCTGATGAGCCCGGTCTTCCTGCCGACCTTCCTGGGGATGTTGGTTTTCTTCTCGGCCATGTCGCACGCGCGCTTGACCTTCCAGCTGGAGGCGCCGCCGAGCGACTGGCCGCCGACCGTCCTGCCAGCCTCATCGGCCGAGGCCCTGGCCGACTGCGAGTCCCGGGAGTCGGTCGCGTCGACCCCCTCGACGCCCCTGTCACCGAGCACCGGGCCCGAGGAAAGCCAGCCCCACCGCAAGTCGTCGACCCAGGGGCACATGCCGGCCGAAAGGCCCGCGTGCATTGTCACGCACATCCGAGTCCCGCTGGCCCTTTCGGACGGGCGGCTGAATGGGCTGCTGTGTGAGAGCTGCATCCGGGAGCATGGAGCCGCCTTTGCGCGGGTGGTCGAGTACCAACACCAGCGCCAGCGCCAGTTGTCTGGTGGCGCGGATGAGGGGCCCCAGCCACAGCGCCTGGCCGGGGGGATGGTCAACATCCGGCCCTTCATGGCCCTGTCGCTGAATGACTGTCTCTGGACCAAGCACGATGTGCTGATCCCGGCGCCGCTGAATACCCACGGCCCGATCATCAACCGGGCCTACTTGGAAGGGGATGACCTGTTCTTTGATGACATGGAATCCGAGCACTTTGTCATGGCGGCCGGGCCGGGTGCCAGCGACGCCGAGCTCGATATGCCGCTGCTGGTGGCCGACTCGGCGGCCACAGCAGAGTCCGAGCATCTTGACACAGTGGACCCGGCCGGTCCGGCGGCCAAAGGCACCCACCACCCCCCAGGTCGCCAGGTTCAGTCGGAGGCGGATTTGCGCCGGCCACGTCGCGGCTCGGCCTCGCGTGAGGCGGACCTGGGCGGGACGCAATCAGGCGCCCTGGCATCGTCGGAGGAGGGGGACTCGCGCTCATCGTCGTCCTCCTCCTCCTGGTGGCGCGTGCGCCGGTCGGACACTGGGTCCACCGATGCCCGGCGGTCGCAATCGCAGCAACTCGAGCGCCGTCCGGCCGACGATTCCTCCAGCACGCCATATCCCTCTTGGCTGTATCGCGTGCGCCGGCGCGTCGCGGCCTACTCGGCGCGAGACATTGTCTCGCATGGCGTCCAGCAAATGTCCTTCTGATGTGCGCGATCGAGCGTGTGTATATATATATGAATCTATGTGTGCGGTGTCCTGTGTCTGTGCGAGCATATCGGCGTGCGAGCATGCTTACAGGTGAGGGTTTCTCGAGGGGTGTGCGGATACGTGTGTGTGTGTGTGTGTGCGTGCGCACGTCTATTTGCGTAATTTCACATCGGCCGCTTTTCAATCGGCGCGTTGCCCTGGATGGGATATTGGCCGGAGACCGAGCGGCTGTGGTGGATGCCCCCAGGATGCTGACTGCAGCACGGCGGAGAGGGTGCCGCGAGGCATGGCGAAGAGGATAGAGGAGGGAGTAGGATTACAGGATCCGGGAGGTCATGTGGGAGGCGTACACGCATTCCGGAACTAGCAGTCAGGAGGGGGTGTATATGACTGTGTGTATGTGAGAGAGAGAGAAAGAAAGAGAGAGAGAGAGAGAAAGAAAGAAAGAGAGAGAGAGAGAGAGAGAGATGGAGAGAGGCCGAACGTGACAGCACGATCATCTTGCGTCCGGCGATGGTTTCGTTGCCTGGAGCCCGCGAAGGCGTTCGAATAGCAGCCCGCGCCCGTCTCCCCCGGTCAGTGCTCCTTCCCTCCGAACAGTAGACCCGAAGGAGGGGATGGTCAAACTGAGAAGCGTGGCAAGGGCACCAGGCCGGCGAGGCGGCCTGCCTGGGGCCTACCCGGCAGCAGGCAGAGCCCGGGCACACATGGCACCGGTCCCGCGGGGCGGGGAGGAGAGATGGGGAACGGCACACCCAGGTGCCTGGGCCCTGGCCGTGGAAGATCTGGACCGCCGAAGGCGAGAGAGGCCCAGGAGTTAGCATGTGGCTTCCGAATATCCCTCCAGGTGAACTCCTCGGACGTTCGCTTCGGAGACATACACAGAGCAAGGAATCTAGATCATTGCATGGCCAGTTTTCCAGCGAATCCGACCCTCGTCAGGGGCGGAGGGAAAGTTGCTCTCCCTCGTTCCCTCTCACCTTCCCCCCTTCGGGAAGGGTGGCCATTGGTCGAGCGGCTGTTGGCTGGCTGTTCCGCCGGACCTTGGGGTACTCCGGGTCTGGGCACATCACTGGTGGATTCGCGCTCTTGCCTGGGGAAGAGTGCGGGGGGG
>NW_009242975.1:1366344-1375885 GCF_000388065.1 Fonticula alba
CCCCTTCCCCCCTCCCCCTCCCTCCCGGCCCCCAGGGGAAAGGTGAAGGTCGTGTGAGGGGGGCTTTTGCGCGTCGACCAGGCGTGCTGGTTTTCCAGTTCAAGGCATTTCGAGGGGACTGCCATCCCGACGCACGGCGGGAGGGGGACGGGGGGAGTCGCAGGCAAGCCAGTAAAGGGGGCGAAGCCACCCAAGGCGAGGCGGTGAGAAACACGAAAGGACAAGGTCCGATATGACGCGAGGTCCCCTCCTGGCAAGGGACCTCTCGTGCTCACCCGAGCGGACGACCAATGATGCCACACTCGATGGCAGCGGCTTGGGATGAGTGGCAAACGCGAGGGAATTGCGGCGGCCAATGTCACTGCCCCCTTGTCTAGCCATGCTCAACGAACTGGTGGACAGTGTCGGGCGCGAAAACGACCAGCAGGAAGTGCGCGGATGCTCGGGGCCCCGATGCCAAAGGGGACCCTTTGCACTCAGTAGAGGAGCTCTGCCGCAACCAAGAGCCCCATCTCCATTGTCCCCGGAGCCGGCTCCAGCAACAGCAAGCGGAGTCGGGGCGAGCCATGATGGCGTGTTGCCAGATGCCCAACCGGGGCCCCCCATGTGTCGCGCCGCACTCCTCGCAGCCCAGCAACAGAGACAATGGGTAAGTGGCAGGGAGGACGGGGGGCGGGGGGCGGGGGGGGGGGGGGGGGTGCCACGAAAAGTACGAGGCGAGGTCCAATGGAAAACGGCCTCTGTGAGGAGAGACTGAGTGCTGTGAGGCTGGTGGAGTTTCTTGAGCTCGAGATCGCCTCGGGCCCGAGTACCGCCTCACATGGGTGTGCGCCTGCCGGCCCTTTGCTGGGGCAGGGGACCGGCGGCTGCGGGCCGCCGTGGCCGGCCGGGGGTGAGAGCTGAACTTTCAGCAGCATGGCCAGGGTGCCCATTGAATGGTCGCATGTGCATATGCGGGAGGTCGGAACGAAGCTGCACCTCGTGTGTCGGCAAGCGCGCAGGCGAACTACCCCGACCGGGACGAGGGGGAGGCGGATCCCACACACAGACACACGCACATGCCCAGGCGCCGGCACACAGACTACTTTCGAACAGCGGAGGTGACCAACAATGAGCGCCCCGCTGTTCCCGAGAGGGAGAAGGAAGGCGTGGCCGGTGCAGGCCGCCTGCCAGGGCTTGAAGAGAGTCCAGTGGCCAGGACATGACACGGTGGGGGGCTGTGTATTGACAAGCGGGCCTCGGCGGGGCCCGGACGGCACACAAAGAAGAAGAAGAAGAAGAAGAGGGATAAAGAAAAACCGCGCGCCGAGGTCTGCCACTCGGGCCACGCCCACGCCCGTTCCTCGCGGTCGCCAGTCGGCCCCGGGGCTCTTCCCTCAAAAGGGCCAGTCAGTAGGCGGGGCGTTTGTTTGTTGTTCGGCCACCTTGCCATGAGGCTGGCCTGTTCTCAGACCGACGAACTGGCGCTCCTGTTCTGCTGCTTATCCCAGTTCGATCCCCTCCCGTGGTCTTGGTGCCTCGCGGCGGGGTCGTAGCTCCGTAGGGGGGGAGTTGGCATCCTTCACGCAAGTGGCCCACAGCGAAACAGGGGGTCGGCAGGAGGGAAAATGAGGCCAGATCCCGAGGCAGGGGCAGCAGGTGGCCGGGCGAGGTCCGGCCTGGGGATGTCTCACCCCTTCTGATGAGAGAGAGAGAGAGAGAGAGGGGGGGGGGCAGGGGGAGATCATCCCACGAGGCGGCTCACAGCTGGCGCCGGTCAGGCAAGGACCGAGAGACCCCGACCAAAGGCCGAGCCTCGGGCGGGGGGGGGGGGGGGCCGGGGAACGGCGGTGGGTCGCAGAGCACCCCGGGACATGCGCGGCCGCAGGGGGTGGGCACGCGCGCGGGCGGGGCCCAGGCGAATGGGCGTCCGCGGTGTGTGTGCCCACTCCGTGTGCACAAATGCCTCCCATTCATTTGAGCCAGCGCGCAGAGATACATGGCGATTGGCCCCGACGCGCCAGGCACGCGACACCTACCCGCCCCCCCTCGTCCCCCGGACAAGGGCAAGCGGCCGCGGGGTGCGCTGCGGAGAGGCCAGATTACGGGCTACACCGCTGGGGCGGCAAGGGCCCGGGAGCCTGGCGCGGAGGGAGGGGGGTGGGGGGGCTTGGCCCCCTGTCTTGCCAAGGATCCCAGAGCCGTGATATGCTCGCGTAGGGTGCCCGAAAGGTGTCGCGTTTGCCCCGCCGGGCGCGGGTGTTCGCACGCGAGTCTCCCCTCCACGAAAGTAGCGAGAAAAGTCGGCCTTTATTTGCCCCGCCCGGGGGTGCTGCGCGCACCGTGGTAAAAATGGCCCTGCCCTTCTCCCGCGCCGGTGGCGGCCGGCGTTCGCTTGCACGACCGGGCACGGCGGAGGGCCACCTCCCCGTAAGCACCTTCCCACGCCTCCGCCAAATAACTCGTAACTGAAGTACCGGTGCCGGCGCGCAGGTGAGCCCGGGTGTTTGTGTGCGTTCACGGGAAGTAGATCAGCCGGGTGGCGGTGTGCGCATGTACATAATGGGCACTATTATTATCTTCTTCTTTTTTCCTCTCCTCCCTCCGCCCCCCGTCCCCCGCCCCCTGGAGCCCTCTTCTGTCTGCCCCCAAAATTCGTGCTGGGGCCTAGTACTTCCAGGTCGCTGGTCGGGGCTATTCTCCTCGCCAAGACGTTCAGAGAGGCCTTTGGTACGCCATCCTTCCATGTGGATGAGTCACCGGCCCCAGGACTCTTGCACCCGGCTCTCCCCCCCCCCCCCCCCCCCCCCCCCCCGGGAGGGCCCAGGGGTCCAGGCTGAAAAGGAGAAAAGGAAACCCACGGGCATCCCCTGGCAGAGGGAGCGAAGAGGGCCGCGAGCACGGGCGCGGGGAAGCCGAGGGAGAGGGAGACAGAGAGACAGAGAGACGGAGGAAAAGAGGAGGCGAACGAGACAGCAGCAACAGCAGCAGCAGCAGCAGCAGCAGCAGCAGCAGCAGCAGCAGAGGGCGGGCGGGACATGTCACAGGCCCGAGCCGAGGGTCGGCCGCAATAAGAGAGGGCCAAGCATGGAGCCTGGCAAGCCGCGGCGGCCCCCCGAAGGTCCTTGCCGCGCCCGGCCGGGGGGGGAGCAAGGGAAATCGCGTCAAAGGCCCATCAGGGTTCGGTGTTCAAATACCCTCAGCGGCTAGTGGTAAAGGCACCGTGTGAACAGCTGCTGCCAACTGCCCGGAAAACACCGGGCTCTCGCGAAGGCGCGTCGACTGGATGGCGGCCGTGCTACGCGAGCCGAGGAGGACACACCGGCGGGGACCGCGCCCGGGCTGCCTGGCGTTGCCAGGACCAGTGGTGGCAGGCAGCCCCAGCGCCCCGACGTCGAATGCCCTCGCCCATTATGCTCTGCGTGCCCATCGGCCTGGAGGGGATGGTGTGGCCGGGGGAGGGGGGGGGGGGGGCGCACTTTTGCCTCGTCGGCGTGGGCCGTCCGTCCCCAGCCCGACCCCGCTCAGATGGGGCTCCCCCCCCCCCCCCCCTCGCCCCTCCTCTCAGTCCAGTCTGGTCGGGGCCGGCAATGCCGGCCCCGAGCGTCGCTGGCATGTGTACGCTCCCGGCCACCGCCCTGCGCAGCCCCACGCATCCATGGCACTGCTGGCAGCATCGCCGTTGCGAGGGGGCCAGCTCGAGAGCGCACACACGCGGGAGGTGTGTATCTGTGTGTGCTTATGTGCCTGAATGTGCATGTAAGCGTGTGTGTGTGTGTGTGTGTGTGTGTGTATGTGCTTGTGTTTGGGGGTGTGGGAGTGCATGAGTGTGCGCATGTATACGGGGGCAGAATGATGGCCCTCTCGGCCCTCCTCCAGTCACTTCTGCGCCCAATTGCGGCTCCCCGGCTCCTGGCCAGGGAGTCGGGTCAACGAGGGCCAGGTTTCAAGCAGCGCTCGAAGGCCTGGGCGGTGTGCCGGCAGCGGCCCAAGGCCGTCTGCCAGCGCGCATGTTGAGCCCTCCCCGGGCGTGTGTTTGGCCCAGGGCGAACTTCCCGCGTCTTCGCGTGTGCCCAAGCCCAAGGGGGCTGGCCAAATTTTTTTTCCATCCTCGCCCGAAGGACGCTGGCCGTGGGCTGGCGGACATTCGGCGCCGGAGCCCGCCACCGCCGGACCTCGATTTCCGGCGCCCACCCACGGCGCACCCATTTGCGCCTGCCCCAGGCCACTCGCCTCACCTCGTTCCTCGGATCAGGCTGGCTGGTAATCCTTGATCCACGCGGGCCCCGGTGGCCGGTGACTGGTCGCCGTCGGAGACCAACAACACCGGACTCCCGGGCCAAAGGCCCTCGGCGCGGGAGGGGGGGGGGGGCGAGAGACGGACACCAGCAGGACAGTAGAGGGGCCGGGCAGGGGCCTAAGCGCGAGCGGAAAGGACAACTCCGGCTCTAAAGAAGGGGGCCCAACGCCCCGGGCCCGGGAGGAAACACAGAGATGGTCCGTTCAAGCCCCGCCCTCCCCCCCCCCTGTAAACGATGCCGTCCTGGGCCAGGAAGCGTGCGCACGCGATGCGGGGCTCATGCCGCTCCGAGATGTCCTTCCCATTCCGCCCTGCAAGCGCGCGCGCACGCACACACAGGCGTGGGTCACCCGCAAACACTCACAACAAAAGAGGGTGGGACTTGACGGTGCGGCGCGGCCCCCCCGCCGCCTCCCCCATGGACTTGACGCTGTCCAGCCGGGAAAGCGGCACCCATAGCCGGCCTCTCCCCAGGCATTTGGCCAGATGCCCTGGGCGCCTGCTCATGTCTGTGCGTGTGTGTGTGTGCGTGTGTGTGTGTGTGTGTGTGTGTGTGTGTGTGTGGCCGTGTGTCGTGCAGGGGCGGGCAGGCATCCCCTCGTAGGGTGCAATGGCCCACAGGCTCCTTGCCGGCCTGTGTTTGATTGCCACCCCCACCGCCTACAAGGTTGTTGCCCATTCCTCGGGTGTCCTGTTGCCCTAGTCGCGCGAGGGCACCCCGCTCCTCGCATACCAGTCTCACTTGCACCATCTCCTCTCTGGAGGCGCCGAGCCCCCTTTCGCCCCCCCCCCCCCCCGCCCCCTGCTCGCCCGCTCTTCCCAGATGGGATTGTTGCCCTTCCGCATGATGTAGCCAGGCCAGCCTTTCGCCAGCCACAGGGGCAACGGGTGAAGCCCGGACGAAAGGGAGGCAAGAGCGCCGGCCAAGAGCCGGCAGTCACGCACGGCGAACCACTCGGAGCCCGCGCCTTGGTTCGGCATCCATGTGCCCCGCCCGCAGTGAATGCACCCTCTCTGCACGTAATTCCGTCTGGTGTGCTTGTGCGAATTGTACAGATGCATACGCCTGGATACGACCCGCCGTGCGCGTGCGCCGATCCGCGAACAGCGGATGCTGGCTTATGAACCAGTGTCGCGGGCATGGGCGGCAGGCGCACGCGAGCGTCTCTCACCGTACTTGAGCGTGGAAATGTGGCCCCCGCATCCCTTTTGCATCACTTGGCAGGGGCCTCCCCCTCGCCCCCTTGTCTCACTTGCTCTCGACCGGGCCTGGGTGGATATCCCGCCGCGAAAGTTAGCGGACCTGAGGAGTGGGAGGATGCCGCGGCGCGAGGGGGCCCTGAGCCAGGTTCGAAGGCAGCCAGCCTCTTGGGCTCTCGCCCGGCGATGGGCTTGCCATCGCATCCGCCGACTACTCCTGCTGCACACTCTGATCTTCCCTCTCCGCGCCTGCTCCGCTCCTCCCCCCCCCCTCTTCTCCGCTTCCCGCACTGGCTTGGATCTCCTGCTTGTCCGCCGTCCCTGCCAGCCCCTCGCCTCCTACGACACCCCCCCCCCCCCTGCCCATAGCCCAGATCTTCGGAAAGCGTGTCGCCGCTCTTCCCTCGTCTCGACCCCATGCATTTCCCCCTCAAGCTAGGTCCCCTGCCTTGTCGATAGATAGCCCGTACGGCCCGGCTCTCCGGATCTCTTCGCTACAGATGTCACGGTGCCAGCGATAGCGCCAGCGGCAGCACCTGCGCTGTTGGAATCTATCACCGCTCACCTACCCCCCCCCCCCCACGCCCTGACACACCTCCCTCCGGCTCTCTCTCTCTCTCTCTCTCTCTCTCTCTCTCTCTCTGCCCCTCGCGGGCTCCCATTCCATCGGCCGATCCTCGCTGCTCAAGCCGCTCCACATTGTGGCCCGATCCTCTCTTCGGCCCTCCTCTTCGTCCCTTCCGTTGCCCCCTACTCGTGTGGTGTACGTCCTGGCTTGGGAGCCCGCCACATCCAGTTTTTTGCTTTCTGCCAGTCCGCAAGCCCGGTGTCTGTGTTGTTTCACGGTCTGGCTCACACTGCGGGATTACTCCCTCCAAGCGGCTCACAGTCGGTGACCCAAAACGAATCCGGCACGCACGCATCTCTCTGCCATGGTAGTATACATGGTGCGTGCATCATCCCCCTCCTCATCCCCTCTCCAAGCCTCTCCTCCATCCCCCTCCCTCCCTCCGCACTCGCCTGTCCAAAGCTCGGATGGCTCGGAGCCCCTTCTCTTTGTCGGCGGCTTCCACTGCAAAAGCCTGTCCTCTTGTCCCCCGCGCCTTTCTCCTTCGTCTCTCTCTCTCTCTCTCTCCCTCGGCGACCTTTTGCCGAGGGAAGTACCACTCCATCACCTCTTTCCCGGCCTGGTTTGTATTTTTCGCAGTCCCCGTTCTCTTCAAGTATGTGTGTATGTATGTGTCTGTATGTGTGTGCCTGTGCCTGTGCCTGTGCCTGTGCCTGTGCCCGTGTGTGTGTGTGTGTGTGTGTGTGTGTGTGCATGTGCCCCCCCCCCCACCCGCCCCCTCGGCCCCCGGGGGCGCACTCTTCCGGGCCTTTCAGCGCGCGGTAGCGCAGCACCAGCCAATGGGCCTCATCATCTTGGTGGGATCCGCGAAGGCCAATGCGAGAGCAGGTGCCACTTACACTCCCGGACGACTCCCGGATGCAACGATGTCGGTCCTGAAGAGCCAAAGGACCGGTCTCCTTTGTCATGGAGAAAGCCCACGAGCGTTCAGTGAGGACCTTTTAGATCGTTTTCTGTTTGGAAAGCTGGTACAGTGAAGTGAGCCCGAGATCTCCTGCCCTTGCGTATCTTTCTCACACCCTCTGCCAAGAGGGGCTGTCGAATAAAGGAGGCAGGGGGGGGGAGGGGGCGGGGCACATCCCGCGCGCGCGTGTCCAACCCCGGCCTCCCGAGGTTTGGGCCTCCGTGTGCCCTGCCGGAGCTGGCCCGGGGGTAGCAAGGTCAGCAGCAGAGAAAAGGGGCGAACCTCCAGAACGCCGGGCGTCCTTGTGAGGACGGCCCGGGGCAAATGTTTTGTTTTGCCCCGCGCATCTCCGCTCGGGGAAAATGCTCGAGCAAGCATGCGGATGCTCGTGCGATGGAAGCGCGCTGACCTGACAGGGGAGGGGCGGGGGGACGGAGGAAAGTTCGCGCATCGTACTTTTGTCCTGTTATTTGTTTCAATCGCATGCCCCATCCTTCTTGGAAGGTAGCCAGAGCCCGGATCCGCAATCAGGGGGCCCCATGTGTACGTGCGCGCGCGCGCGCGCGCGCACATGCATCCTGGCGCACAGCGGTCAGCCCCCCCCCCCCCCCCATGCATCCCGATATTTCCTGGCACACTGCCGCGGGACCGAGATGGGCCCTGGCGCTCATATCCCACCAGCGACTTATACGCGCGCAGATTCATATGTGTGTGTGTGTGTGTGTGGAAATGCGAACATGCGCCCGTGTGTGCGTGTGTGTGTGCTGCGGCCAGTCGCCCTGGCGTGTGTGTGCGCGCGCGCGTGTATGTGTGTGTGTGCGTGTGTGTATTTGTGCATGCGCATACCCCTCCCCCTCCCCCGGAACGAGCGAACTGCCGCATTCCCGCCCCCGCCGGGGCGGGGGGCCGGCGCTCGCCAGTGCGCCCGCCGGAGGTCCCCCGTGCGCTCTTTCTTGCACGGGAAACTCGCCGCAGGTTCATGGGCAGCCCGGGTATCGTGCGAGGTGAGCCCCTGGCGGTGAGAAATCACCCTTCATGAAAATCGCGCGCACGCGCACGCTCCAGAGCCGGCCATTCTGGTGCCAGGAGTTCTGCTTCCACAGAACTCGGCTACCAACTCTGGTGCGGGCCGCGTGAACGCGCGCCGCCGTGCGCCGGTCTGCCCGCCGGTTTGCCCGCGGACCTGGCCGACCCGGCCGCCCGGCGTCCCGCGCGCCCCTCGCTTCAGCGGGAGGAATGGTGTGCCCCACCTTTGCTCGAAGCTTGTTGTTATTTCCCGCGCATGCCTTGCCCTTGGCCGTCCTCCTCGGCTGGGGCCCCGGTCTCTGGGCGCGCGCTGGCCGTGCTGCTGCGCGGGCGTGGTCGCCCCCTTCTGGAGTTCCTTCCGTGTCGCCCGGTCCTCCGTGGGACCGCGGGCCGGCGCCGCCTTCGCCAGCCCGGCGTCTCAGGCCGGCCCATTCGCCGCCCTGTCAGAGGTGGCTGGCACGCCCTCTTCCTGCGTGCGCCCCCGCGCTACGTTCCTTCGGCTGGCCAAGGGCCCAGAGCGCCGGACCCCACTGACGGACCCCCTGTGTCCGGGGCCTCCGCTGATCGCCCCCCCCCGCCCTCGGTCGCGGAGGCCCGGCCGAGGCGAGAGCGGACGCCGGTCGCTGGCGCCGGCGCCCCTGCCAAGGCGCCTCCCCTGGGCCCGGGCGTGGGGATGCCACCGGGGGCGCCCTTCCAAGGGACACATATTCCTCCACATGGACGCCAATGCCACCGGGGCGGAGGGGCGTCCGTGGCCCAGCCCCAGTGTGGGCAGGCCCCCTGGGGGGCACTCCAAGTGTTTCACCCTGCCACCTACCAACCCAATCTGAACCGCATCCGAGCGAGTTCGCCCCCCTTTCCCCTCCCTCCCTACCCCCCGACACTGGCCCAGAGGCCCAAGACGACCCGGCTGCCGCCCGCGGCTGCCGCTCCCGCTGCTGCCGCCGCCGCGCCGCCGCGCCACCTGGCCGCCTGGCCGCCTGGCCGACCGGACACCAAGCCGCTGCCCCGGGCCCGAACTCCTGCGCGCCCGTGGGCAGGCAAGGACCGCCGGTGAGAATGTGCGCTCAAGTGCCGGGCGCACATACCCGAGAGCCCCCCCTCTCCCCCTCTCCCTCTCGGTCCGTCCCTCCCTCCCCAGGAATGGACGCCCCCCCCCCCCCCCCCCCGCGTTCCCCGCAACAGGCGGGGCGGGCCTGTCTCTTTCCCTCGCCCTCGGGCAGGCCAGCTGGGCGGAGGCCCGGACTAGGGGGCCAGCAACGCCCGCTTTTCCGGCGAGCCCCAGCGAAGCGGCCATGTCATCAGACCGGGCGCATTGGGGGGGGGGGGGGAACTTTCACACCAGGCCGATGCGATTGCACCAGCTCCGGTGCCCTGGGCGCCGCCCCGGCCCGCCATTCTCCCCGCCGCAACCCCCCCCCCCCCCCCCCCCCCCCCCCCCCCCCCCCCCCCCCCCCCCCCCCCCCCCCCCCCCCCCCCCCCCCCCCCCCCCCCCCCCCCCCCC
>NW_009242975.1:1375991-1380304 GCF_000388065.1 Fonticula alba
CCCCCCCGGCAGCCATCATTTCCAGCATGGCTCCCCTGCCACTCTGTGGATGGCACGAGGCTCCCCAGGCCTGTTCCCCAGTCCGCGTGCCGCGGACGCGTACGGGTGTCTCGGCCCCCCTCTGCCCCGGCCCCTCCGCTCCGGCCCCTCTGCCCCCTCCGGCCCCCCGGCTCCGGCCTCCGGTCAAGGGTCCAGATTTCACCCCGCCCCCCTCCTGTGGGGCGATCCGGCCGCTGGCCATTCCAGGCCCGCCCTCGCCCCCTTGAGCCGGAGCCCCCCTACTGCACCGGGTGTGGGTGTGGAGACCCGCCGGCGTTCCGGGGCATGCCCACACAGACACCCGCAGACGCACACCCATCCCGACTGGGCTACGCCCCTGGACAACCCTGTCCCGGCCGCCCGGTTTGTCCTGTCCCTGTTATCATTTGGGGGAAGGGGAGAGGGGGCGAGCGCGTCCTGGTGCGCATGCACCCCGGTCCGGCCCCCCCGGCCCCAGCATGTGGAACAGCGCGCCCGCAGGCATGCCTCCGGCTCCAGGGCATGCAGGGGACAGAACAAGAAAGGGATACCAGGGACAGGGGGTCCCGCGTGCTGGTTCTCTCCGGAACGCGCCCCCCCCCCCCCCCCCCCCCTTGCTCGGCGGTCGTGTCTCCCCATCTGCCGCTGGAGCCCCGCTCCCTTGGCCGCCCGATCGCGCCCAGTCAAGCCCACTGCCGCCGCTACGGCCGCCGCACCAAATAGCTGGGGATTTCTGTGGCTATCTTCTTCCCACCGCGCGGTTCTCTCCCCGTGTCCCCCCAGCGCGATCTCACGCCCCCTCCTTCTACCCCAGTGTTTGTGCCTGTTTCTCCTGGCCCCCTCCGCCTCGCCGCCCCCCCCCCCATCCTCCCATCCCCCCGATGTCCCAATCCGGCCTGGCCCGGCCCGGCCCGGCCCGGCCCGACCGCCCTTCAAAGGCCGTCACACACATCCTCTCCCCGCCCGTCTGACATGTTGTTGCCCCCCTCCTTTCCCCTCCTGCCTCCCGGCGCCATCGGCCGCGCGCGCGTCCTCCTCCGGCCCTCCTTCTGCCCGCCGCCAGCCCTTTCCGACATCCGGAAGAGGCGCTCCCTCCGGCGCCGTTTCCGTCCCAACCGCCCTGCCCGCTGCTTTCCTCCCAACCACAAGTCATGCCGACGTGGCTCGACGTAACCCGCCCCCTGCCGTCAGTCGCCGCCCGTCCCTCGCCCCGTCCGAGTCCAGCCCCTTCTGCCCTCGCCTGGCCGAGTACCCCAGCAGCCTTCTCGCCCTCGGCCAGCAGCTGACCCACCCGGAGATCGACTCCTGCGAAAGCTCGGTCTCGCTGGCGGCTCCTGCCTCCTCGCTCCTCCCTTCCTCCGGATTATCATCTGGCCCCCACTGCTCGTCGGACCTTTCCTCGCTACCCTCCTACACGTCGCCCCCTTCGATCGTCGCCGGCCTCACTGCCACCCCGCCCGGGACCAGTTCCATCGGTGCCTCGGCTAGCGTTGCCGCTGTCGCTGCCGGTATTTCGGTGGTCACCTCGCAGTCGACGTCCGACCTTCCGACCAGCACCGCCACCACCACCGCCGCCGCCGCCGCCGCCGCCGCCGCCACCACCACCACTGTCGCTCCCGCCAGCACCGACATGCGCCTGCCGCCACCCCCCGCCTATCGGGATCACCACCTTGTGACTGGACCCCCGCCGGCCAATGTTGTCACCGCCCTCACCGCCGCGCACTATCTTGGCTGGTCCAACCAAATCGAGGTGCTGGATGCCCCAGTCGGCCCGGCCCAGGCGGCCCTCAGCGACAAGGCACATGCCCTGTCTTCCCTTGAGTATTCGACCGACACGCTGACATACCTGCTGAGCCGCGAGGTGCGAACGCGCCTTCTCGCCCCTTCTCGCCCCCATGCCTGAGACTCGATCCTGATCCCGCCCCCTCCATGCCCCCCCCCTCCCCCCTCCCCCCGCATCAGGACACCTACATGGCCTCGGCTGACTACATGGCACACCAGGGGGTTGTCACGCCGGCCATGCGGCGCGTCCTCATCGACTGGCTGGTCGAGGTGGCCATCGAGTACAAGCTCGGCTCAGAGGCCCTCTACCTGGCAGTCAACTACATCGACCGGTTTCTCTCCAAAATGCACGTGGCCCGGACGATCTTCCAGCTGGTTGGCATCGTCAGCCTCATGATCGCCGCCAAGATGGTCTGCGTCCGCCAGCGCATCCCCCCTCTGTCCACCTTCGTGGCCGTGTGCAATAGCATCTACGACGCGCGCGACCTTCGCGCCATGGAGCTCTGCATGATGGAAACCCTCTCCTTCGAGCTATGCGCCCCGACATGCGCCTCCTTCAATCCTCGCTTCCTGCAGATGGTCGAGCATGTCAAGGTCGATGAGGATGTCTTCAATGTCACCTGGGTGCGCATGCCGCCGGTGCTCCCTCGCCACGCCTCCCCCTTGCTCCGGCCGGATTGACTGACCTCCGCTCTTTGGGCGCCTTTCTCTCCCCCCCCCCCACCCTCCACCCTCCCTCTCTCATGCACGCGCGCACGCACGCCCGTGCAGTTCCTCACCGAGCTGGCCCTCCTGAGCTACGAAATGGTCTCCTTCCGCAAGTCCCTCGTCTCGGCCAGTGCTCTCTTCATCAGCCTGTGCGTGACATCGCGCGCCCCGCCGGCCCTGTCGTCCGAGGCCTGGGCCGCGTCCGAGGAGGGCATTGCCGCCCATGCCGCCTTGCCCCCGGCCTATTGGCACCTGCAGCACCTGCACCTGCAACAGTCCTACCATCAGTATTTGCTCCAGGTGTATGGGCAAATCTGGCCGAACTACCTGGCCGAGGCGGCCGGCTTCTCCATCTCCCAGCTGCTTCCGTGTGTGCGACTTCTGCATGCCCTCTTCATTGAGGCGTGCGGTGGGATCCCTCGGGCCCAAGTGTCCGACCTGGGGCCTGACCCCGAGGCAGCCAGCGCCGCCTCGCTGAGCAACGACCCGGAGCCGGCCCCGGCCGGTCCGGCGGCCCTCGACACCACCTCCGAGGGGCTGGACAATGCCCCGGAAGACACCGCGGCCCTCACCGCCCGGGCTGCCGGCCTGATGCCGGTCCCGGCTGCAGTGGCCTTTGCCTCGGAGGACCAGCCCATCCGGCCATCCTCGGCGGCCATTGCCGGCGGCTCCCAATGCGCTGGCGATGGTGGCAGTCCCCGGCTGCAGCCGGGGCCCGGCCGGTCTTCGGCCGCCGCCGCTGCCGCTGCCACCGCCTCCCCCATGTTGGCCGCCTGCCGGCCACCCCTGAGTCCGATTTCGCTGCCCCCCTCTTCCGAGCATCTGGCCCGCGCGAATGCCATCGGAGTCGATGCCCCTGGCCCTGGCGCCGCCCCCGCGGCCGGTGCCGGCCATGCATACACTGCCCCTCAGGCGGCTGACCAGCCCTGGACCGTGGTCACCGCGTCCCCTTCCGTCGGGCCGGTCCCCGCTTCCGGCCCTGCCCCTCGGCCTGAGACTCCAGGCGCTGATGATGGGGGCGATGCCTCTCCCCGGGCGCCGGCGCCCGCGGGTCAATCCGCCTCGCCCCCGGCGCCGCTTCCCCCGGCGCCGCTGCTATCGCAATCGGCCATCGTGCAGAAGTTCAAGCCCTGCATCGATCGCCGAGTCAGCCTGCGCCCGCTGTACCTGGCCGAGCTTCCCTGGTTCGACTGGGTGATGCCTGATCCATCCCCTCAGCATGGCCATGCCCCGCAGCCAATGCCGCAGTCGCAACCCCAGTCGCAGCACTCACAGCCACAGCCGCAGTCTCCTGCTCAACAGCCGGCTTCGGCTCCTCGGCCACCGATGAGACTCCGCCCAATCCCGAGCCCGGTGCCCCACTCCCAGGCCTTCCACCAGGAGGCGGCTGGCAACCTCCTCAATGGGGGCCAGCGTCCGAAGCGCTCGGCCACCATGGCCGCTTTCATCCCGGAGGAAGGCACCATTCCTCCCCGCCACGCTCTGACCGTGGCTGCTGCTGCTGCCGTCGCCGTCGCCGCCGTCACCGACGATTTACACAAGCGCCGCCGTTTGGATCGGCCCCACTCGGCTCAGCCGACCCAGTAACTGGGCATCCGGCCGTCCCACCGGCATTTGCCTCTCCGTCCCCCCCCCCCTCCCGTGACATTCTCCCCTCGCCAGGAGATGGCAGGTGGGGAGGGGGTTCAACCGCTTAAACAGTTTTCCCCCAAGCGGCGCCCCCTTCCCCTCCCTCACCACTCGTCTGCGTCGAAGAAAAAAGAAAAAAGAGAAGAGGAGGCCAAAAAGCGCCACCCCCCCCCCCC
>NW_009242975.1:1381000-1383565 GCF_000388065.1 Fonticula alba
GGGGGGGGGGGGGGGGGGGGGGGGGGGGGGGAGGCGGGGGATGCGTGGGCGTGTGTGGGTGTGGGTGTATGTGTGAGTGTGTGGGTGTGTATGCTTGTGGCGTTTGCCTATATGACCTCTCGCTGCACCAAAGACCCCAGAGCTCAGCCCTCCAACCAGTCTGGGGCCCGGCTTGGCGGTCGACAAACTGACGGGACACGGCACATGCGCCCGGTGGCCGGGGTGCAATCTGGCTTTGGCCTTCGCCTTGGGGCCATTGTGCGTCAACAGACACCCTGCCAGTGCAGGGATTCTGGTCGGCCTGCATCAACACCCCTCCCCGTGTCCCTGTGCCCCCGCCCCATGCCATTTCATGCTATATGTTATCAACATAAAGCTACTCCTCACTGATCCTCCCCTGACTCACCCTTAAAAAAAGAAACCCCGCCCCACGAGGTCCCACACAAGCACATTTACGTCCCGACACAGACAACCCTGGCGAACTGCGCCGCTGGGTCCTCGTCGACTGGTTGCACCTACAGCCACGCCCTCGCCTCGCGTCAAAGACGTGCGGGCAGAAACCCCCCTCTCCCTGCTATCCATAGCTGCCCTCTGTGCCTCGCAGACCTCCCCCGCGCGCAGAAGCCATGGACTGGGAGCTCAAGCCCTCGACCATCAGCAACTCCACTGCGAGCGAGCTGATCCCCGGGGCCGGCGACGACGCCGACCGACCTGATGCCACGGCTCCCGAGGCGGCCATGCCCATCTTGGAGCCTGTGGGAGAGTGGCGCAGCGCCCCGGATCGTGGCTATGCGAATGATGCCACTCCAGCGGCCATGATGCGGTGCGTACTCCCCCTCCTCCTTCCCGGTTGGTCTCTCTCTCTCCCTCTCCCTCTCTCTGTGCCTTCCTGTCGGACTCTTTTCTGATCGTGCCGGCCCCCCTCCCCCGCCCACGAACCACTGTGTAATTTCACCAGGAGCTTCGGGGCCCGGGATGAGCACTCAACCGAAATGCCTGACCGCCCGCCCTCGGGCATTGATGCCGGGGATGGTGATCGACCGGGCGACTTTTCCGGCGAGGACATCTACCAATACTCCATCGACAGTGGTGGCCCCTGGTGGTGGTGGTGGAACAGCTCGCAGGAGAACAGGTACACCACCGGCTCGGATGACAGCTTGGGATCCCCGCTTCCAAGCTACCTGGACCTCCTCTTCCCCTGGATCTCTCTCCGAAGAAGAAGGAGAAGAAGAAGAGGAAGAAAAAGAAGAAGTGCCCTCCACTTACCCAGATCCCCGTGCTCCTCACCATTTCCCGACCCACACCCGTAGCGGTAACTACAGCACCGGCGGCCTGAATACCCCATCCATCCTCAGCCTGCCAAGTCTCGGCCACAGCCCGATGACCGGATCCGAGCTAGACCTCGACCCTCTGGCCAAGCACCCGCCATCGAAGCACGATCCCACCAATCAGCACATGGTCACCCTGCCGAAAGTTGCATTGGCCGATGGCGACCGGGCGCTCGATCGCCAGCCGATGAAGCAGCAGCAGCAGCAGCAGCAGCAGCAGCAGCAACATCAGCAAAAACAGCCGCAGCACCACAGCGCCGCGATGCGAGGCCTCTCGCCGCACTTGCGATCCCTTTCGGACGCCGGCAGCTCGCCGACAGTCGGCCGGAGCGCCGCCGGCGGGGGCGACCCAGCCGGCTGGGACGGCCAAGGCGGAGCCTCCTTCACCCAGGTCACCCTGCTGGCCGGGGTGGAGCTCTTCAGCTCGGCCATTGTTGCCCTGGCCGTCGGCCTGGTTCAGCTGCCCCCTTGGTGGTGGCCCTCCTTCGGGGTGACCACCGACATCAGCGGGCCGCCCTCGCGCGGAGTCATCACCGCCCTGGTGTATGGGATATTCTCCGTCGGATCGGCCCTCATCTCTTCGCGCATCTCCCACATGATCTTCGACACGCGCGAGCGCCTCATCCGCACATTCAATCCGGAGGTGGCCGGGGAGTTCGCGGCAGCGGCCGCGGTGGCTGCCTCCTTCGCCGAGGGCGAGGGGGCACGATCGGTGGCCGGTGCCTCCGAGGAGTCGGCCTACTCCCGTGTCATCAGCGAGATTATCAATGCCACCGATCAGAGCACCCTGCTGTCGGTGGGGCTGGCCCCCGCGGCTGTGGCGTCGGCCCGGCCCGGCCCGGCGGAAGGCCCCTGGGCGGATGACCGGGCCCCCGCCGCGCCGGAGGCCGCCCGCACATTGCAACTGATTGACATGCTGGCCGACGCTCGGCGGTATGATCGCGTTCGGCGAAGCTGGGCCCTGGACGCCTCGGGGCTGGCCAATCCGGCCATCTGGCTGGGACTGTGGCTGACCGGCAAGTGCAACTGGGCACGGTGCGTGCATGCTCCCGCCGGTGGCATCGGAGGAGCAGTCTGCGGGGGGGGGGGGGGGGGGGGGGGGGGGGGGGGGGGGGGGGGGGGGGGGGGGGGGGGGGGGGGGGGGGGGGGGGGGGGGGGAGGGGGGGCCAGCGGTCGAGGTACCGGCATATGCGCCAGTTGTTGAGGGGGGTTCGGCCCCGGGCTGAGAGCCCCGAGG
>NW_009242975.1:1383575-1384358 GCF_000388065.1 Fonticula alba
CCCCCCCCCCCCCCCTCTACCTCAATCACGGGCAGTTTTCCCCCTCTCGCCCCTTGAGTTCCTCCCTCCCTCTCCCTCTCCTCTCCCTCTCCCTCTCCCTCTCCTCTCTCTCTCTCTCTCTCCTCAGTCAACAAGCCCTATGCCCCTCCTCTCGATGCGACTGCAATAGACTCGCGCGAGTTCAAGACACTCCTCTCTTAGCTGTTGTTGTTGTTGTTGTTGTTGTTGTTGTTGCTACTGCTGCTGCTGCTGTCAGCACTGGTACTCCTTCTCCCCACACATACACACACGCGTGCGCACTCGCTTGCGGGAGGGCAACAGCGCGCCATCTACGAAGCACACAGAAAGCACAGTTCCGACAGAGTGCGCCGGCTAATGAGGGGGAGTAGGAAAATGTGCAGGCAAACGGATGGACATTTTTTCCGGAAAGGCCCGATTCTGATGCCTTCTGTGACGGTCATGTGTATGTTGGAATATCATGTGGATATTTCGATTAAGATCCCCATGCTCTGGTGTCACTTTTGACACCTTCACAGCTACACCCACAATCCCGCCCATCTGACTACTCATGCCAGGCGCCTCGGCGGCCGCCTTTTCGCGGCCGGCCTGGCGGCCGAAATGTATGTCAACGTGTGTGTATGTGTGTGTATCCCACACGATCGGCGGCGATTACGGGGTCCCTTTTCTCCCGTGGGGCTTGCCTTTACGGTGGCCCTCCATCCTTTCCTGGGGGCTGGTCGGTTTGGAATGTGTGTGTGTGGGGGGGGGGGGGGGGGGGGGGGG
>NW_009242975.1:1386936-1392849 GCF_000388065.1 Fonticula alba
GCGGCAGCTGAGAATAACGAATCACATACGATCCACGACACTGACATGCTCTGCGCGGTGTCCTCCGCCCCGCCCCCGGCACATGGCAGCTTCAT
Organism: Fonticula alba; assembly: GCF_000388065.1. Classification (NCBI taxonomy): domain Eukaryota; order Rotosphaerida; family Fonticulaceae; genus Fonticula; species Fonticula alba. Next base: position 1,387,032 of record NW_009242975.1, read on the forward strand.
TTCGGCTTCCATTGCCCAGGCCCTTGGCACGGTCCTGGGCATGACCATTGCCCGGTCGCTACTGCTCATCGGTCTCGGCGAGGAGGTGGCTCAGTATGGCTGGTGGCCGTCGACCCTCTGTGAATGGGACGAAGTGTACGTGAGCGCGTGTGACCTCTTGAGTAGCCATCGGCCGGGAGAGGTCTTGTCTGTCCACCAGCCGGGTGGCCTGTCCTCTTACATACCCGCCATACCCCCCCCCCCAGATTCCGAGCTTGGGCGTGCCTTTGCGCGCCCGATCTGGCCTGTTGTTTGTTTCTGGGTGTGCGTGGGAACGGCCTGACCATCCTCCTCTTCTTGCCTCCTCGATGGCGCCTGGCCTTGGCGCCGCGTGCCCCCGGTCCCTGGTTCAGAGTTGTGCCCCCCCCCCCCCCCCTCCCCGCCCGCCCGACGCCGCCTGGTCGACATAGGGCCATTGCCGACAGTGTGGCCAGCTGCGGCACACTCATCGCCCTCGGGGCGCTCTTCTTCGCCCTGGCCCCGATGCCGGGCAGCAGGGTTGACAAATTTTTCCGCCGGCTGTCAAGCCAGGAATCCCGGATGCGGGCTCTACGCGAGCTGGAGCAGGCCCTGACCAGCCTGTCGGGGTCACTGCTGCGCCGGAGCCGCACCCGCGGCCGAGGAGGCGCGGCCGCCGGGCCGCAGCGCATTTCGGCCGCGGACTACTGGCGCCGGCGCCAGACTCGCCGACGCCGGGCGGCCGTTCTCAGCCTTGGGGGTGTCCTCCTGGCCGCGTCGCTCCTGTCGCTGGCCATCTCCTCGGCATTCTGGTCGCCGGACCGGCTACCCCCGCGGCCGGAAGGCGCCCAGCCATTCCACCACGCCCCGGCCGGGGTGGCCCACGAGCCTGACATGGGCACGCCACATGCCGTGGTGCCTCCGGCATCGTTGCCGCTCGGTGACGAGCTCCGCCACCAACACCTCCTCCTGCTGAATGCCACCTTGCCGGTGGCGGGCCTGGTTCACCGGTATGGCTCAGCCATGGTCTCGGTGCATGGCAGTGCCCCATACCGGCCGCTGCCCAGCCCGGTGTCCGGCCTACCGAAGCCCCCGCCAGGAATGGTCCTCCGGCCACCGCCGCCATCTCCGCCGGTGATCATCCGGCCACCGGCCCTGGTCCCGAATGACCGCCTGGATTTCGAGATCGACTTCCTCTTTGTCGACCATGATGATGACGGCGAGGACGCGGAGGGCGGCGAGGACGAGGGCAGCCACGCTCTGGCCGAGGCCCGCCACTACCGGAGCGGGGATCCACATCCCCGGGGGACCGTCCACACCCCCGCCGGGGGGCCATCCCACGCGGGCCCCTCCTCGCAAGGAAAAGGCCAACACCCCCCTGCCTGGCTGGCGGAGTCTGTGGCAGGCGCACCGGCTGCCACAGCCACCACTGGCTCGGGCTCCGGCCCGGCCCCCGGCGGCGGCATCAGTCTGCCCTTCATCATCCTGGCCAACCCATCCATGGCCCTGGCCCTGGCGGGATCTGCCTGTCGGCACCGGGGAATCACCACCCCGGCCATGATCGGCCTTCCGGGGTCGCTCTCGGGGCCGAAGCCCGGGGCGGTTTTCCGCCATGGCCCGGACTGGCGCTCCTTCGGCCTGTATGCCGGCCTGGTGGGCTTCGTGGCCCCGGTGGTGGCTGCTCTGCTGGTCCTTTCCTGGAAGTGGCGTGAGTACAGCCGCACGGCCCCGGAATTCCGCCAGTATCTGCGCACTGGCAGCCACCAATACCAGCCCATCCCCATTGCCACGCCGAATAGCCCGGATCGCCTGGAGTGAACCACCACCGCCACCGCCACCGCCACCGCCACCACCACCCACGCGTACACATGCCCAAACAATAAACCAATTTGGGCTTCCCCCCTCCCCTCGGGAAAGATGGCGAGGAAGACGCCACCCCTCAGGACGGGCACAGAGGAGAGGCCCAGGAAAGTAGGGAAGAGCATGGGTATCGGGGTGGGGGGTGAGAGATAAGGGAGCCCCCCTCGCTGAGCGCGAGCCGCGGCATGTGTATATCCCCCCTGCGCGTGTCTCGCATGGTGCGTGTGAACGCGCACGCGCGCGCAGGGGAAGGAACAGAAAACCATGCACACATGGATGGCTTGGGGCGGGAAGGATGGTGGGTGGCAAGGGAGGAGGGGAGGGGGGAGGGAGGGTGGCAGTAGCACAGGGTGTGGTGCGTGGACAAAAAAAAAACCCGCAGGGCTGAGCCCGGCAGACTTTCCCCGTGCGAACACGCAGCAGGCCCCTTGCCTGTTCCGCGTCGGCCCTTGGCAGCTTGCCTCAGTCCGGCCGGATCCCGGGGACCAGCATCTCGAGCACCCGGGTCCCCCCGCCCCCCCACCCCCCCCCCTGCCCCCTGCGCGGTGGATGCTTCTCCGCACCTCGCTCACACACGCTGCGGATGGGCGATCGGCGCGGCATTGGCCTCCAGGACCTGGAGCTGAGCGTCGGACGCCTGGAGGAAGTCCGGCCGCCAGAACTCCGTGACCGAGGTGCCGGGCTCCACGCGCGGCAGGCCGAAGTCCCGCCACACGGCATCCATGGCCTCCACAAAGTGGTCGCGCATGGCGGTCGTGTGCACCGGCGAGGGGGTCACTCGGAGGCGCTCGGCGCCCCGGGCCACGGTGGGCTGGTTGATGGCCTGCACATAGATGCCATACCGGTGGAGCAGGTGGTCAGACACACGCCGGGCCAGGGCCGCATCGTACACCATGACCGGGACAATGTGCGTGTCGTTGGCCAGCACCGGGATGCCGAGATCCATCAGCCGGGACTTGATGTCGGCCACCGCCTCGCCATGGAACTGGCGAAGATGCCCGCCGACCGACGGCGAGGCGGACAGCTCCACCGCCGCCAGGGCGCCGGCCGCCACATGCGGCGGCATGGCCGTGGTGAAGATGAACCCCGGCGCATACGAGCGCAGAGTGTCGATCAGGCTGTGCGAGCCGGCGATGTAGCCACCGACGTTGCCGAAGGCTGTGGACGTGTGTGGATGCACACATGCGCCAAGGGTGGTACAGGCCCGCCGTACGTGCACACGCCGCATGAGGGGTCGCGCGGTGGCATGGTATGCAACCGGACATCCGCCAAAAAAAAATGCCCGCGGTGGCAGAGGGGAGACCAAAGAGAGCGAGATCAACAGAGAGAGGGGGAGAGAGATGAGTAAAGAGAAAAAGAGGCCAGGTGACGAGGAGGAAGAAAAGGAGCGAGGGGGGACAAAAAAAAGTGCGCCCAAGGGATGGGCAGGACACACAGACGCCGAGAGGGAGGGGGGGAAAAAAATAAAATAGAAACCCGCCCCAAAGCACACGCACCCTTGCCCAGGGTGCCAGACACAATGTCCACCTGGTCCATGAGGCCATCGCGCTCGGCCACACCGGCGCCGGTGGCACCATACAGGCCAACCGCATGCACCTCATCCAGGAAGGTAAGCGCCCCATGGCGCTGGGCCACCTTGCAGATGTCGGCAATCGGGCCGACGGTGCCGCACATGGAGTACACCGACTCGAAGACCACCACCCGCGGCGACCGGGGGATGGGCTGCCCCGGGACAAAGAGACCGGACTCGCGAGCGGCGCGCTCCTCCTCGGCCGCATCGGCCTCCAGCAGCTCCTCCAGGTGGGCGACATCATTGTGGCGGAAGATGCGCCGGTGGGCCTTCGGCCCGGCATGGCGCATGCCATGGATCATGCTCGCGTGGTTCAGGGCATCCGAGTAGAAGATGCACCGGCCGGTGGGGGACGCGGCGGCCAGCTGCGCGCCCAGGGTGGCCAGGGCCGTGTCATTGGCCACATAGCACGACTGGAAGACCAGCGCCGCCGGCTGGCGGTGCAGCTCGGCCAGGCGCTTTTCCAGGGCCAGATGCGCGGCACTGGTGCCGGCGATGTTGCGCGTGCCACCGGCCCCGGCTCCATGCGCATCCACCGCCGCCTTGATGGAGCCAAGCACCTCCGGGTGTTGGCCCAGGCCGAGATAGTCGTTTGAGCACCAGACCGTGACATCGCGCGGGTGGATCTGCGCCGCGCCGCGGTCCGACGCGGTCACCGGACAAGCGGGGTCCGTCTCGGCCGGCAGCGGGCCGGTCGGGTCGCGCTGCCCGGTCACCGGGCACACACTGGACCCGGTGGAAGCCGGGCCGTCGGCATTGGCGGCAACGGCCGCCGCCCCGGCCAGGGCCATGGCGCTCGACAGCGATACCGTCGACAGGTGCGTGGCCGCGGGGAAGGCCCCGGCAATGCGGTTGACATTGTTGAACACGCGGTAGCTGCGGTCACGGCGCTTGGCCTCGACTTGCTCCTGGAAGAAGGCGTCATAGGCGAAGGCACCGGCGGGGAAATCGCGCGTGCGATCCGCCACCACCGGGGTGGCTGTCATGGCGGCCGACCCGCCGCAGCGCCCGCCGCAGCAGGATCCCGACGCCTGTTGGGCCCGCAGCACCGCATGGTAGCCGGAGGAGGCCGCCACACCGGAGGCGCAAGACCCGGCCCCGGCGGCCGCATGGCCACAGGACCCGGCGCTGGGGGCCGGCTGGTGGCTGCAGCCGCCGTTGCCGGAGCCGCACTGGCCAAAGCCGGAGACCACATTCTCAAAGAGACTGTCCGGGGGGGTGCCAGTCGACAGATCGGCCAGCGGGAGCTTCGACGGGGTGCGCACGCCGGGGCTCACCTCGGGAACCGACGTGGCGTAGCCCGCGGCATTGGCGCCGATGACAGGGGTGTCGGCGGGGGCCGCCAGCCCGGCGGCAGTGGTGGTGGTGGCCGCCGCGGCCGCCGCCCGCTGGTTGAAGGCCGCAACGGCGGCAGTGTGCCGCGCGCGACAGGGCATGGTGACCGCCGCACCCTTGAAGGGATTGCCAGCAGGGAAAGCCATGTGGGCTACGTATGGGCAGCGCCGCGCGGCGGACATGATGACCTTGTCCATGGTGAGGCCGTGTCTGAGCCGGGGCGCGCGGCAGGGGAAGTTGGAAAGGGAGGCGGGTTTTGGAGCGAGGGGGGGGGGGGCAGTGTGCCGCGCGCGACAGGGCATGGTGACCGCCGCACCCTTGAAGGGATTGCCAGCAGGGAAAGCCATGTGGGCTACGTATGGGCAGCGCCGCGCGGCGGACATGATGACCTTGTCCATGGTGAGGCCGTGTCTGAGCCGGGGCGCGCGGCAGGGGAAGTTGGAAAGGGAGGCGGGTTTTGGAGGGGGGGGGGGGGGGGGGGGAGGTGGTGAGTTTGGGCCTGGGTCAGGGCAGGAAGATGACGTGAAAGGGAGGGCGGGGGACAAACCGGACAAGGGGGAGATGATCGGCGAGGACCGTCGTGCACAGGAGCAGGGAGTGTGGAGGGGATAGGGGTAGGGAGGGGGGGTGCCATGGGATTCGAAGCTCGGCGGGTGAAGTCGCCGCCCTTATGGCAAAGGCTCCACCCTCCGTGGGCGGGGGGGGGGGGGGGGGGGGATCCGCCCTGCGGCGGGGCCATGGGAACAGGAAACACGCCGGTCCGAGGACGGCTCATCTCACCAGCCAATGTGGGAGGAACACGTTTCCAGCGCAGGCGGGGCTGGGGGTGCCCCGCCGGGCTGGGGGGACACTGGGAGGCGGAAAATAACAGCGCCCCGCCCTGGTCCTCGGCAACACCACAACCACACCGGGAGAGATCGCCGGAGGCATCCCCCGCTGCCGGGGGTCGGGGGAGGAGGGGCGGCTGCGCGCGCACCTGACAGCCCGCGCGGCCTCAGCCACGCTGCGAGCTGGCCCAGCGTGGGTACACACACACACACACACACACACACACAC
>NW_009242975.1:1393144-1397195 GCF_000388065.1 Fonticula alba
CCCCCCCCCCTTCGCCGCCCGTTCCGGGGGGCTGAGGGGCTGAGGGGCGCGCGCGCGCGCGCCGGGCTCGGGCGAGCATGGTGCCGGTCGACGGCTTCGGCTCGCCGCGTCGTGCCGCGCGGGGGAGGGAGGGCGCTTCCGGCGGCCCAACTTGGACTTCCTGGAGGGAGGGGGGGGGGGGGGGGGGCCCCGGCACCACGACGGGCGAGGGACGGCGCGCGTACGGCCGCCAATGGGGCGCCCCCTTCGCTTGGCCAGGAGGGGAGGGGGGGGACCCGGGCAGGGGCGGGAGCAGTATCGCCGGGGGCGCCGCAAGCGCCCTCCCCAAGTTCCCCATGTGCCGACGATTCAGTCCTCCGGTTAAATCTTAATCCGGCGCGGGGCGGCATCGGACGCGTGTGCACTGGGCGCGCCCCCAGTCGGGGTGGGCCGAGCCGGGCCGGGCTGGGCGGGGTCGGGGGGGGGCGTTCGCTCCGGGGGGGGGGGGGGGGGGGGGGGGGCACCCCGGCACCCCGACGCGCTAGGCCCGCGTTACCCGGGATTTGGCCCGGCGTTGCCATGAAGTTTCCCCATCCTCGCCCCGGCCGCATGCTGTTCCTGCCACACGGCAACCCCTCCCCGCCCCGCCCCCCGCGGCCTGCCCGCGGGTGCGACCAGCCGGGACGGCCGCGTCGCGGCCCCCCCCCCCCCGGGAGCACATTGGTAGTTGCCGCGGGGAGGGGCAGGCCAGGAGACTGGGGGAGGGCTCCCCAGTTCGGCTGCTCGAGGGGGATCGCGCCGCCGTGCCCAGGGTATATGCCAACCGATCCGCGCGGGGACTCCGGCTGGCGGGGAAGGAGGGCCACCACCAGGCGTCTTCGCCCCCTCCCCCCCGCCGGGGGGGGTCTCGCCCCAGGGAGGAATATTAAAGCTGTCGAGGGAGACCTCCATGCGCAGTTCGTGTGCCAGCCCCGGCCCAGACAATCCTAACCCCCCTCTCTGCGTGCCCCTCCAGCTGCTGGGTGGCCCCTCCGTCGGCCCCTGCCCCCCGACCGGCGGCCCCGAAGCGCACACCAAGGCAAGGGGCATTTTGCTGGTGTCTTTTCACGGCGCGAACGCCGGACCCCGGCGGCGAGAAGCCCGCGCCACGATCAGCCAAGGGTGCGCTCGTCGGGTGGAATGCCACCGGTTGGCACTGGACATGTGATGGGTGTTGCCAACGCTAAGGGGAATGCCCTGGACCAGGCCAATAGGGGTGCAGGCCTCGCCCATATGTGCCTGATGCTCCGACCTCGATGCCTCTTGCATATTCCTCCCCAGCAAGTATACATACGTTGGCAGATGCGAGCGAGAGATCACATATCCAGGTTCCACCGGTATTCGGGGTCATGCGGTCGTACTCATAGCAATCGAGGTCACATGTGTATACGTGATTGGGGCACTTCGGCTTTCGTCTGTTGTCCCTGTTTCTTTCCGTCGGCCCCTTCCTTGGGGAGGGGGGCGGATCGGCATCTGGTCCCGATTAGGGAGCAAGGCCTGGTGGTGTGTGTTTGACCTGGTGGTCGGGCTACGAGCGCGGGGGGAGGGGGGACACATTCGTGTTGGTCAGGCACGTCGCAGCCAAAAAGGCCCCGATGTCGGGCCTGTCCTCCCGAACTCTCAACTACCCCACCACCGCTACCCCCTCCTTGCCTGCCCCCCCCCCTCCCCTTTTGTTCCGCCCTTCCCCCTGTCGCATTTGCACACACTCGTTCCCCTCCCCCCACCAAAACCCACGCAGTACAAGCCATGAAGAAGAAGGTGCTTCTACTTTGTCCCGCCCCGCGTGTCGGCCGCTCGTCGCGGGAATCTAACCTCCCTCCTGTTCCTCCCCCCCTCCTCCTCTCCCTCCTAGGTCCTGTTGATGGGCAAGAGTGGCTCTGGAAAGACCACCATGAGGTCGATCATCTTCGCCAACTACATAGCCCGCGATACCCGGCGTCTCGGGGCAACCAGTGCGCCCGCCTTCACTGCATTTGCCGCCTTCACCTGCGTCCTCTCGCCTCTGACCGGTTGATCCCCCTGGCCTCAGTTGATGTGGAGTACTCTCACGTTCGCTTCCTCGGCAACCTGGTCCTCAATCTATGGGACTGCGGCGGGTGCGTCTCCCACGGTGTCTCTGCGCCGCTGCGCGCTCTCCCTTGCTGTGAGCTACTTCGTCGTATGCTGCCTCCCTCCCTCTCACCTCCCCCCCCCCTTCCCGCTTCCTTCCCATCCTCCTCCCTTCGCGTACAGCCAGGAGGCCTTCATGGAGAATTACTTTGCCAGCCAGCGGGACCACATCTTCCGGAATGTGGCCGTGCTGATTTATGTTTTCGACGTGGAGAGTCGCGACCGTGACCGCGACATGCATTACTATCAGTCCTGCCTGGAGGCCATCCTTCAGCACTCCAGCGATGCGCGCGTCTTCTGCCTCGTACACAAGATGGATCTTGTCCAGGAGGGCCTGCGTGACTCGGTGCGCGAGGCGATCCTGCTGTGCTTCGGCAGCCCACATACTTGGCCTTCTAACACTCCCCCTTTCTCCTCTCCCCCACCCCCCTGCTCTTTCACCGATGTGCAGGTTTTCGCCGAGCGCGCTGAGGAGCTCCAGCGTCGGTCACTCCCGCTGAACACCACCATCTTCAAGACATCCATCTGGGACGAGACCCTGTATCGGGCATGGTCGGCGATTGTCTATGCCCTGGTGCCTGATGTGGCGGCTCTGGAAGCGCGCGCGGCCGCGCTGGCCGACTTGTGCGAGGCCGACGAGTTGGTCCTCTTCGAGCGAGCCACCTTCCTGGTGATCAGCCACGCGGAGCGCAAGCAGACAGGCACCGCGGCTGGTCTGCCTGGTCCGGGCGGATCGGCTGGCACATCTGCCGGCGGGGGGATTGTTCGCCATGCTGGCGACGGCGTGCCCGGCAGCATTGGCGGCGCGGATCCCCATCGCTTCGAGAAGATCTCCAACATCATCAAGCAGTTCAAGCTAAGTTGCAGGTATGGTTCCCCCTCCTGGCGGTCCTCCCTTGTTGCGAACACGCGCCACTTGAGCCGGCATCCCGCGTGCTTTTCCCCTCCCCCTCTCCGTCTGTCGCTCACGCTGGCTGACGCACGCGCGCACGCGCCATGGCGCGCAGTAAATCCCAAGCACAATTCCAGAGCATGGAGGTCCGCACCTCACGCTTTACAGCCTTCATCGACGTACTCACGGAGAACACGTATGCCATGGTGATTGTCAGCGATCCGACCATCCGTGCGTCCGCACACACACACACGCACACACACACACACACGCACATGCACAAGGCCCTCCATTCTATTCTCCAATTGGTTTCCACATCTCCTAACTTCGGCTCTCCTCTTGGCCTGTGCCTCTCAGAGCCCACTGCTACCCGGATCAACATTGCTGCGGCACGGGCCCACTTTCAACGCGTGGAGAGCAGCGTTGCCAGCGGCCACCTCCCGGCTCCCTACTACACGTGAGACCGTCGAGTGGGGCACACACTTTCCGGTTGCCTGTGGAATTTGAAGAAAAAAGAAGAAAAAATACCAACACACACCCGCTGCTGTGATTTCCTGCTCTCCTGCCGGATGTCCTGTGTGGGGCGGGAGGTGGGGGGGGCGGGGAGGGGGTTGGTGAGGCCGCACTTTGTGAGGCAAGTGCCGCCGAACACAAGTAGTGTGTCCATTCTACAATACCATAACCGGCTGTGGCTGACGTCTGCTCTGATGTGCCAGCGCTGCCTGGCACCAGGGGGCGCGGGGGGGGGGGGCGCGGGACTGGAAGTTCCCCGATCGCCACGGAGATCTTCCTCCGGCGAGCGACTAGACTCCAGAGTGGGTGTCCCCGAGAATAGCGGGGCTGCACTGATCGGAGCTGACAAGAGGGGGGCGGGGGGGAACTGTACGCCAGTCTCACAGTGATGAACCGATCATGTCCAGCACAAAAGTCTCCCTGGAGGCTCTACACCCTCCCCGACCGACCACAGCACGCCCATCATCACCGCCACCACCACAACTTCCCATCACTGCCCTCACCTCCCCCCCCCCC
>NW_009242975.1:1397226-1414205 GCF_000388065.1 Fonticula alba
CCCCCGCCTACCCTGCCGCCATGTCTCTTCCCGTCATGCAGCCGGTTGTCCGGTGGCTGAATACCAGCCAGTCACTGCTGCCAGTGCGGGTTTGGGGCCGGGCCGCGCGTTTGGGCCTTCTGAGCCTGCTGGTGTGTCACGTCTCCATCGCGCGTCCGTTGCTCGAGGGCTCTTGCCGTTATCCTGACACCCGACACCTTGCAGTACCTGAGCCAGGGCATGCCGATCGGCTTCCAAGCACGTGGGCTGCCGATCCTGCTGCGCACGCGCGGCGTGTCCCTTTCGCTGATCAGCTTCAGCCTGACGGCCATGTCCATCAGCTGGATGCTGAAGCCCCTGTTTGCGGCGCACATCGACAACACCTTCTCGCCGCACATCGGCCGCCGGCGGTCATGGCTGATCCCGCTGCAGGTTCGCCGGGTCGGGTGGCGCTTTTCCCATCTCCCTTCGTGCCTTCCCTAACACCCTGGCATTGTAGTTCGGCCTTGCGGCCCTGGCCCTGGTGGCGGCCTACCTCGCCGGGCCGCTGGATGACGGTGCCGCCAGCAACCTCCCTGGTCTCTTCATCTCCTGCTTCCTGTTGAACTCCCTGTCCTCGGCCCAGGACATCGCGGTCGATGGCTTGGCCATTGACATCCTCAGTGAAACGGTGCGCGGCCTGCCTCCGGGCTCCCTCGCGCAATTCGATGCCCCTGGCCTGGGAGCCAAGGTGAAAAAAAAAAAAAGACCAACACTCACGCCCATCATGCAGGAGCTCGGCTCCGGCAACAGCATCCAAGTGGTCGGCTTCAAGGCCGGCATGTTTATCGGGGGCGCCTCGCTGGCCATGTCGCCCTCGCCGCGGTCGACCTTCAACATCATGTTTTTGATCATGCTCTTTGTGGCCATTTTGGTGCTCCTCTTCCCGGAGACGCGCCTCACCGGGTCCACGGCCTCGGCAAGTCGGCCGGCCACGCCGGCTGAGTCGGCCACACCGGAGGCCCCCTGCATGGCGAGCGAGCCGGCAAGTGCGGGCAGCTGGCTCGGTCGCTCCGGAGTGGCGGCCTTCCTGCGCATCATCACCGATCGGTCCCTGCTATGGGCCCTGCTTTTCATCATCACCTACAAGACCGGCGAGGGGGCACACGACATGCTCTTCAAGCCGCTGCTGGTGGATTCGGGCCTGACGCCGGCGCGCATCGCCACCCTGACCGGGCTCTTTGGGGCGGTGATCTCGGTCGCCGGGTCCTTCGCCGGGGGACTGCTGGCGGATCGGCACCCTGGACGCCAGCGCCTGCCGCTGCTGCTGGTCATTTTGGCCCTGCGATCGCTGCCGATGATCGGCAAGACCGTGTACGCGTATGCGGTTGATCGGGCTGGCTCGGCAGCCGGGCCGGCCTTCGACCGGTGGCCCCTGCTGGCCGTCATCGCCGGGGAGAGCTTCATCGGTGGGGCCCTGACCACGGTGACCTTCGCCTTCATGATGTCGGTGGCCTCGGCCTCCGGTCCGAGCGGGGCCACCCGGTACACGGCCTTCGCCACGGTGGAGATCCTCGGCAAGACCATCAGCTACGCTTCATGCGGGGCTATTGCCGGGTACTTTGGCTATGGGCCGGTCTTCTTCTGGGCCACGGTCATCTCCATGGTGCCGATTGGCGCTGTTTACATGGAATGGCGCGAGGGGGGCCTGGGAGGGGCTGCCGCGACGATCGGCGACGGGCCGACCCCCGGCCAGCCGTCTACCGGGGCGCCAGCGCGCGAGACCATCCCGGTGGCTGGCTCGCCCAAGATCAAGGATCTTTGAGTCGAGCCCCTGCCGGAGGCGACGCGGCGCGAGGGGAGACACGCCAATAGATCCCTTGTCCTCTTTTTTTTTTTCCACCCGCCCACAAGCGGGCCCCCTCCTTCTCCTGTGCGAGGGGTGCTTTTCTTGCGTGGGCTTTTCGTGGGAGGGGGCGGCGGGGGGGGGGCCGCCCCGACATATTGTGGGTGTGTCAGCGCCCGCTGGGGGCGGGGGGGGGGGGGGGGGGGCGAGGAGCCGGCCGCGGGACCAGCAAGCACTGCGACGCCGGGGACGCATAGTGGCTGTCTGCGCGGGGGCCGCGGGGGGCTGGCCGCCGGAGGCGGGGTACGTGGGCGGTCGGTGTCGGCGGCAGGGAGGGCCCACGACCGGGGGGGGGGCGTGAAAGTGGAGAGGCAGTGCGCCGAACCCCCGGATGCATCATACAGCAAGCCCACTTGACGACCTCCGAACCCAAGGGGGGGGGGGATGCTGAGCGCACGCGCACACACGCGCGCGTCGGCGCCCATGCCCGCGGGGCGCGGGGCGATCCACCCGCTGCCCCCCCCCCCCTCCCCGTCCGGTGGATGGGTCCAAGATCAACCCAGAGAGTTGGCACACCGGGCCCTCTTTCTCCGGGGCTGTTGCTGCCGGGTGAGCGTGGCTGTGAACAGTCGCAAGAGCCGGGCCAGGTAGACAACATAAACAGCACTCAGCCGGGGTTGCTGCTGCCTCTGGTGGTGGTGGCGACGGTGGCCCTGGCATGGTTGTTGTTGTTGTTGCTGTTGTTGTTGTTGTCGCTGCTGGCGGCGGGGCTGGGGATGTTTTCCGGGCGCTATGTTGTTGTCGGTTGTCGCCTGTTGCCCTGGTATTCTCTTGGAGACGGGCGAGGCCCATTCTGCTGCGGCCGGCCCAGTACTCGGGCGAGTGCTTCCTGCCAGCCCCACCGCTCGCTGTCCGGCCTCCTGTGGCGGGTGCCGCCGCCCGGCCGGTCGATCAGCCAGGATCCTTCGCCAGGAGGGGAGCCCATTTGTGGCCCCACCATGCCAGGGGGACCGGCCGACCGATCAACCATCCCTCGCTTTCCCCCTTTCGATCCCTCCCCACGTTTGTCCTGTCGTCCGGACCCAAGCGAAAGGCAGCATCATGTCCTCGCCCAAAGGCAAGACTGCCGCGACTGCGGCCACCAAGCCATCGATCTTCAACTTCAAGGAGCAGGTCGCCCGCTACGGCGAGTATCATAGCAACCGCGTGTGCGTTCCAGCCCCCCCGCGCCTCCCCCTGCTCACAACTGCTCCAGCACCCGCCCACTCGCTCGCTTGCTCGCTCACCCATTCACCCACACAAAAACATCTGACCATATGCACGCCTCTCGCCCATGTGTGCCTCCACCTCCACCACACCCATGTAGGAACCAAATCATCCATATGATCTTCGTGCCGGTGATTCTCTGGACGGCCTTCGTGTGGCTGACCGCTGTCGGCCCGTTTGCCACCCTCCCTAAGGTGTCTCCCTGGGCCCAGCCCACGGCGGCCGTCATCGCCGGGACCCTTTTCAACCTTTACTACATCGCCCTGGAGCCGATGACTGGCGTGCGTGCTCCTCTCCTTCCTCATTCCATCGTCTTCCCGGCGCCCCCATAGCCTGACCGACATCCCCCCATCCCCCCCCCCCCCCCCCCCCCCCCCCTTCCCGACCACAGCTTCTCTACATCCCACAAATGTGCCTGCTCCTGTACTCGGCCTATGTGTTTGCCCACTCACCGAGCGTGGCCCATCCCCACTGGGTGGCCTTCGGCGTGCATGTCGTGTCTTGGATTGCCCAGTTCTGGGGCCATGGCAAGCATGAGGGCCGCAAGCCCGCCCTCCTTGACAACCTCTTCCAGTGTGCGTCGGCCCATTCCTTTCACCCGTGCCCACCTCGGGCGCATGGGCGCTGCCTTCCCTCCCTCTGACACGCCCATCGCAACGCGACCCCCCCTCCCCCAGCCCTGGTCATGGCTCCGCTATTCGTGTTCCTCGAGACGCTCTTCCTGGTGGGCTACCGGCCGCAGCTCCATCGGCTGGTCCGCAACGAGTCGGGCAAGCGCCGCGCCGCCTGGCTGCGCAGCCTGAAGAAGGCCCACTAGAAGGGCGCATACACACCAGCATGCGGTCCTCTCTCCTCCCCGTCTCCCCCACACCGGGGGGCGGGGCGGGGCGGAGGGGGGGACCGGCTCCGGGTAAGACACCCATACAATACACCCTACCAGCTTCCAACTATCCCAAGCATTGGCACCTCGCTGGGGCTGGTTTTTGTCCCACCCCGATGCGTACCTGGCTACAGCCGCATGAGATCCAGTCAGCCTCCCTCTCCCTGCCCCCCCCCCCACCACCACCACCACCACCACCCACCCTTTCCTCGCCTGTCTGCTGCTACCACTCCCCACCCTCTCCTCCCTCTTTCCAGGGCGCACACGCACACACGCACGCAATGCAATCACAAAGACAGGGGCCGCCCCCGCAACTAAAGGGCCCGCCCTCGCATGTGCACATGCAGCAGGCCCAGCAACAGCACTACCTGATCAGCGCGCCCGACGTCAACATGCACACTCAGGCGACCGGGCGCGGGCAGTTTGAGCGCCGCGGATCCAACGCTCCGCCCTTCGGGCGGCCGGGCAACATCGACGTGCCCATCATGGCCGATGCCCCTGGCGAGGAGAGGCCCAGGGCCACTCTTAATGTTGACGGCCCGGCTTTGTCGCAGATTGCCTGGAGCAACAAGGGCCGATTCCTGGCCGGGGCTTTTTCCGCGCCGGTCTTCCTGCCAAAGGAGGCCGCCATTGCCCGAGTGTGGGACGTACGTCACTTTCCCTGGTCCATGGTCTTGCCCCTGTCCGGCTACTGATGACACCTGTGCATGCTGGCCTGGCCCTCGCCGGCCTTCTCTGCGCCGCTCGCTCTCTCGCCACCCCTTCAGGTGAAACCTGGCATCTACCGGGACTTGTTGATCCCGCTGCAGGACGTCCCCGACCGGAGCCAGCTTCTGTCCACGCAAATCGCCTGGGAGATGAAGCGCGCCAATTACCTGGTCATCCTGGTGCCCTCGTCGCACTTTCTCTACTTTTGGCACTCCATTGGTACGCGCCTCTCCCGAGGCGCAACTCGGCTGGTCCTGTCCCCGTTGCCCCGGCCTCCTGGCTAACATGTGCTTTCCCCCGCTTGCTTGGCCCTGTACAGACTTCCGGTCGCGAGACATCGCCCTGCCCACGGCCACGGTGGATTTGAGTCGAATCTTGCCGGCAGGAACGCCACGGCCGGAGCTGCTCCAATGGTCCTACAATGGGGACATGCTGGCGGTCTCGGCTGGGACCAATGTCTTCCTCTTTGATGCGCGCGGTGATTGGTCGGCTCCCTGCGCGGCGCACACCTTCGACGCGCCCATTCGCGCGCTCTGCTGGTCGCCGGAGTGCGACCGCCTGTATGTGACCCTGGCCCCGGCTAGCCTGGTGGCTCTGCAGGTCCAGTGCCCCGGGTCGGCGGAGGCCGGCAGCGGCATGCCCAAGCCCACCTTCCACGGGACCCCCCTCCGAACAATCGCCGACCACTCGAGCCTCGGCCTCTTGGATTATGACTTCTGCACCAAGTGCGCCCGGCAACTGCTCGGTCCCTCTGGCAGAGCAGTTGGTCCCCAGCATCTCCCTTGTCCCTTCCACACACACACACACACACACACACACACACACACACACACACACACACACACACACACACACACACACACACACACACACACGCGCGCGCCCGCATGCCCTTCTGACTTTGTCCCCTTTTCCCACCTCCCCCCGAAGTACCCTCGTCACTGGCGGCGCCTCTTCGGTCCTCACCTTCTGGTGTGCGCAGACGCTCATGCCTATTGAGACTCTCTGCCCGGTTGAGTACGTCCTCCGTGCCTCCCCTGCCCCTTTGTGGCATGCTCGCCTGCTTATTTATCATGCCACGCCCCCACAACCGCACACGGAACTCGGAAACCGCGCTCGCCTCGCCCCTGCTCCTCTCGCCCCCTGTCTCAGTGAACCCATTGTGGCGGCCAAATTTTGCCGCATTTCCCGGCTCCGCTCGTGCCTCATCATTCAGACTCTCTCGGGGAGGGTGATTTTCGTGCGTGGCCCCGTGTTTAGACATCCCCCCCCCCCATCTCGATTGCTCAGACTCATCCCATGCCATCCTCCCCCTGCGTCCCCCTCTCGACATCCAGCTCAAGCGCATGCCGAATGGCCTTCTCCAGCCGGATCGGGTGTATACCGCCTCCACTGTGATCGACCCCCCGGGTCAGAGCGTGACCCTGCCCAGCGTCCCGGTGTGCAGCTTCTCGGCCAGGGCTCGCCATGACGAGACCAACTTCTCCTCCCTTGTCAATGTCTCGTACCTGCTTCCTGGCGAGTCCACCGCTGTGGCTGACATTGTCATCCCGCCGGACACCCTGTGAGCGGAATGTGGGGCTGATGTGCTCCCCATGCAGGCCCATGCCAACACATATTCACAAATGCATCGCCACCTCACACGCACATGCGCACCTCCTCCATGCCCCCCGCACACACATACACACACATACACACACATGTAAAGGTAGAGGGCGGGCAAATAAAAAGGAATTGTGGGCTTGCCATTTGGCATGTGTGATCCATGTGATATGTTATTCTCGGACAGCAGATCGGTGCCAAAAGGGAACAACAGAACCGGTGCGTCGGGAAAGGCACGCCCCGGTCTGTGACTGGAGCGCGGGCCCGAGGGCTATCTGGCGGCGGAGAAAACGCGCGGGTACTTCAACTTCCTGGAGGAGGACCGGCACGCACCGTCGCGATGGGAGGGGGGCGTCGGCCGCTTCAAACGCGCATAGTAGCACGACCAAAGCCCGGGGAAACGGCGGGGCCGCCCAGACAGCAGAATACCCGGTCTCGAGGAGTAGGAGGGCTGTAACCGCGCGAAGGCGCGCGGGCAGCACGGCGACATGGCATCCGAGAAGAAGTAGTATGTCGGACTCTCTCCCCGACGGGTGCCTCTGGCCTTTCCGCCCCCTTCCCCGAAGACCAGCCAGGAAGACGCAGAAGAATACAGGGACAAGAAGGCAAGGCACCCACCCCCCACACCCCCGCGCCCCGCCAAGGGAAAAGACCGCGCCCGATGATTGCTCCAAGGAAACAAACATGCGTCGAAATCGGACAGACCCCCACACTCTCGCCTGCCCCCCTCTCCTCTCTCCCCCCACCGCGGAAAACAGGCCGGGGTCCCACCTTGCCGAGCAGCATAGGAGAGGGGCGCACACGGCCTGCAGGAAACACAAAAGAGGCAAAGGGCAAGAGGATGGAGAAACTACTGATGATTGGATGATGGCATTGGGGGCGAGACTCGTGTGCGCGCAGCGGGTGGTGTGTGTGGCGGCAATTATTGGAGGCAGCCGCCCCATCCGCCCGCCGGTGCCCCGCGCGCTGCCGCCACACCGGCCGCCACACAGCGGCCGGCATATGCATGGCTATGCTGCCACTGCCACCAAGGGGCGAGCACACCCACGGCCGAGGGTCGTCATCGTCTCACTCGGGCGCCGGAACGGGCAGCCGAGGGGGAGAACGGCGGTCAGGGTGGCTCGGGAAATGGCAGTGGCGACGGCAGCGGCGGCGCAGCGCAACGACCGCAGCAGCAGCAGCAACAGCAGCAGCTGATGGTGAGGACATTTAGTCGGAGCTGCTCTTGGTGGCACCGCCAAGCTCGAAGGACTTGCAGCGCTTCAGGGAGAACTGGAAGCGGTGGCTGCAGTCGGAGCACTCAAGGCGGAGGGTGATCTTACGGGTGACCTTAGCCTTCTTGTGGAAGATAGGCTTGGTCTGACCACCGAAACCGGCCTGCTTGGCGCGGTAGCGGCGCTCACCTGGGGGAGAGAGGGAGGGGGGGAGAAAGCACAAGAGAACAGAGGGAGACCGGGAGGGAGCGCGAGAAGGAGGGGGGGCGGAGAGCAGCACAGGGTCAGGGTCAGCGGGGAAAGGTGGGGCTGGAAAAGGCGATAGATGCCCCCCCTCGGCTGGGGGAGCCACAGGGAGGGGGAAGAAGTCATCACGGAAGAGATACGAGAGAGGGCGCAAAAAAAGGACAAAAGCACTTGCCCCGGGGCGCGTCTCGCTCACGCGCAGCAGCGACGGCACAGACGGGCGCAGCGAACGACACACGGAGAGAAGGAGAGGGCGCGCGCGAGAAGAAGGAGGAAGGTCACTACGCACCCTGAGCGAAGAAACGGCGCTTGCCAGCACGGTACTGGGTGACACGGTGCTGGGTGTGCTTGCGGCACTTGGAGGAGGCGCAGAAAGAGCGGCGAGTCTTGGGGAAGTTCACCTGTGTGGCGGGGAGGGGGAGGAAGAGCGCGAAAGAAAGGCAGAGGAGGGAGTCAGCACGCAGCAAAGGACGGAATGGGCGCAGGGGCGCACATGTGAGAAGGAGGAAAAGAGGGAATGGAAGAGGTCCGTCCCCGCCCCCGCGCCCCTCTATCTGGCAGGGGTCGACACAGCGGATGACCGGGTCATCCCCCCGCCGTCGCAGCCACAGAGGGAGGGATCCGCCCTCTGTCCGTCTCCTCCTCGCCGCCAGATCACTCTCAGCCTGGGTGTGTCGCGCGCGCGCGCGTCAGCAGTCTACCGGCACGCCAGGAAGCGAAAGAAGGGCCGATAGATTGCACATGCGGGGGGCTCGGCATCGGATGCGGAAATTGAAAACCGCATCCGATGAACACGCGTGAGACGTGGCATGCGGGGATCCACGCGCGGCGCTCGCCCCTCCCGCCGGTCTGGAAGCAGGAGACACCGCCGGCGAAGGGACGGCCTCCCGCCGGGCAAGAGCGCGACAGCAAGGGCGAGGAGGGACAGGCGGCCGACACCAAGACAGAGAGGGCGAGGACGGGGGAGGGGGGACGACAGCATGGCACAGGACACGCGCGCGGGGGCTGACGGCGAGGCGAAGCGGGGGGGAGGGGCAAAGAGGAGGCAGGAAGAAACAAGAGAGGCGCGAGGAGCAGGAGAAGGAGAGGGGGGAGGCTACGGACCATTGTTACAGACTGTCCCGGGAGATGTGTCAAACAAAAGAGTCACAGCCGAGAAAGAGGCGGGACCCTAGGTAGGGTGCGACCACGGGGCGGGCCCTCTTCATCGTGGCGCACCCCGGGCCGTGGTGGGCTCCCCCCCCCCTCGCCTGGGCGCCGTCGTCCTTGGCGCGGGACCCCCTCACCCGGAGGGGGCGGGCGCCCCGGGAGGAGAGAGCCACGCACCGCGCACAACATGCGCGCGGGCACATGCAGGCGTAGGCGCCCTCGGGCGCGCGCTGGAGCGCGGGGGGGAAAGTCGTGACAACCATCTGAAGGCCTTGTCCGCCCCCCCCCCCCCCCCCCCCACCCTCTGGCCGCCCTGATGGGGGGAAACACGTCTCCCGGCGTGCCTGACACACACCCACCCGCACACATACACCCGGGGAGACCTGCGGGCGCCGTGCCCCCCCCCCCCCCCCCCCCCCCCCCCCCCCCGCGCAGGGGAGACCTCCGAGACAGGAGCGAAGGATGCCCAGGACACGGTGCCCTTGCCACAGCCACAACGTGGGCAGTCGCACACCACCACGGCTGCCGGGCATGACAGCGGGTCGCACACGGGAGGAAAGCCAGGGCAGGAGCGCGTCCGGCCAGGTCCCGGCTGCGCGCCTCTCCACACGCCCGCCCCTGGCCACTCCCCGCCCGCCTGCCCGGTGGGGAGAGACATCCCTGAGCGTCCTCGCCGGCACTGCCCAAAACAAGGCACCGCCCTCCCCCCCCCCGTGCATCGCGGGAGCGTGAGCAAGGGCACGGAGAACCCCCGCCCTCGCCCTCGCCCCCCCCCCCCCCCTTCCCCCCTTCGGGCCGGGAGAACGCCCTCGATCCAGGCGCCCGTTACACCGAGCCCCAGGACGGGAGCCGCCCGGCGGGGGAAAAGGGGGCGCGGCTCCCGCCAAAGAGCGCGCGCCGAGGGGACACACGGGAACAACCAAACCTTGAAGGCCCTCGGCACAGAGACCCATCACCCCACAATAGCGCCCGGACACTCCCCGAGGAACGGCGAGGCGGGCGGAGGGGCGTCACGACGGCGCCGGGCATGGCTGCGTCGGCAGCGAGCGGCCCGGGGAGGGGAAAAGTGGGTGCGAACAGCTGACGCGCGAGCCTGGTGACTGTATCGTTGGCATAGGGCTGGAACCCCAACCCTAGATGGGGACGCGTCCCGGGTTGGTACCAACGCTCATGTCGAGTAGGAGGGGCAGCCGGACATGATGTTAATTGATGATATCCAGAAGCCTGGGAGGCGGTCATGGGTGAGTTAACGACGAGCCGGCAGGCCCCTCGATCTCGATGAGCAGTAGGCATTTCCGAGATCTCATCACGGCGTGGGGCCCGTGTGTCGCTCGCCGTCCGGCCTTTCCCACCAAGCGCCTTCCTCTGGGCCTCATCCCCTTGCACGCGCACACATCAAAAAAAGACCCTGCCAGGGACAAGACCACTCGCTATTTGGCAAAAGGAGGACAACCAGCATCACCGAACCCGAGGAGAGAGAGAGGGAGAGAGAGAGAGAGGGAGAGAGAGAGTGATCGCCCGGAAAAGGGAGGACAAACTCCCGCCCTGAGCCAGACGCCATACATCTGTCTCTGGCGAAACACGGCCCTCCTCCCGTGTGCCGCGGGGACAAACCCGGCCGGAGGAGTACATCGGAGAGGAAGAGGAGGCGCGCAGCAGACTGCGCGACATTTCACCTGCGCCCCGCGCGCGCCCCGCACTGTGGACTACACACGCCGATGAGAGACGCTACGAAGACAGCCGCGGAGGGGGCAAGGCAAATAGCCTCCTTTCAGGCAAACGAGGGGAAGTCTCCTCTCCTCCGGACAAAGCACACACACACACACACACAACGGGCCATAGCCCCTCCTCCCGCCCCGCCCCCCCAACAACCTCGGCTACTCGCCCCCCCTCCCCGACCGCCGCGCGTTGCCCGACGACGCGTCTGCACCTTCTCCCTCCCCTGGCCGGCGCGCACACGGCGACGACGGGGAGAGACCGAGGCGAAGGAGGAGGGAGGAGCCAAAAACCGCCAGCGGCAAGACAGGGGCGCGCGAGAGGGGCACGAAGATGGGCAGAGACAGAGTGAGGAGGAGAAGAACAGAAAGGGAAGTCCATCCACGCCTTGTGCGGTTGCTGCTCTCTCGTGGAACAAGAGGGTCTCCTGCTCGAGGAAATGCGCGCGCGCAGGCGTTTATTGAGTATGAATCCAAGAGAGAAAGCTGGAGGAGTGTCGTAGGCACGCATTTAGGCACCACGGCGCTGCTGGACAAGGATGGCGGACATCTCGTCGACCTTGCGCTTGGCGCGGACGAGGGTACCGAGCTGGAGGGGCGCGCGGAGGGAAAGAGAAGTTAGGAGACGACAGAAAAGACGATAGATACCCCCCTCAGCCGGAAACGAGGGGGGAGAGAGAGAGAGAGAGAGCGAGAGCGAGGGAACTGGGCCATGCTCAGGGGTACGCACGCGCTTCTTGGTGAGGCGGCGGGCACGCTTGTCCTTGCCGACGCGCAGAAGCTCGATAATGCGCTTCTCGTAGGGGGCAAGACCGGCGACCTCACGGATGAGCTCACGGACGTGCTTCACGCGCTTGGAGACGACCTGCGCGCAAGGGGAAGGAGAGGGGGGAAGAAAATTAGCGAACCGCCTAGCGAGAGAGAGAGAGAGAGACCGCCTGAGGAGGAGAAGGTGAAGAACATGTGCGAGCGCGCGCGCGCGCGCGTGGGGACCCCATTAGAGCGCAGATTCCCCTCCCAACCGGCCGCCACCACACACAGCCAACCAGCCAGAAGGAGAACGAGAGGCATCGGATGCAGCATGCATCCGCACGCCAGAGCCCAGGCGGTCTACAGACGGGCACACACTGGCGTCGCTCTCCTTCGGCCCGGCCCTCGCGCGTTCAGACGCGCCGCCTCGCGCCGGCCCCGATGCAGGCGCGAGCGTCCCGTATGCGTGCGCGCGAGACAGCAGCGCATTCCCTCCCCGCCCTCCCTCCCGCGACCACGGGCGTCCAGGCGGCGTGGCTGCAGGAGAGGGCGGATGCCATGGGGAGCGCGCGCGCGCGCGCGAGCATACATCCAATCGGGGAAGCGGGCAAAGGCGCGGTCGTGTGGGGCGGCGTGCGGTCGTGTGGCCATGTGCAGGGAGGGCACTAGGGAGGGGGGGGTGCAGCGTATGGAGGGGGGCGTGGCGCGCACGCGCGCGCGCGCGTGCATGGCGACAAGGCGAAAGACAACAGAAGGGGCGGGAGAGGCGGAAGGAGGAGACGTACACCCTTGCGCTGGACGGGGCGGGTGGGGAGCTCGCGGACGGTGACGATGTGACCGGCGTTGATGCCAAGAGACTTGCCAGAGAAAGACTTGGTCATTGTGACAACAATTAGAGCAAATGTGATTTGAGGACAAAACAAAGGCACTAACTGAGAGAACCACCCCTGCGGACGGGGGAGAGCACCTGGGTGGCACTTCGGTCGCCTTGTCGTGCCTGTGCCCTCCCGCCCTTGCGCGCGTGCGCGAGTCCATACGTGCAAGGACGCGCCCGCGCTTGCGGCATCCCTCCCCCTCCCTCCCCGGGAACCGGCAGGGGTCGGGAAGGCCCCGCGCCCGCGCCCGCCCCCGCCCCCGCCCCCGCCCCACGCCCCGCGCCCCTCCCCCCCCCCTCTCCGGTCCTGTCCCGCTGGCGGGGGCGAGGGGCGGGGGGAGAGGGAACACGCACCCCCACCAGTACATGCTCACAACCAGGCGGGCACACAGCGCACTGGCCCGCCACTCGGGCGGGGTCCCCCCGGGGAGCCCCCGGCTGGCTCTCCGTCCGGCCTTTTGGCGCCCGGCCGCCTCGGCTCCCCCATACACACCTACCGACACATTCCCCCTCCCAGGACGCTGGGAATTTGCCCACATGCACCGTGCGCGGCAGAGGAACGACGAGAAAGAGTGCGGCACAACGCGCAAGCAAAGGATCCCGGCGCGGGCGAAAGTCCAACGAGCCGACGTGGCTCCCCCCCCCCCCCCGCCCCCCCCAGACCCAGACGGAGAGGGCCCGCCAGGCCAAGACACGAGCGTGTGCCAACGCTCCCATCTGAGTTCAGCCAACAGGGGCGGCAGGCCGGCTTCCTGCGGGATTGACCTGCGGGAGATTCTTCTGTACAGGGCCACTTTCGTAGCGACCGGCATTGTCGCTGGTTTTACATCCACGCACATATACCACGCCTTATTTTATATATGCCTTTTCCGGTCTTGCCGCATGCTTTTCTCCGCCCGCCGTTTGCTCGAGCACACAGATCGAGGGTTGCAACCCTCATAGGGTTGCCCCGCACTCCAGAACCATATTACACACACGTGACCACCTACATTCTGGAGATGTTCTATATTCCTGGAGAGCAGGTTTCTTGTTTTCTGGAGGTCTGTAAAGGCCACTCCCCTCCATGCGCGGGGGGGGCACGCATCCCCTGGGGAGGAGGGGGCGGGAAAAAAAAAAGATGGCAGGCGGGCAGGCGCCCCACCACGGCGAGGAGCGTGCATGCGCATTATCGAAAGAGAGAGAGAGAGAGGGAAAGGGAGAAGTAAGGGGAGAGGAGGGGCAGGGGCGTCTTGCCGCGTATCTATATGGAATGGTTGCTCCGTCTCCCCGCCGGCTGGTTCTTCTTCCGCCCCGCCACACAGGGGGAGAGCTGGGACCCCGGTGGCATGTCCACTGTGTGATGGACCGGTGCCCCTCGCCCTCCGCCCTCGCCCATGTGAGAGGGGCTTCACTTGTCCAGCAGGGTGGGGCTCGCCGCATCTCCGGACGTCAGCTCCGCCACTGGCGACGAGCTCGACGCATGAGGCAGGTGAGCATACCCCTTGGGGGCCGGGAGGTGCCGCTTCGGCACCGCATCCCGGGAGGCCAGCTCCTCCGGCGTCGGCAGGTACGCCGGCAGGCGCGGATCCATCGGGTCCATGCCCAGCAGCAGCCCCGGGTTCAGATGCTCCTCGCCGTCGCTGTCCACATGCGCCAGACCCAGCAGCTGGGTGGGCTCCAGCGGCAGGCCCAGAGTGTCGGCAATGAGCATGCGGTCCGCCACCGGGTCCGACAGAGCCTTCATTTGTTCCTCCCGACGGAGGGCACGCGCGGCCGCGTGCGCCAACTTGGACGGGCTCGGCGGCCGGACCATCACCAAAGGCAGGCCATTCTGATCGAAGCCATCGGCCAGGTACAGGCGAGACGAGGACCGCGGCCGCGGCGATAGCAGCCCCGCCTGTGCCAGGGAATTCACCAGCCCACACATGTTTGCCGTGGGGATGTGCTCCGGGCGCATCATTGGGTGGATGTGGTTCTCCTCCAGGAAGGGCAGGGGGTCCTCGGCCAGGATCCTGTTGTGTCACCGGGGAGGGGGAGGGGGTAATTTCGGTGGGTCAGCATGTTGCGCTGCTACAGCCGGCCAGCCGGCGAGAGGACAAAGAGGAGGGACGCGAGGCAGGCGCGCGAACGCACTTGACAGTGTTTCGGATGGCCTTCCGGCGCTGGTTGTACACCGTATTGAGCAGGGACTCCAGCAGGTCGAAATCCACTGTCACGCGCAGGGGGGCAGAGTGGGCGGGGTTAATCTGCTGGTCAGCGGGGTGGGGAGGGGCGCGTGATTGTAGCGCATGTGTGTGTGTGTGTGTGTGTGTGTGTGCGCGCGCGGGCCAGTTGCCTGTTTCTTTCCCTCGCTCGCTTGTGACTGTTGGCTGATTTGCCATACGCACCGACTTCCGGGTTGTGGCGTGGTTCGAGGTTGACCACGGCCGCGGAGACCTAGGATCGAGTGGGCGAAGGGTGGGAGATAGCGCGCAGGGGAGTCAGGACGCAAAGTGGGGAGAGGGGGGCGAGGGGGCAAACAGAGAGAGAGAGAGAGAGAGAGGGAGACAGGTGGCAAGTGCACATGGCTCAGCAAGGTCGGGGCCACAGACACACCTTCGGGGCCGGGACGAACACCTCCGGCGGCAGAACATATGGCATGGTGACCTTGCACAGGTGCTGTGCCAAAAAGGAGAGACGCGTGCGCGTGCGGCGATTGATGTCGGACACGAGTCGCTGGGCAGGAGAGGGAGAGCGAGGGGGACGAGGAGAGGGAGGGGAAAAGAAAGGCAGAGACAGCGTGAGTGAGACCCGCGGAGCAGGAGCATGCGTGATGATAGCACCAGCAGGGGGCGCTGCCGGCGGCAGGTGTGACGTACATCGGCCACCTCCTTCTGGAACATGAGCGTCATGCGGACATCGCGCCCGGGGCGGAAGATATTCGCGCCGTACGATTGCATGCGAAGCCAATTCAATAGCAGAGGAGTTGAAATGTTGAAGGGGAGGTTGCCCACCAGTCGGACCTTGGAGGCTGCGGTGACAGGGGAGTGGGCTTTTAGTTTGGTTGGGGTGTTTTGTTTGGGGCAGGGGTTCGGGGTGGGGGGGGGGGGGGGGCGCACGATTGAAGTGGTCCAGTAGACGTGGCAGGATCAGGCGATTGGCGTCCAGGATGTCGCCATGAATGATGTGCAGCTTGCCGCGCGATGCGTCGGCCAGGTTCTATTTGGCATTTTTCGCGAGGCCGGGGAAGGTGTTGCATGTGCTTGTGTGAGGCGGGTGTATCTCGAGGGGGGAGGGGGGGACAGTCGAAACAAGCCGCAAGACGGCGCACCTTGAGAGCCGGCAGGAAACGCGGATCCTTCTCCACAACGATGACCCGCTCGGCCGTGGAGTTCAGCAGAGAGCGCGTAAGCGAGCCGGGGCCTGTATGCGGGGCGGCAAGGGGGGGGACACAGAGTCGCAGGGGCATTTACACATACACACATGCAAATGCACGCACAGCTCAGCGGGTTAGTCGGCGCCCGGGGCTGGTGGGAGGGGACGCGCCCGAAGTCAGCCGGATGTTGGCACGCACCTGGCCCGACCTCGATGACGGTGGCTCCCTCGATGTCGGGGATACAGCGGATGATTTTCTCTGCCAGCAGCAATAAAAGGCTCACGGTCAGTGCCATCGCCACAGGAAGTGCCCAACAAACCGGCCCCCATTTGCCCCCCCCCCCCCCCCCATGGGGAACTCGTACCGGAAACATTCATGTCGAAGATGAAGTTCTGCGACAGCTGCGCGCGTGCTTGCAGACCGTACACCTTGACCACATCCGACACGGACATCATGGGCGGGAGGAAGCTCGTCCCGCCGACCACAACGCTGTTCATGGTGGTCATCGGGGTGGATTTCGGGGCGGCCAGCTTCGGGTGCAGGCGGTCTCGGCTGATGGGGATGTACCGCAGATTGGGCATGAGGCTGGAAAGTCGGCGCTTGCCCGGGCCGAAGTCCCGCAGCCGGGGGTGCTGGTAGTCGGCCTCGGGATCCACGTGCAGCGTGGCGTCCGCCTGCTGATCGGCGAAGGGGGGCTGGGGCTGTGGCGATTGCGGGGGTGTCGCCGGGTCCGGTGCGGCAGACCCAGCCTTCTGGCGGCCCTGGCCACTTCGGCCAGAGGCCGCAGCGGCCGCCGCGAGGGCGGACACGGTGGCCGCGGCGGCACTCTGCTTCTTGGGCTTCGGGGCCGGGGCAGCCTCCGTGGCGGTGGTGGCAGCCTCCGACTGACTGGGCCGAGTGCCGATGCTAGACAGCCGAGAGAAAAGCGCCTCCGGCTGGAGGTCCAGCTGGGCCGCGAGGTCCGGGTTCAGCTGCTTGTCCAGGGCCGGCTTGTCCTGGGAGAACATGCGACTGAAAATCTGGTCCTTGACGTTGGTCCGGGGGGCGTCATCGGACTCGGCAGCGCTCGGGGTCGGGGGGGTCTTGCCCTCGGCGGCGGCGGCGGCGGCCGCGCGTGCGTCCGCCTGCAGTGCCCGATTGCGCCGGGCCTGGCGATTGATGCGCCCCTGCATGCCAATGCGATACTCGGCCTGGGTCAGTTCCGCGGCCCGGGGCAGGGTCATCTCCGCCATTGGGATGTTCCGCGGAGCCACCGATGCCAGGGCCTTGCGCAGGGGAAGGACCCCGGAAGGCGGGCTGGGCTTGTCATCAGCTGTGGCTGGTGAGCTTGACGAGTGGAAGAGAGCCGAGGCCGCCGGGCTGGAAAGCCGGCTGCCGACATGCTGGGCCAGACGCGTCCGGAGGGAGAGCATCCTCAGGCGAGGGAGGGGGGCGGGG